>NC_081415.1:176071512-176407851 GCF_030272615.1 Cryptomeria japonica
AGGGACATCTTAGGAGGATCAAAGGTCAAATGAAGACTTCCTTTTCTAAAAGGAGGAAATGTTAGAGGGAGCTTGACATCTTTAGCTTCAGAGGGAGCTTGTCAAGCTCAGAGGGAGCCAGTTTCTTTCAGCTTCAGAGGAAGCCACATTTTTTGGTTAATGCATTCTTCTCTGGGAGAAGTTTGAGGTGAAAGCCCTCGTTCCACCCTCTGCGAGTAGGTATGGTGGATCCACCCTCTACGAGTAGGTATGGTGGTGAAGCATTCCTCTCTGGGAGAAGTCTGAGGTGAAAGCCCTCGTTCCACCCTCTGCGAGTAGGTATGGTGGATCCACCCTCTGCGAGTAGGCATGGTGGAGATGCACTCTTCTCTGGGAGAAGTTTGAAGTGAAAGCCCTCTTCCACCCTCTGCGAGTAGGCACGGTGGATCCACCCTCTGCGAGTATGTATGGTGGATGTCATGGAAGAAATTCCATGATTTGCTTGTTCACATTCTAGGAATGGTGAACGTCATGACAATAAGCACTTATGTCTTTAATCCATAGGAGTAGCCATGGTGGGAGTCACTATGTGACTTGGTCATTCAGAAGAAATCCTCCTTAGCTAAGAGGGAGTGTTGTTATGTAGCTAGGTCGGATCCCTTCTAGGGTCGACCTAGTGCACAAAATGTCAAGTGGCTTGTCAGCCTTGACATTTAGAAATCTCAGTTGTAATATCCGATTAAGGGCAGGCCCTAAATAGGGCGAATGATTAATATATAATTTGTAAATTGAAAATAGGTCAAGACCTATTAAATGTAACTTGTAGATAAAGTATTCAATTTCTCGTGACTTGGCACCAAAATGAATAAGGCCGACCAAGGTTTGTTGTGGGCTTGAACTCATATATAAGTAAGATCATTTGAGGATCACAAAGGCAATCAACCAAGCGAATACTCCTACCTTTGCTCTGCTGTGCGAACTTCCTAAACAACGAATTAATCATCTAAGGCAGCGAACTATTCAGTGAATCATCTTCTAACTGGGCAAACTTATTCTCAGGCCTGCCGAATTTTCTCTTAAGTCTACTGAGCCTGCTCCTAGGTTGTCGAACCTGCATCAAGGGTGCTGAACCTGATTCAAGGTTGCTGAATCTGCTCCAGACCTGAAGACATTCATTCTAGGGCATGTGGATATCGCCATATGGTCTGAAATCTGCATTCTGGGCAAGTTGATCAAATCTAATCTGAGTTGTGAATCAAATAAGTTACTTTTATGCCCTAGAGGAGCTATGTTGTAATTTGCTGTTATATTTAACCTAATCGGATCTGAGATTTCTTGCTGGGTTTTTCACCTCCAAGAGGGAGGTTTTCCCAGGATAGCATTGTGTTATGTGTTGCATTTATATTTTCTTTGTTATTTTCTTTCCGTCTGATTACTAAAATTAACAGCATCCCCCCATCCTTGGAAGGTTTTGGAAATGGGAATGTGACAAAAAAGGTCAGGGACACATCACCAAGTCTCCTTGGACTTTATGGTGGTTTTGTTGACAATATGATGCCATGTGGTATTCTAAACTTTCTGCTTTGAGGCTGCATATATATATATACATGTTTTTTGTATGAACGAACACAAAATGCATGGTTGTTAGGGACGGGGAGACGGGGGGACGGGCTTCGAGGATGGGGGGATAAAGGGAAAAAGTTTCGGGGACGAGTTTTGGGGACGGGGGGACTTGGGCCTGGAGGGGTGGAAACACGTTTCCGTGGAACATTGATCAGTGATTCCGTATCAACAAAGATGCTACGATATTCAGCCAAGTTTACAGATAAAAATGAGAAGACTTAAGAAATTTCTATGGGCAGCGATTACACATGGTAATAGTTGCGGCTTCATTGAAAATTTTAGTAATAAGAAAGCAGTGAATTGTAGAGAATGAGCAGCGAGAGCATATTGAAGATTTGATTGAGACAAGCAATGAGGTATGTGAAAGCAACGCTTGTATTTAAGAGTGTGGCTGGTATAAATGATATGAAGAGAACGATGACTTGAATGGTTGACTATGTAAGAATTGACTTGTATGAGACAAAAGACATAATGTGGCTGATGTCTTCAATTATTGTATATGCGACTTCAAGAATAAATAAAGGAACCAATACGTTTAGCCAACTTTAGCAAGACAGTGATTCCAATTGAATGTTGAAGACAGCGATTATACTTTCAAATATAAACGATATGAATTGAATAAAGTTTGCAGCGGTTGTATGCAGAAGTTCATGTAGTAATTTAACACATCGACTGATGTTTTTTATATTGTCGAGTGCATAAAATCAAAGGTAGCGACAGTTAATGAGTACAGGCCGAAAACATGCAAATGGATATTATGAGCTGAGATATCCAATGATGATTATTACATGTGGATATTGAAGTCATTATCAAAGGCAGCGATAGAAGTTGGAAATAAAAGATTATGTCCAACATGGTCCAATGCTACAGCGACTTATATAATACAACAGCTATGGAAACTACAAGATGAAGAACATCGATTTAGTTTTAGTGATTCATCAAAAGTGGAATTGGTTAATATGCAACAGTATATGAACATGCTGGACCAACTCATGTATACCACAACTGATTTAATTTTTTAAGAACATACAATGATTCTTAAGACAGCGACAAAAATGACTATATAGTGCAGAAATGTTAATGAAGTTAATTAAAAAGCCTCATGTACATGTTGAATGTCAAGAAAAGAAATAACACGTCGCGTCCCCCCCCCTTTTTGGCTGCATCTTGGAGACGGGGGGACAAGGACGTGACGTCCCTCATTGTCTCGCCACCGCCACCCAAACGCCGCTGGAGACGGGGAGATGTCTCCGTTTCTCCCAAGGAGACATGGAGACATCTCCATGTCTCCTTGGGAGACGTCTGGGCGTCTCCCGTCGTCCCATGTGTTTTCCTTGCTTTGAAATGAAAATTTAAAAAAAAAAATAACTTTTTGGGGAGTTTAAGGGGTAACCCTAATTGGACGTGGGCCCCACCCTTTCCCCCAAAACAACACAAAACCATGTTTTTTATTCATTTCACTCTCATTTTGAAAGACTGATTTTTTTACCAGCAAGCTGAAGAGGAGGAAAAACTTGTAGAAGACTGATTGAAGGGGTGAGAAAAGTGATTGCAAGTGTGATAGGATCATAGGAGTGAGAAGTAGCAAGAAGAAGAGGAGGAAGAAGATTCTACTGCATTTTGGAGAGATTTTTCAAGCACAAGGTAGCATTTTTCTTTTTTTTTTGGTTTTATTTTTTGATTTTCAATGTCATTTTTTGTTCTTTGTTTGTTTAGCTTTAAATTTTTATTTTTTTTTCCTATTCATCTCAAAATGAGATTTGATGTTGAATCTTGAGGGCGAAATGATGAATGGAGGGCGAAATGATGAATGAATCCATTCATCATTTCGCCCTCAAGATTCAACATCAAATCTCATTTTGAGATGAATAGGAAAATAACATTATTTTTGAAACTAGGCTGATTTTATTTTTATTTTTATTTTGTGAAATGCAGTGTCAATTTCACAATGAGCTCCCAAGGCATGAGCGAGGATGAGATGGAAATCCATTCTCATAGTGAGAATGATTCAGAATTTGAACCTGAAAATGAGGGGGGTGACCATGGGGCTGATCTCGGAGCCCAATCTAGTTCTATGGCAAGTGCACCAGCTAGTACAGGTTGCCCTTCAGAGTTGTTGGCACCGTATGCTAGGGGTCCTTTTGATCCTAAGTCTCCTCTCAAACAATTTGCTTCAAGTATATCCGTACAAGGCACATCACATTCAAGTGGGGGAACAAAGAAGTGGAAGTGCAACATTTGTGACACTGAATGGTTTGGTCGCATTAGTAGGGTGAATGCACACTTTCTTTTTTGGATAGGAAAAGGTGTGAGACATTGTAAGTTTTTGGAGGAAGCTAAAAATATATAGTACAAAATTGAGTTTAACAGGCTTTGGGGGGTTCCAGATGATACAAATATTTCAATGCCTACTACTTTGTCTGCTAGGGCAGCCCTTCAACACAACCAGAATCTGCCACATACTTCTCATGCTTTGCAGACGTGAGGAATGATATTTGGATCTGCATCCACTTCCACTTCTAGTGTCGCTTGAGCAGGGAAACGTAGGTTGCAGACACCACAGAGTAACCCCATTGCTGATATGTTTAATGTGCAGCTAAGAGATGAGATAGATGAATCCATTTGCAAGTTCTTCTTTGCCAATGGCATTCCATTTCATGTTACACGGTCTCCTTATTATAGGGAAATGATGGCTATGGTGGCGAAGGGAGGACCATCTTATGTGCCACCAGGGGAGACGAAAATGAGGACCTCGATCTTGGATAAATGCTATTCCAAGATCAATATTTTGATGGAGAAGATGAAGGCATGTTGGGTGACATTGGGGTGCGGCATAGCTATGGATGGGTGGACGGACATTAGCCATCGTCCACTCATCAACATCATGGTCACATGTGCAGAGGGCCCATACTTCCTTAGAGCAATTGATTGTACAGGGCATTGTAAAGATGTTGATTTCCAGTTTCAGGTTCTCAGGGAGGCTATTGAGGAGGTTGGGCCGCAAAATGTGGTACAGGTAGTGACAGATGCAGCCTATGTGTGTAGAGCAGCAGGGAGACTCATTGAGGCAGCCTATAGACACATTTGGTGGACCCCATGTTGTGTGCATGCCATGAACAATGCACTCAAGGACATGGGGATGATTGACTGGATTAGAGGAGTGGTCACCGATGTGAGAGATGTGTAGATGTTTATCTGCAACCACCACACTTCACATGCACTCTTCAGGACCTTCACGAAGGAGTTCTTGAAACCAGTTGAGACTAGATATGCATCCTTTTTCATTCTCTTGGAGAGAATGATTGAGTTGCAATAGGCATTGCAACTCATGGTTATGACTAATTAGTGGAATAGGTGGGCTGAGGCCAAGACAGTTGAGGGGAGAAGGGTGAAGGAGATAGTGAAGAGTGATGTGTTTTGGACTGATGCGAAATACATTGTCTCCATCATTTCTCTAGTATTCCAGGTGATCATATATGGGGATGGGGATGCACCTAACCTTGGAGAGGTGTATGAGTGCATTGACTCTATGCTTGACCAAATGAGGGTTGCTGTGCGAGTGAAGGACCCCTCTCTAGCATTCTATAATGAGAAAATTCGGCCTATCGTTCAGTGTAGATGGGACAAGTTGAACCAAAGTTCCCAGACTTGGACTCGGCAAGGCCGACTCGACTCATGACTCGGCTATGACTCGGCAACGACTCGGCAGTGACTCGGCAAAATTAAAAAAACCTTGAAATTAAGAGATTTTTAACAATTTAAAACTTGTTTCATGCACCCATTATTGAATAAAGCTCAATTATAATGTGTGCTAGCTTGTAATGCCATGAAAGGCATGTTGGTAGAGTATCTACTTGTTTGGGGCTTCTGTTTAGTATTTTCTTTGGCCAAATTGAAATTTTGGGAGCACCAACATGAGACATCAAGAACATCTTCACTTGGAAATTGTAAGGATTGCATGTGTATGGTAGCATTAAATATATATGTTGGATGGAAGGGGGAATTGTGAGGCCAGAAGGGTTTGAAAATATGCTCCTCAGAGACATGTCCCTTGCCAAAAATAACCTTGTGCCCCATGGGGGGATTTTTTGGGATGTGGAGACAGGTAGGAAATGTCCCCAACTCACCCCCTTTTTTCAAAATTTTAAGAAACATCCTTGTTGTGAGGTACTCACACATCGCCCCATTGTAAATGAAGACCCCCACTTTTTGCTTTCTAGGGTTAGCTCTTGTAGTTTTGTTGTTGGTTGTTTTAGTGTCTTAGCCTTTGCATTGAAGGGATTGAGTTTCTCAAAGGTCATCAAATCTGGTGGATCTCCTCAAGGTGGAGTGAAGGAGGTTAGGTCAGTTGAGTGATTAGGGGTTATTTAGATCATTCCTAGGGTTTTTGTGTACTATTTGGTCACGCTTCAAGTTGCTAAATCAAAACTTGGTTGAATGTATAGTGTCCGCCTAGGTCACGTCCTTACATCAAGGTCAGAGTGAACTTGCCTTAAAAGTCTAGAATGTCATCCTGATCCTTGAATGGCCTGAAATTTGACTAAGTCTGGAAATTTGAAGGATCCTCCAAAAACTATATTTTGCATTATAACTCATGGAGGTCCGAAACCACTCTCAAACATCTTGACAATATATATGGAATATAACTTAAAGTATAAGAGTTCTCTTTCTTATACTTAAATGTTATATTCCATATATGAATCCTGGCGGAGAGACTAACTTGTCAAACAAGTCAAAACATTGACCTGTCGTGGCCGAGTCTTGGAGCTTGGACTCGGCGAGTTTTGCCATAACTCGCGAGTCAGGCGAGTTATGGTCAAAACTCGCCAAGTCCGAGTCCCGAGTCAGCAAAACTCGCCGAGCTTGGCTCGACTCGCCAACTCGGCGAACTCGCCTGACTCGCGGTGAGTTTGGGAACTCTGAGTTGAACACTCCTTTGCATATGGCTGCCTTTGCCTTGAATCTTGAGTGGTACAAGTCTAGACCGGGTAGAGTGACACCAATTCAGGATGATGAGGTGAAGGCGGGTTTCTTTAGGTGCGTAGAGAAGATGTTTGATTCCAGAGATGCCGACACAATTCGCATTGATTGGGGAAGATTTGCCACTCTTAGAGGTTATTCAGATGCGGCAAAGATGGATATAGAAACTATGGCACAGGAGGACCCACTTTTGTGGTGGAATTGTCATGGCTCGAAATCTTTGACCACCACTCTAGCCATCCATTTGCTATCCTAGGTTTCCAGTTCTTCAGTTGCTGAGAGGAACTGGTCTACATATAGCTTCATCCACTCTCTTAAGAGGAACAAACTTACCTCTAAGAGAGCAGAGAAGCTTGTGGCTGTACACAGTGTTTTGCGTCTCATGGACCGCAAGACACTTGTGTACAAGGAGAGTCCGGCGGCACGATGGGATGTAGAGCCAGAGGAGCCTTCACAGATTGATGAGGATGATCCTACCACTTCAGATGCAGGGCTAGTTGGTGTGAGCTTGAGGGATCTTGATCTTCAGGAGTCCAGCAGTTCCAGTGAGGAGGAGTTCGTAGATGATTAGAGGCCTCCATTAGCTACATTTTGAGTTTTGTCGTTTTGTCTTTGACTCTAGTCTCTTTTGTAATGCTATTGCTATTAGTATTTGTATTTGGCTACTCATTGTAATGATGAATCATGTAATTATCTTTATTATTATAGACTTTGCAATGGCATCAGATATTCATATTTTCCTTTTTCGATATAATAGAAATCTCCAATTTGACAATTTCATTTTTAAAATTTTATTTAGCAATTAGCAATTAGCATTGAAGAAATCTTGGTATTTAGATTTAGTATTTCAAATTTCCTATAGTTTCATTTGAAATGTAATTCTTATACTGTTATACTGTCATACATCTTTTCAAAACTAGTTTTTCAAGTACTATATGTATATGTATAACTATATCAGCACCACCACCCCCCCACTGCCGTCCCCCTGCCGTCCCCAAACTTAGGCCCTTGGTCCCCCCATCCCGGAAACCCGTCCCCCCCGTCCCCAACGCCCGTGGAACACTGCTTCAAACTGATATTGAAAGGACAGTCTGAATGTAAACAAACACTGTTGTTGGCTGGCAGCGATTAGAGTCTTCACAAGGCAGCGGTGGTATTGCTGGCAGCGATTAGAGCCTTCACAAGGCAGCAGTGGTATTGCTGGCAGCGATTACAGTCTTCACAAGGCAGCAGTCAAATGCATTAAGTGCAGTATATCCTTGTTCTTATTAGACGACTTAATCACATAACAAATACACTCAATATTTGCTAAACAAAAACATGACTTATAATGTTAAGAGGTGCGTGATTATCTCTCAAACAGTATGAGTTAATGAAGAAATACGATTCATGTTTTGAAATGAATAATATGCAGTGAAAATATGATTAAGATTATTGATTGCAATAAACAATAAAAAATGGGTGCAATTGTTCTAAGGAAAGAGACGTGATTAAGGTATTAACTTGTAAGAAAATATATATAATAAAAGACACTCAGCAATAACAAAAATTAGTATTTGCAAATGAAAGGGTGCGATTAAGAAGCAAATTTAAAAGTAATATTCATTCAAAAGATCATCATTTAGAGAAGTGATTAGTTGTGGAAAGAGTTACAACTCTTCAAAGAGTTTTCAAAGAGGAATATTTGCAGATTTAAAAAGATGTATGAAGATATAAAAGAGGAATGTATGCAAATATAAAACGGGAATTCATGCACAAAATGTATATGTAAATATGAGAATATGCGGAAAGGTGGAAAATCAAATTTATGTTAAGTGGGTTGGTGCTCACGAATTCTGAAGTGGGAGTTGGTGCTTCTAGTGGATTGGTGCTCACAAAATCAGATTTGGGAGGTTGGTGCTTCCAGTGGGTTGGCACTCACAAAAGCAGATTTGGGAGTTGGTGCTCACAAACAAAATTAGGGGTTGGTGCCTCTAGTAGGTTGGTGCCTACAACCATTGTAAAAGAAGATTTTCATATAAAAGCATTGATTTACCATGGTTTTCTCCCATAAGGGTTTCCACGTATATATCTTGTGTTCATATTAGTTAACATGAATGTTGGTATGCAATGAATATGTTAATGAGATAAGTTATATACTTGTGATTGAAGTTGAAAAAGATTAAATTGGGTGTTATACTGATTCACCCCCTGCACCCCCCCTCCCCCCGCCCCCTCTCAATATAACCATGTGCTCTTCACTTATATGCCTACTTGTTCCATTGAAGATGTGATGATTCACTTAAGACACACATATTCATTGCGATATTCACTTGATTTCTAGTCTCCTGTAAAACTACAAACCTGCTTGAAAGGAGAACCTTGGAAACCATTTTGGGTCCCATGTGGGTTTGCCAAGGCCAGGTTCCACAAGAATACAAAATTGTCTTCTCTTGTAACCCATTACAAATGTTTTTCTGACTAGAGATTCTCTATTCTATCAGTAGAATTTGTGAATTTTTTTTTATGATGTTGAGGGTGTTAGCACTAATGATTTAATTCCTGTCTAATATTTAAATTTGTTTGCTTCCTCTAGTAAACATGATTTTTTTTACTGAAGTCTTTGTTATCCTCAGGGCATTACTAGGACTATTTTTTCCTGCTGTAACTGGAATTATGGCTGGTTCAAATCGGTCTGCATCTTTGAGAGATACTCAGCGCTCAATACCAGTTGGAACATTGTGGGCAATTGCTACTACTACTGTTATGTATTTGATCTCTGTATTGCTGTTTGGAGCTATAGCCACAAGAGAGGGACTTTTAACAGACAGGTATCCATTCCTAATATCATGCTTCCTGATAATCAACAGCTTTTTTTTCCTGTTTTATACATCAATTGCACACTGTATAAACTTAATGGAATTGTAATGTTTGTCTAGACCTCAATTGGAAGGTGGATTGTCATGACAGTTGCAATGCAAGTTGAAAACTGCCTATATTGTTTATAAAATGCCTTGCAAACAAGTAAATTATGCTTACCCAAGATTTCATAATTTGTGCATTTAATATGCTTGATCAGGCTTTTGACGGCCACAGTGGCTTGGCCAGTACCAGCAATTATCTACATTGGTATTATATTATCTACTCTTGGAGCAGCTCTTCAGAGTATTTCAGGTGCTCCACGCCTGCTTGCAGCAATTGCTAATGATGATATTCTTCCAGTTTTGAAGTATTTCAAGGCTGCTGACAGCATCGAACCACATCTTGCAACACTGTTTACAGCATTTATTTGCATTTTCTGTGTTGTGCTTGGGAATCTTGATCTAATCACACCAGTGATAACCATGTTCTATCTTCTATGCTACGCTGGTGTGAACTTATCATGTTTTCTCTTGGACCTTCTGGATGCACCAAGTTGGCGTCCAAGATGGAAATTCCACCACTGGAGTGTTTCACTTATTGGTGCGGTGCTATGTATTGGTACAGCTTCCATCTCTCATTTGATCTGAATACAGTCCAGGAATCTCATAAATGCAATTTCCATGATTGCTTAGTAGTGGCAAATAGAATAAATCAGTATTACCAAATTTTCATATTTAACTGTTTGAAAAGTCCAAGTCTTATGTTTTTGGAGAAATGACATCAGACATCATTGGTTGTAAATTTCTGTCAGCTCAAAAATTACTGCAATTTGAAAGTGAAATCTCTAATTCCATTGAGTTATTAGAATTGTATGCATTCTAATAGGGCATATTCTGTCTTATCATTGTTTTGATGATGGTTTCTGTTCTGCAGTTATCATGTTCTTGATATCTTGGCTTTTCACCATTATTTCACTAGCACTTGCGACCCTATTATACTACTACGTGAGTATCAAGGGGAAGGCTGGTGACTGGGGAGATGGTTTCAAAAGTGCATATTTTCAATTGGCTTTACGAAGTCTTCGGTCCTTAGGAGGTGATATTCCTATATATTTATCTTCAAGATACAACTTTTTTCACTTGCTTGTGCTATCATCTGCAGTACATGTTCTCCACAAACCTTAGAAAACAGTTAACTAATTAGGTTTGATCTTCTGATCTTGAATTTTCGCAAATAGCAAATTAATTTAGGGTTAATTCTAGAACCATAATGGATATTTTAGCATATTTACTGGATTCTGCAAATTGTATAAGTAGTTGGAGATCATCATTTAATGAGAAACACTTCACAAATTTCTCATGGTTTCATTTGGAGTTTCTTGTTTTACGGCAAGCAACTTCCACTTATAATAGTATAAATACAAATTTACACATATTTGGAGGGAGCCACATCCTTCAAGTATTTGGTCTTGTGAATTAAGACATAACTTGTATGACCTGTCATATTAGACATCTTAGAATGTTTTTGTCCTTTCTTTTATGCCTGAATTTTTAGTTTTGTTCTATATTTTTAATTCGTACTGTAAAATCACTTGGAAAACCATTCATTCGGTAATCATTAAATTCATTTGCTGGAAGTTGGATGAGAAATCTAAGTGATTTTTATTCAGTAGATAGTGTAATTGGTGGCCTCTTTGTAAGATGTTGGGGACTTTTTTTTTAACCAATCAGCTGAGCTGAAATTTTGAAAGAAGTCAAAAACATTTCCAAGCATATAAAATATCTTGAAAAATGAAAAAAGATTAGGGGATAATTTATCATGTTAGGCTATTTTGGTTCTCTATTTACTGGGTAGTTTAAGTGTATAATTTCCCATGCAGATAACATCAAATTTTACAAATGCATAACATAATGCTATCTGGCATTCCATCTCAGAGCCATTCTATTTTTTCTTAGCCCCACAATATTTTATTTCAATGTTGGATACTTAAATCTGTCAGTTCCTTTTATTAATAGACTGTCTTATTTACCTTTTCCTGAATGCAGCCAACCAAGTCCACCCAAAGAATTGGTACCCAATACCACTGATCTTCTGCAGGCCATGGGGCAAGCTACCTGAGAATGTACCGTGTCATCCAAAGCTTGCCGATTTTGCAAATTGCATGAAGAAAAAGGGTCGAGGAATGTCAATCTTTGTTTCAATTCTGGATGGTGACTATAATGAGAAGGCTGAAGAAGCAATTATTGCAAGGCGACAATTGGATGCATATATTGATTACAAAAATTGCGAGGGAGTTGCAGAAATCATTGTAGCTGAGAACATGCAACAAGGCTTTCGTGGCATTGTCCAAACAATGGGCCTTGGAAATCTAAAGCCCAACATTGTTGTAATGCGATACCCAGAAATATGGAGGCAAGAAAATTTGAAAGAAATCACAGGGACATTTGTCAGCATAATAAATGACTGTATTGTTGCTAATAAAGCAGTTGTCATAGTGAAAGGTTTAGATGAATGGCCTGGAGAATACCAGAAACAGTTTGGAACGATTGACCTTTACTGGATAGTAAGTGATGGTGGCCTCATGCTACTTCTTTCTCAGCTTTTACTCACTAAGGAAAGCTTTGAGAGTTGTAAGATTCAGCTCTATTGCATTGCTGAAGAGGAGACTGAAGCAGAAGAGTTGAAAGCAGATGTCAAAAAATTTATATATGAACTTCGCATGCAAGCCGAAGTAATTGTGGTTACAATGAAATCATGGGAAGAACACAGAGAAGATCAAGGGCTAGAAACTGAACGTGAAGATGCCATGGAGTCATTCTCAAAAGCACGGAAACGAATAGCTTTACAGGCAGAGGACATGAAGAGAAAAATGAAAGATGGAGGTGTTTCAGAACCTGTAAATGAGCAACAAGTGAATAAATTTCTTTATACTACTTTGAAGCTCAATGCCACTATCTTGCGATATTCAAGAATGGCAGCAGTTGTGCTTGTTAGTTTGCCACCCCCACCACCAAACCATCCTCCATACTTTTACATGGAGTACATGGATCTTTTGGTGGAGAACATCCCCAGGCTACTTATGGTCCGTGGATATCGGAAAGATGTTGTTACTCTTTTTACTTAGAATTTTGGCTCCTCACTGGTCAATGATTCTTCAAGATTTTCATGTCATCCATTCTTTTACTGGTATGTGTCAATTCTTTTGGCAAAGGAAATTTAATGTTATTATTACAGAGTGTAACATTGGAAGAATGCTCAGAATGGAGAGGTGTAATATGAGTTCCATAGTTAAATTAAGGATTTTGATTTTTGAGCCAGTATGTCTATCTAATGTTTCCATATTCTTTCCACTGGTACCATTATTTTCTTTTAGCCATGGTCATTAGTATAAATTGACGTAAAATTTAAATGTTTCTTGTTGCATATGTATTTTTAATTTTTTACTGTAGCAATTCATTTGTATGTATTTTCTTCCCCATGACTTGTCTTATGTGGCAAAGGTATGATAATTATCTGTGTCCCACCTTGTAGGAAAACCATCTAATGTGGTTTAGATGAAGAGACCAGGCAATCTACGCTTATGGCCAAAAGAGCCTTTTCATATTTTAACAGTTTTAGAATAACTTACTGTAACTTTCTAATATTTTTGTATTTTCCTTGATGACACCCTATCTTATCACAGTAAAACAACTTGACATTTTATTAGCAGATGTGAGGCTTAAGCCATCATATTCACACCCAAACTTTACCATATATTTTAATGGATTATGAATTTTGGCCATCTGAAGTTTGCCAAATTGTTGTTCACCTATCTTATGCATGTGCCATTGGGAATTGGAATACTAAGTGCAATTGATAACTTGTATGGTTATGAGATGTTTGTTAAGCCTTCATGAAAGTTCTAAGATCCAATATTCTAGAAACCTATAAAATTGAATTAAAAAAATATAAACTTAAAATTATGTGTGTGCTCTATATGACCCCCCTTTGATGAGATGGATTTCAGTTAATTGTCTAAGATCAAAATTATCGCACATCTTCAGATGTGCTTTCTTCTAGCTTTTTTAACATGCTGTTACCAAGTTTTCTAGGTTTCTTTTTTCCTTGTAATATTTGATTGATGTCTATACCAAAATGGACTGCATATATTCTTGCTGTCTAGAAGTTCTATTTTCAAGATTACTATGATCTAAGGGTTGAACATTGGCATTAATTTGATGTACTTGATATGTTGACTTGTTTTTGTCATATACACTCGAGTATATTTCAATCTCTGCAAGTGAAACGTTGTCTAAAAGTTAGGAAGCAACTGTTGTTATCACCTCATATGAAAGGCATGGGACCATGCAAATTTAATTGTGACGTAGGATGAGCTTGAAGGTGCGACGATGAAATTAGATCACCTGTGTAAATTTAAGACTTTATAGACATCTAATTCTTTAAAAAGGATGACATAATCAACTGCACCTGCACTTCCCATATGGGGAAAGTAAGTGAAACATATTGACACATAATTTTTCTCTGTTCTAAAGGTCAAAACCGTGAGACTAAATTTTCACAAAATTATATCTTCTTGGTTTAAATTTATTCTTTCCACACGGTCATTAGTCTAGCCTTGAGTCTTTTGTGTGAAGGCCAAGAATATCTAATTCCTCTTCAATTATTCCTTGAGGACCATGGAATTATAATTCCTCATTTATTCCTTTAACCAGGGACTTGAGAGACCCAGTATGATCCATGAAATATTTTTAGTTGTCTAAATGTAAAGATAGAAGTGTGTACCAGAACGATATGAATAAGAAGTCTGAAAAAACCAGAAGGATAATTGGACTAGCGACATGAGGTAAGTATTGCCATGGTAACAACTTAACGTTGAATTTTGCTTTGCATGCTTCCTTGCCAATAATGCACCTGGTGTTTAGAGGGTATGGGAACAAGATGAGGCTCAATGCAAGTCTTAGATGATTTCTGATGTAATGTAACGCTTTGAATCAATGGCGGTTGAATAAAATTCAACCTCTAAACTTATGAGCAAGGCCTACTTGTTTATTTTTCCAGCAATTATCTGGATCGATTTTTCCTTTTAACTCTTATTATGGGAAATGCATGAAAATTAATTTAAGTCTGCCTAATCATCATAAAACAAATTGAATGAATACAAAAAGCACAAAAATAAAACAAAATAATTGTAATTAAACAACTGTTATATGTTTCGAGTCAACAATTATGCTGCAATAAAGTGAATTAAAGATATGCTGTGTAGCACATGAAATGACAAAGAGAATGTACCTTGAACTTCGAGATTTGATTTGACCAATTGTACAATAATTTGTAGTTCAATTTTTTTCCTTCAAACTCGTCAAAAATTTCAGCATTTTGCCAATCTCTTTTGTGTATTCAATGTTCAATTCTATATGAATCTAATAGGATTAGTAAAAACTAAGAAAATAATGGATCTATATTATCAAATTCAATAAAAAAACATTTTAATTAGTATTCCAACATTACGAACTTGAAAATACTAGCTCATATAATCAAATTCAATCTACAAACATCCAATTCGCTTCTTCTACACTAACAAAAGAAGAAAAGGTGGTGGAATATGTAAACAATGATTGTTATTATGCAAGGTTTTTGGATTAAACTGTGTGAGAACTTTTGCATCAAGGTTTCGGGTCACACTCAATGAACCATCATCAGGATGAGAAGAACAACTGAAAGAAAAAATGATAGATTGCAGACAAAGACTAAATAAAAAGACTAGAGGAGGGGGTAGATGGAAAGGGGCACACAATTCAAGGCGAGAGGAAAGAAAAGACTAAAAAAACATAAAAACCAAAAAAAAAATACAACAAAAATACATTGAGAAACAAAATTAACACCTAATAAAGATACACATGCACATATATAAATGCGCGCACACACATAAATAAATATAATTGTGTGGGTGTGTGTGAGATTGTGTATATGTGTATATATACACACATACAAACAAAAAATAGAAAAAAAAAAAAAGAAACAGATGCATGTAAGTGTGAGAATATATAAATAGTGAGTATGAGAGAGAGTGCACGTGTGTGTGTGTGTGTCCGCGCGCGTGCGTACCTACCTACCTACCTACCTACCTACATACATACATACATATATATGAACAAATAGAAAGAAAATGAGAAATAGACGGATACAACGAAACACGTGAAGAAAAACCAAGAAAAAAGACAAAGAAGAAACCCAAGAAGCAAGGGGAACAACTCAACAAGCAAGGGGAAGAGAGGAGAGAGGGGAATGGGAGGGAATGAGCTAGGTGCTAAAGAAAGAGAGAGGAGGAGGAAGCGAGAAGAAGAGAGGGGACACGCAAGGAAGAGAGGGAAGGCTAGGATTGGCGATGGTTACGAGCATTAAGGTTATTTAACAAAGAAAGCTAGGAGAAACTTAGGTTCCACCCCTCATCTCTATTAAGATTAGATGGGTGGTTATGTATTTCGATGGCTTCCTTGAGTTTTCTCTAAAAAAGATTATCTTCTTTATACAAGATACAAGCATCTTCTAAACAGATATGGTGCTTGGTGGAGGAAGAGTGGTCAGCCAAGGCAGACTTAAGGGCATGCTCGTGTCTGATGTCAACACTGTGCTCTTTCAATCTTGTTTTGAAAGAGCGACCAGTGTCACCTATATAGGGAATGCCGCAAGAACACACAACATTGTAGACACCCGACTCAAGGTAGATGTCCCTAGGGTCTTTAAGAGGAGGGATGAGGTTTCTCAACGTCGAGAAAGGCTTGATAGCATAAAGAAGTCCTTCATGGGAGGGAATTGTGCTTCAAATCTAAACAATTCGAACAATTGAGGATCAAGTTGTCAAAGAAGATTGCAGACTTAGCCTTTTTGAAAAGATGCAGGGACGCCGACTTACTCCCCTCCTTTGTAAAAGTCTCCCACCACCTTTGGAGCCGCTCCACTAGGCACATCTTTCATCGTGCAGGTCTATCTCTTCTCAGTTTTGTGATCAAATCGACCAGGCAAGCAATCAAGAGGCTCAATTCTAGGCTTCTCCCCTTTGCTTTTCGAGTTGGCTTCTACTCTTCGTCCTGACCTTTGGATCGGTTTGAACACGTCCTCGCATATGAGAGCTTCAAGTCGCCAAGCTAGCCGTGTTAGTGGCAATTTTTAAAGTTTCGGGCCTTCCAGGGTCTTCTAGGGTAAACGTTGTTGGAATTGGTTTACAAATTCTTCTCATCACTTTGTTTCCCTTGTTCATCCTCTCTCAAACAGGGACCCTGTTTGTACCTCCCTTTGTGATTCTTTGTCCTTCTTTAGACATGACTCCCACATCCCTGATATCTCTCCTACCCGTGTTCAACCTGTGAGCTCTGTCAAATCGTCCTCCCTCTTTGCATTTTCTTAATCCTCCAAATTTTCGGATGCCCTGCAATGTGGCACTTCTTCCCCTCTTCTTCTTCTTTGCCATTTAGCTCATTCCTCGCCTACTATCCCCTCTTGTTCTCCTCCTCACACTAGCTATGCAGATTTGAGTGAGCTTCTACCGCACAACCACCAACATTCCATCTTCAATCGTGATTCTCCGGAGTCTTCTTGTGTGGTTGCAGATTCCAACGACTATCTTCACTGCCAGTCAGGTACGTGCGAGTCCCCTCTCTGTTCTGGGTGTGAATTGCAGCGCATTAATTGCTTGGAGATCATCTCTCTCTCTTCATATCCTCCTTGGGAGTCTTTGTCAAAGCCCATTGGCCCGCTTGTTCTTTCTACCTCGTTTGAGTCATGTCATGACTTTTCTCCTTGAGCTTCAGCCTTCATTTTTCCTACCTCCCCTAACGTGTCCCACATGACTTCTTTCAACCCCCTTTTGGTTGTCGTCGAACCTCCCACGACGTCTTATCATTCGCCCCTTGCCTCCATCGTCCCATCCCCACTAGCAATACACTTTGTCCTTCCTGATGCATTGTCAACTGTAACTTGTCACATTGCGCATCCTCTCCAGTCAATATTGCTACCCTTCCATCCATCCTTCAATCTACGGCCAACGATCATCTCTCTCTCTCTCTCTCTCTCTCTCTCTCTCTCCTAAATCAATTCGTGGTTGGGAAAGTAAGCTGGTGGTTAACTTATACAATTTCCGCCTTGAACCTTTAGCCTTCAACATTCTTAAAAGAGGTCTTGGCTTTGCTATGCCTCCTCGTTCCATTCCCCACCAAGCCTTTCTTATTGAGATTGAACATTCCATTCGCTCCCTTAAGATATTGTTGAAGAAGTCCGACAAAATTGTGTTGTGGCTATGAGGCATGCCAATCCTCCCAAGTGCAATCTT
Source organism: Cryptomeria japonica (assembly GCF_030272615.1). Taxonomy (NCBI): domain Eukaryota; kingdom Viridiplantae; phylum Streptophyta; class Pinopsida; order Cupressales; family Cupressaceae; genus Cryptomeria; species Cryptomeria japonica. The sequence continues at coordinate 176,089,262 of NC_081415.1, forward strand.
TCTAAAGTTGAGCGTACAACCTTCAACAATTTGGTGAGCAATAAAGATCTTATCATTTCCAAACCAGACAACGACAACACCATAGTCCTCATGAACAAACTTGATTATATTGCCAAAATGCACTCTCTTCTCTCTAATGTTTCTAGTTATAGAATCCTCTGTGTCAACCCCTGCTCCTTCATCCTTAAGAAAGTCAAATTTGCTATCTCTCGCTCCTCTTTTGATGCCGCCACCAAAAAGTCTTTGATTCCCCCTAAGTACTGTGGAAATACAATGAATTTGATTAATGCCCTTCATGGGAGGGAATTGTGCTTCAAATATAAACAATTCGAACAACTGAGGATCAAGTTGTTAAAGAAGATGCAGACTTAGCCTTTTTGAAAAGATACAAGGACGTCGACTTACTCCCCTCCTTTGTAAAAGTCTCCCACCACCTATGGAGCCTCTCCAGTAGGCACACCTTTGAGCGTGCAGGTCTATCTCTTTTCAGGTCTGTGATCAAATCGACTAGGCAAGCGATCAACAAGCTCAATTCTAGGCTCCCCCTCCCGGCATCTTGAGTTGGCTTCCACTCTCTGTCCTGACCTCTGGATCGGTGTGGATATGTCCTCGCATATGAGAGCCATCTACCCCCTCCTCTGGTCTTTTTATTTAGTCTTTGTCTGCAATCTATCATTTTTTTTTTCAATTCTTCTTCTCATCCCGATGATGGTTCACTGAGTGTGACCCGAAACGTTGATGCAAAAGTTCTCACATAATTTAATCCAGAAACCTTGCATAATATCAACATGGATTGTGGAAATACAATGAATTTGATTAATGCCCTTCATGGTAGGGAATCGTTCTTCAAATCTAAACAAGTCGAATAGCCGGGGATCAAGTTGTTAAAGAAGATTGCAGACTTAGCCTTTTTGAAAAGATGCAGGGACGCCGACTTACTCCCCTCCTTTGTAAAAGTCTCCCACCACCTTTGGAGCCTCTCCACTAGGCACATCTTTCAGCGTGCAGGTCTATCTCTTCTCAGGTCTGTGATCAAATCGACTAGGCAAGCGATCAACAAGCTCAATTCTAGGCTTCTCTCCCTACATCTTGAGTTGACTTCTACTCTTTGTCCTGACCTCTGGATCAGTCTGGACACATCCTCGGATATGAGAGCTTTAGGTCGCCAAGCTAGCTGTGTTAGTAGGCAATTAAAAATGTTTCTGGCCTTACAAGGTAAACGTTGTTGGAATCGGTTTCCTGGTTCTTCTCATCACTCTGTCTCCCTTGTTCATCCTCTCTCAACTAGGGACCCTATTTTTACCTCCCTTTGTGATTCTTTGTCCTTCTTTAGACATGACTCTCGCGTCCCTGATATATCTCCTACCCGTGTTCAACCTGTGAGCTCTATCAAACCTTCCTCCCTCTTTGCATTTTCTGAATCCTCCAAAATTTTGGATGCCCTGCAATGTGGCACTTCTTCCCCTCTTCTTCTTCTTTGCCATCCATCTCATTCCTCGCCTACTATCCCCTCTTATTCTCCTCCTCGCACTAGCTATGCAGATTTGAGTGAGCTTCTACCGCGCGACCACCACCATTCCAGCTTCAATCTTGATTCTCCGGAGTCTTCCTGTGTGATTGCAGATTCCAACGACTCTCTTCACCGCCAGTTAGGTACGTGCGAGTCCCCTCTCCGTTGTAGGTGTGAATTGCAGCACGTTAATTTCCTAGTGATCATCTCTCTCTCTCTTCATATCGTCCTTGGGAGTCTCTGCCAAAGCCCATTGGTCCGCTTGTTCTTTATACCTCCTTTGAGTCAAGTCACGACTTTTCTCCTCGAGCTTCACCCTTCGTTTTTCCTGCCTCCCCTAACGTGTCCCACACGAATTCTTTCAACCCCCCTTTGGCTGTCGTCGAATCTCCCATGAAGTCTTATCATTCGCCCCTGCCTCCATCGTCCCATCCCACTCCATCCCCACTAACAATACACTTTGTCCTTCCCGATGCGTTGTCAACTGTAACTTGTCACATTATGCATCCTCTCCGGTCAATATTGCTACCCTTCCATCCATCCTTCCATCTATGGCCAACGATCGTCTCTCTCTCTCTCCCTCTCTTGAATCAATTCGTCATGATTGGGAATGTAAGTTGGGAGTTAACTTATCCAATTTTTGCCTTGACCCTTTAGCCTTCAACGTGCTTAAAAGAGGTCTTGGCTTTGCTATGCCTCCGCATTCCATTCCCCACCAAGCCTTTCTTATTGAGATTGAACATTCCATTCGCTCCCTCCCTTCAGATATTGTTGAAGAAGTCTGAGAAGATTGTGTTGTGGCCTTGAGGAATGCCAAGCCTCCCAAGTGTAATCTTTCTAAAGCTGAGCGTACAACCTTCAACAATTTGTTGAGCAATAAAGACCTTATCATTTCCAAAGTAGACAAGGGTAACGCCATAGTCTTCATGAACAAACTTGATTATGTTGCCAAAATGCACGTTCTTCTCCCTGATGTTTTTAGATATAGAATCCTCTGTGTCAACACCTGCTCCTTCATCCTTAAAAAAGTCAAATATGTTGTCTCTCGCTCCTCTTTTGATGCCTCCACCAAGAAGTCTTTGATTCCCTCTAAGGTAATTACCCCCCGTATTTATGGGGTCCCCAAGATTCACAAAGTCGAGGTTCCACTCAGACCCATCGTGGACACCATAGGTTCACCCACTTATAAGTTAGTTGCCTTCCTCACCAAGATTATCTCTCCTCTTATAGGTAAATCTGATTCCTTCATTAAGGATTTTGTCCACTGTGTTGAATTTGTCAAGGATAAGAAATTAGAAAGTTGGGATATCTTGGTTATTTTTGATGTAGTGTCATTGTTTACTAAGGTTCCTATTTTAGATCCCATCGATATTGTTAGAAGCAAGACTAATGAGGAAGTGACTTACTTAGTTGACTTATGTCTTAGGTCCACTTTCTTTTCTTTTCAAGGAGAAATTTATGAGCAATTCGATGGTGTAGCTATGGGATCCCCTCTTTCACCTATTAGCTAACCTATATATGGACAATTTTGAGGACTTGGCCCTCCACTCCTCTCTGCTTAAACCAAGGTGGTGGAAATGCTAAGTGGGTGATACCAACGTGTGTTGGCCACATGGACTGGAAAATTGGAAGAATTCCATGCCCACTTCAATAGGTTAGCCCCTTGCATCTCCTTTACGAAAGAGATTGAGTCCAACAACCAACTCCCCTTCTTGGACATTTTGCTCATTAGGAAACCTGATGGAACCCTCTCTCGCAGTGTTTTCCGTAAGTCCACCCACACTGAACGAGCTATCTCCACTCTTCCTCCCACCATCACCCTACCCAAAAGATTGGCATCCTCAACACTCTTACTACTAGAGCCTTTCGTATTTGTGATAAGGAAAACTTACCCCATGAGCCGACTTATCTCAAGAAAGTCATCCTTTTGAATGTGTATAGCAATAAATGAATCTCTAGAACTGTCAACTTAACCTAGTGTAAGCTCTCCTCCAAACCAAATTCAATCCAAACCATCGGTGTACCTATAGCCTCCCTCCCTTACATTGAAGGGGTTTCTCACAAAATTTCTAAAATTCTTCGTAAGAAAGGCCTTCTTTGTGATTTCAAGCCTTTCTCGATGTTGAGAAACCTCATCCCTCCTCTTAAAGATCCTAGGGACATCTACCTTGAGTTAGGCATCTACAAAGTTGTGTGTCCTTGCGACATTCCCAATATAGGTGAAATTGGTTTCTCTTTCAAAACAAGATTGAAAGAGCACAGTGTTGACATCGGACACGAGCGTGCCCTTAAGTCTGCCCTGGCTAACCACTCTTCCTCCATCAAGAACCATATCTGTATAGAAGATGCTCGAATCTTGTATAAAGAAGGCAACCTTTTTAAGAGAAAACTCAAGGAAGCCATCAAAATACATAACCACCCATCTAATCTTACTAGAGATGAGGGGTGGAACCTAAGTTTCTCCTGGCTTCCTTTGTTAAATAACCTTAATGCGCGTAACCACCGCCAATCCTAGCCTTCCCTCTCTTCCTTGCTTGTCCCCTCTCTTCTTCTCACTTCTTCCTCCTCTCTATTTCTTTAGCATCTAGCTCCTTCCCTCCCATTCCCCTCTCCCCTCTCTCCCCCTTGCTTGCTGAGTTGTTCCCCTTGCTTCTTAGGTTTCTTCTTTGTCTTTTTTCTTGGTTTTTTATTCTCGTGTTTCGTTGTATTTGTCTATTTCTCATTTTTGTTCATATATATGTATGCATGTAGGTACACACACACACACACACACACACACATGCGCACTCTCTCTCATACTCACTATTTATATATTCTCTCACTTACATGCATCTGTTTTTTTTTCTATTTTTTGTTTGTATGTGTGTATGTTGGCAATTTGGAGGAATTGATTATGTGTTGCATTGATGGCAACACCGACTGTTTTGGTTGTTTACTGGTTTCTAGTAGAGTGGTTGGTTTATGATATTGATCTAGTATGCTTTGGTTTGTGAAATAGGTTTGGATTTGTCATTCATGATATTCAGATATGTATCACGATCAGTTGGTTCGGGATTTGATGACTCAAGAGCTATCATTTGGTCTAGTAAGCCTTTTGATCACCGGTAAAGGTTTTACTAGAAGAGCTTTGTTGAAGATCTTTTGATGCACGTGATAAGTGGTGTTGGTGTGGCTTCTAGATGGCTTTCAAGATGTTGTTGGTTATCTTGTTCATGTTCTAGTTCATCGGTGGTGTTGGATTTGGTATATGGTGACCTATTTTGGGTCTGGTGTTATCTAGGTTATGGATCAGTTTATGCAATGTTTTGGAGGATGTTCCTGATGCGTTACTGGTGGGATTTAATGATTGGTTTAGATTTTTTTCGGCCTAAGCCCATTTGGTTGATCATTGAATTGTGGGTTTATGATGAATTTATCGCATTATCTTTTAGGTGGCCGACCTAATTGTTTAGGTCCCGGGTTGGTATAAATATGAGGTAAGATCTCTTTGTAGATCATGGTATGTGGGTTATAGGTTTATCTGTGTGCAAATAATATTGCAATCATATGCAGAAGGTTTGGTCGATCATAGGTGATCGAATTGGGTTTGTGGAAGAGGTTTAAGGCCTCTGGTATTGAGCTTAACCGGAACTGTACTCAGGCATAGGAGATGTTATACTTGCAGTTCAATCTTCATTCCAGATTATAGTCTAGATTTATTTTGTAGTCAGTGAGGTTCCTTTTGTGGTGAGCAATGTGCTCTAGGCTGCTGGCCTTCCTGCATGTGCAGGCCCCTCATTATTGTAATCACATACTACATAAGTATTATCTGACTGTGGGTAGACTTCCCACCGTGGTTTTTCCCTTTACTAGGCTTTCCACATACAAATCTTGGTGTCATGTGTTATGGATGGATGGTAATTGTTCTGTGATTTATGCTTATGTTTAATTGCTACATCTGTTATTTTGGTATTTGGTTTATGCATTCCGATATTGAGTTTGTGTGTTCCGGTAATAAGATTTTGAATGCTTAAAGTCCTATAATCTGGTGACAACTGATTTACCCCCCCTTTTCTCTCAGTTGTCCTCTGGTTATCTGAGTTGTCTAACAATTGGTATCAGAGCTTGGTCCTCTCTAGAGAAGCTTAACCGCTTGAGGAAGATCCTATGGCATCTAGCAGTTCAAGTTCATCAAATACATCTGCAGCTATTTTCCGGAGAGAAATTCCTAGGCTTGATGGAATAAATTACAGGGTATGGAAGATTCAGATGGAGACTCATCTGAGATGTCTTGGAAAGGAAATTTGAGAGATTACTGAGAATGGTGTTACATTATTTAATCCAACATTTGGCAATCCTCCTCCGACAGGTCTGGATAAAGAGCTTGAGAATGATTGTAGAGCTAGAGAAGCCCTTTTGTGTGCACTTTCTGATCAACAAATAATGGTACTACTGATAAATCAACTGCAAAGGCTATATGGGACAAATTGGAGACTCTAAATGAAGGTGACCCTGCTATTAAAATTGCTAAACTTGATGGTTACCAGGTGAGGTATGAGAACCTGAAGATGGAAGAAGATGAAAGGATTACTATTTTTATGGAGTGAGTTAATGAGATTGTTTTGGGAATTCAATGTTGTGGTGGATCTCTGAGCGAAGATGAAATACTGAGAGCTTTGCCACTGGCTTATAAGATGAAGGTTACTACAATTAAAGAGCTGAGAACTATGGCAAACACCTTTGTTAATAGGGATACCTTGGTTGGTAAATTATCCGCTTTTGAACTTTAGGAATTTGGACCTTCTGAACCTAGTTTTCATGCATCTACATCATCTACCCACAAGAGTGATTGGAAATCTTTATATGTGAAGGAACTAGATGATATGAAGAAAGAAGATGAGTTTGAGAAACTTGAAGCCTTATTTGCTAGAAGAGTACCCAAAGGACCGACAAGAAGTAAGTATAAAGGAAAATCACGTTTTAAATGCTTTGCATGTAATAAGATAGGTCATTTTGGATCTAGATGTCCTGAAAGGAATTCAAGATTTGAAGATAGAGCTAGAAGATCTTTTAGGCCTAACCATGATTATTAGAACAAGTATAAGTACATGAGGAACAAAGACAAATCATGTTACTATGCAGATGAGGAAGGTGTGACTGATTCTGATGATGAACCAACACAAGATTCAGCTAGTGGATCTGACAATGGAAAGGAATGGGTATTTTTGGCTATCAAGGAATATGATCTGGTACCTGAAGAGAAGGCCCTTGCTACTAAAATTGAAGACAAGGATGAATGGGTAATTGACAGTGGATGTTCACATCATATGATTGGAGACAGAAGGAAGTTCTTATCTATGCAATAATTTGATGGTGGTTTGGTTAGATTTGGAGATGACAAAGCATGCATGATCAAGGGAAGAGGAACAATATCATTGGATGGTAAGCATAACATTGATAATGTTTATTATGTTGAAGGTTTAAGGCATAATCTTTTGAGTGTAGGACAATTGGTGGATAAGGGATTTCAGTTACAATTCAAGGATGGAAAATGCAAGATTATCAACAGATCTGGATTGGAAATTGCAACTGGTACACAGACTAAAGGTAATATCTTTCATTTGAAGTCCGATGAGAAGACATGTTTGATTGCACAAATTGATGAGAGTTGACTATGTCATAAGAGGTTGTGTCATGTGAATTTTGATTGCATTGTGAAGATCAGTTCTACTAAGGCAGTTAGAGATATACCTAAGATTGTAAGGCCCTATAATCCGATATGTAAAGAATGTCAAATGGGAAAGCAAGTCAGAACTTCTTTTAAGAGTATACAAGATAAATCTAATGATGTTCTTGATCTTATTCATATTGATTTGTGTGGTCCTGCTAGAATCAAAAGTTTTCAGTGTGATAGATATTTCATGCTAATCATTGATGACTATTCTAGAATGATGTGGGTTTCTTTTTTAAGGGAGAAGTCGGAAGGATTTGAAAAATTTAAAATATTTAAAGCTAAAGTTGAGACAGAGACAGGATTGAAGATTAAATGTTTAAGGTCAGATCAGGGTGGAGAATTAACATCTGGTGAATTTAACAGCTATTGTGAGAAGAATGGGATAAGGAGACAGTTGTCTGCACCCCAGACACCTTAGTAGAATGAGATTGTGGAAAGGAAGAACATAACTATCTTGGATGCAACTAGAACTATGATGATGGAAGCTAATCTGTCTCACGTCTACCAGAGAGAAGCTGTAAGCACGACACTATTCACATTCAACAAAGTTCATATCAAAGGAGATACCGGTAAGACACCTTATGAATTATGGTTTGGTCATACACCAATAGTTAAGTATTTCAAAATCTTTGGTAGTAAATGCTATATCAAAAGAGATGATTCCATTGGAAAGTTTGATCCTAGATGTGATGAAGGAATATTTCTTGGTTATTCTAATGAAAGCAAAGCATATAGAGGTTATAACAAAATATTGTAGAGAATTGTGGAGAGCACAAATGTCAAAGTGGATGAGCAGAACATAAGTCAAATCAGAACTTATGAGAGAAAACCGACAGTGGAAATGATCATAACTGAACTGGTAGCACCTATACCGGAACAAAATGTGTAACCAATTACTCTAGCAGTATCAGAAAATTCAATAGTGACTGAAGATCAAGACAGAGGAACATAAAATCAGAAGACTCCTAGGTATGTAAGGTTGAATCATTCAGAAGATCAGATCATTGGAGACAAAAGCAAAGAAGTGATGACAAGAAGAAGGTTGGCAGCTGATGAGGTATGTTTTATTTCTCAAGTTGAACCGGCATCAGTAATTGAAGCTTGTAAAAATGAAAGTTGGATGAAAGCTATGGAAGAAGAATTAGATCAGATAGAAAAGAATAACACATGGACTTTAGTTCCCTGACCTAAAAATAAGAATGTTAATGGAACTAAATGGGTTTGTAGGAATAAATTGAATGAGGATGGACAAGTTGCGAGGAATAAAGCTAGATTGGTTTGTAAAAGATATTCTCCTAAGGAAGGAATTGATTATGGTGAAACCTTTGCACCGGTAGCTAGGATTGAAGTTGTGAGATTATTTCTTGCTTATGCTGCACATAAGAATTACAAGGTTTATCAGATGGATGTTAAGTGCACATTTCTAAATGGAGATCTTGAAGAGGAAGTTTATATTGAGCAACCTGATGGATTTTTACTTTTAGATGACAAAAACATGGTTTGCAGGTTAAAGAAAGCTTTATATGGACTGACACAAGCCCCTAGAGCTTGGTATGCAAAAATGGATACATATATTTTGAAGCTTAATTTCACTAAAGGTAATGCTGATAGTAATTTATATTATAAGATCACTGATGATGACATATTGATTATTGAGGTCTTTGTTGATGATATCATTTTTTGAGGTGAAGATAATATGTGTATGAAATTCTCTAACAACATGAAGAATGAATTTGAGATGTCTATGATTGGGGAGATGAGATTTTTCTTAGGTTTGCAAATTACTCAAACAGACAAAGGTATTTTCATCTGTCAAACTAAGTATGCTAGAGAGTTGTTGAAGAAATTTGGTATGGAAAATTCTAAACCGGTTAGTACTCCGATGGTTACAAGTGAGAAATTGACAAAGAATGATGCATCTACACCGGTAAATCCTACAAGGTACAAGTCTATGATTGGTAGTTTGTTATATCCGACTTAGACTAGACCAGATATAATGAATGCAGTTTGTATTGCATCAAGATATCAGAGTGATCCTAGAGAAAATCATGAGAGTGTGGTGAAAAGGATTTTTTCAGGAATTTGCAGGGAATAAGTGGATATGGTTTGTAGTATCCTAAAAATGATTAATTTACATTATGTGCATATATAGATGCAGATTGGGCTGGAGATGTTGATGACCGGAAGAGAACATCTGGTGGAGCTTTCTTTCTTGGAAAGAAACCTGTTTCATGGATCAACAAAAAACAATCACACTTCTTTATCTACTATTGAAGCTAAGTATGTTGCTGTTGCTACTAACTGTACACAAGTTTTATGGATGAAGCAAATGTTGAAGGATATAAAGGTGGATTTTAATGAACCGGTAGTTATTCACTATGATAACTTTGCTACTATTGATATATCAAAAAATATGGTATTTCATTCTAAGACAAAGTACATATCTATCAAGTATAACTTTTTGAATGAGAAGGTGGAAGCAAATGAAGTTAGATTGGTTTATGTGAACACTAAAGAGCATATTGCAGACATCTTCACTAAACCTTTGCCTAAAGAATCATTTGAGTACTTCAGAGACAAATTGGGGGTTTCTGTCCCTCTGGTGGAGACCGAAGTGATGTTGATTGGCATCAGTCCGATATGCATTTACAGAGCTATTACTCATTCTAGATTGATGTGGTGGTGCTACAACTCAGGGAAAGTAGTCAGCTATAAGATTCAAAGGATTTATGGCTTTTTTTTAATTTTTATGTCATATTTTTGCCATTGATGTCAAAGGGGGAGAGATATATGTGAAAAACAAAGCTTAACATAATGTCAGTCAAAGGGGGAGAGTTTAGAGCTTCATTGCTATATCATTTTGTGGGAGATTGTTGGTTGTCTTCCATTGGGGGAGACTTGTTTGACATTTCTTGACACTTGGATGTTTTTCACATCTAGTGTTTTCATCAATGCCAAAGGGGGAGATTGTTGACAATCTGGAGGAATTGATAATGTGTTGCATTGATGTTTTGTCACTGATGGCAACACCGTCTATTTTGGTTGTTTATTGGTTTCCGGTTGGTTCCGGTAGAGTGGTTGGTTTACGATATTGATCTGGTATGCTTTGGTTTGTGGAATTGGTTTGGATCTGTCATTTATGCTATTCAAATATGTATCATGATCAATTGGTTCAGGATTTGGTGACTCAGGAGCTATCATTTGTTCTAGTAGGCCTCTTGGTCACCGGTAAGGGTTTTACCGACAGAGCTTTGTTGAAGATCTTTTGGTGCACGTGATAAGTGGTGTTGGTGCGAATTGTAGATGGCTTTCAGGATGTTGTTGGTTTTGTTGTTCGTGTTCCAGTTCATCAATGGTGTTGGTGTGACTTCTAGATGGCTTTCAGGATGTTGTTGGTTATCTTATTCGTGTTCCAATTCATCGGTGGTGTTGGATTTGGTTTATGGCGACCTATTTTGGGTCCGATGTTATCTAGGTTATGGACCTGTTTATGTAACGTGTTGGAGGATGTTCCTGATGCATTTCCGATGAGATATAATGATTGGTTTACATTACTTTCAACCTAACCCAACTTGGTTGATCATTGGATTGTGGGTTTATTTTATGAATTTATTGATTTATCTTTTAGGTGGCTGACCTAATTGTTTAGGTCCCAGATTGGTATAAATATGATGTAAGATCTCTTTGTAGATCATGATATGTGGGTTATAGGTTTATGTGTGCGAATATTGTTGTAATCATATGCGGAAGGTTTGGTCGATCATAGGTGATTGAATTGAGTTTGTGGAAGAGGTTTATGGCCTTCGGTATTGAGCTTAACCAGAACTGTACTTAGGCATAGGAGATACTATACTTGCACTTCAATATTCATTCTGGATTTCTTTTGTAGTCAGTGAGGCTCCTTTTGTGATGAGCAATGTGCTCTAGGCTGTTGGCCTTTCTGCATGTGCATGCCCCTCATTATTGTAATCACATACTTACTGCAAAAGTATTATCTGACTGTGTGTAGGCTTCCCACCGTGGTTTTTCCCTTTACCGGGTTTTCCACGTACAAATCTTGGTGTCATGTGTTATGGATGGATGGTAACTGTTTTGTGTTTATGTTTAATTGCTATATCTGTTATTTCGGTATTTGGTTTATACATTCCGGTATTAAGTTTATGTGCTTGGGTAATCAGGTTTTGAATGCTTAAAGTTGTATAATCCGGTGACAATTGATTCACCCCCCTCTCAGTGGTCCCTTGGTTATCTGAGCTGTCTAACAGTGCATATATACACATATACACAATCTCACACACACCCACACAATTATATTTATTTATGTGTGTGTGTGCGTTCGCATTTATATATGTGCATGTGTGTCTTTATTAGGTGTTAGTTTTTTTTCTCAATATATTTTTGTTGTATTTGTTTTTATTTATTTTTTGATTTTTATGATTTTTTTGTCTTTTCTTTCTTCTCGCCTTGAATTGTGTGCCCCTTTCCCTCTCCCCCCTCCTTTGATCTTTTTATTTCGTCTTTGTTTGCAATCTATCATTTTTTCTTTCAGTTGTTCTTCTCATCTTGATGATGGTTCGCTAAGTGTGACCCAAAATGTTGATGCAAAAGTTCTCACACAATTCAATCTAGAAACCTTGCATAATATCAACATGGACTTTGGAAATACAATGGATTTGAACAATGATTGTGTTTTTCTCAACGCCATGAGAAAGTGTTTCTTTGTTGAATAATGAGCATAAAGCAAATAATATTAGAGCATGTGAGCATGAGTCACAAGGGTCACTTGACTCCTAACACTTGGAGATGGTGAGAGTTACAAAAATAGAAAGGAGAGGTAAATAGAGAAAGGGGAGAGAAGGATACAAGGAAGGAGGGTGAGAGATCTTCAATGGTAGAAGGTAAATACTTAACACTAAACCCTACCCTCAAACCTAGGCCCTAAAGCCTATACACTAAACCCTCAACCCTATATCTGTACCTAGACCATAAACTCTATACCTCAACCTTAAGGCCTAAACCCCATACTCTAAACCCTCAATCCTACCCCTGAACCCTAGGCCCTAAGTTCTATACACTAAACCATTAACCTTATACACTCGACCCAATACCCTATACCCTCAACCTTAAGCCATATAAGATATACGCTAAATCGTCAACCCTAAAATCCTCAATTCTTAACCCTCAACCCTAGCCCTCAAACTTGAACCCTATCAATCAACCTTAGGCCCTAAAGCCTATACACTAAATCCGCAACCCTATACACTCAAATCTCAACCCTAGGAGCTAAACCCTCAATCCTTTACACTCAAACCTATACCCTCAACTCTAAACTCTATCCTCAAACCTATGCCCTAAAGCCTATACACTAAACCATCAACCCTATACCCTATTGAAGAGAACATGGTTATACTGAGAGATAGAGGGGGTGAATCAGTAAAACAATAAACTTTATCAATTTAAAACTTATTAATCATCATAGCATCATTCACAATCCTTCTACAATTATGCACATAATAAAAACGCAATAACAAAATGTTTTTACGTGGAAACCTAATGGGAGAAAACCACAACAAGTGAATGCTTTTATATATTTCTTCTTTTACAATGTTTGTAGGCATCGACCTACGAGAGGCACCAACCCCTAAGTTTGTTTGTGAGAACCAACCCACTGGAAGCACCAACTCCCACAACTGAGAACCAACTCAACAAGAGACACCAATCTCTTTTCTACAAGGCACCAACCTCCAAATCAGAACTAGATTCCACCTTGCTTGTTGCTTCTACAATAGATGATGGACATTACAATTTCTTCAACTTCCTGCTTGTATTTTACTCCTCCAAAGGATTATGATCTTCTCACAAATCTACTTTGATTACATACCTTTCTTACAAATCCACAAATATTCTTTATCAAATCTACATATAATTGTTCCAAACATTCTTATTTCTCATATATAAACTGCATATATTCATCAAACACTCTTCATAATAATCTGTCATATATATATCCTTTTATTTCCTCGCATTCTTCCTTATCACAAACTCTTTTTCACAAGATCTGCCTTTTCATACATGCAGATTTTCTTCCAAATTTCTCTGCAATGTTTTCTCTTCTATATCAGCATTACCACACTCACACCACACACAACTCCCACTTCTAATCCATTTATATCTTTACCACACTCACACCACGTTGCTCTAAACAATCTTCATTTTAATTTTGTTTGTTATGTGAGTCGCTGTTATTATATAAACCCGTACTTACAAATACTTTCAAAACTCTGTCTTATATTACTGTTCGATGCTATTTCCAAATGTCATTATGGACTTCACGATGTGCACAGGAATAATGTCTGAATATATATTTGAGTCTTAATAATTCACTGCTTCATGTTACGATGAAAAACTAATCATTATCATTATTATGCTTGCTGATAAAAACCCGATGCTGATGAAGACTCAATATATGGATTGATGTTATCAATGATCGCTGTTTAAAGGCATTATCGACTGTCATATGTTTACGAAATCTGATTTTTTCATATGAATTGTAGATACAACTTTTTCTTCTTCCATCGTTGTCTATGTTGTTAGACATCAACCATTATCTCTTCTTCACGATGGCTATGAATCATCACCATTCCAGAAGTAATAGGAAATCAGAGCTTTTGTGTTTGCTCTGATCACCATGTTTGTAGTCGGATATAGTACATGAAGTCGTCCAGTGTTCTTGGAACACTTCCAAAACTTGTTATCGCACGCATATCAATATATCGCTGCATCTTAATTTCTGTGTTGTATGATCACTCCATCAACATGATCGATCATCAAGGGATTCTGTATATAATGAAGTCTCCTTATCTTTAGCGGTGCTTTTCATTCGTTCATTTCTGTGCATTACCTTAGAGAATTGGCCTTTACATTTACAAAGTCGGCCAATATAAGATCATCTAACAAATGAATCTTCTTTGTCATTCTTTCTTATATGGACTTCCACCATTTTACAAAAACTGATATAAAACCTCTGTGCAATGATGTTCATGTATAATCTGATCATAAGATAAACTTTGATATCGATGACTACCTTGTCTTCTTGCCTTCTTGAGATCAATGACAATATTTCATTTGGATTATGTTTTAAGGTCTTTGATATAAATCATAACTATCCATTTCCTTAACTAATATGTGCATCTATGACAATATTCCAACACCTATACCACCAACACCTATACCCTATCTGTCAATCCTAGGCCCTAAATCCTCAACACTATACATTTAACCCCATATCATATGCCCTAAACCCTAAATATTATGCTCTTAACCCTAAACACTATCCCTCAACCCTAGGCCCTAAAGTCTTTATGGTAAACCCTCAATCTTATATACTCAACCCTATGCCATATACCATATACCCTCAAACCTCAACCCTATCCCTTAATCCTAGGCTTTAAATCCTATATACCAAACCCTTAATCTTATATAATCAACATTATATCATATACCCTAAACCTTAAACCCTCAAGCCTAAATGCTAAACCCTCAAGCCTATATGCTACAACCTCAACCCTATACCCTCAACCTCAAGCCTTGAATCTTGTACGCTAAATCGTCAACCCTATACACTCAACTATATACCCTATGTCATCAACCTTGAACCCTATACCCTCAACCCTAAACCCTATACTCTGAACCCTATCCCTCAACCCTAGGACCTAAAGCCTATTTGCTAAATTATCAACCCTGTACCCTATACCCTAAAGCCTATACACTAAACCCTCAACCCTTAACCCTAAACCATATCCCTCAATGTAGTGATTTGATTAGATGGATAATATATAAATTACTTAAATTGAATCCATGTATCCAAATTAAGCAATAAAATTAGGTAATTTGTTAATTAAATAGCTCAATTACAAGATAAGATCAATATTTGAGTATACATTAGAGGTTTTATTATTCTCTTGAACAATTAGTCGCAATGGTTTGACAAAAGATTTATCTAAAGTTTATGCTAGAACTTGACATTTGACCTCCATGTTGGAACACCACGAGAGAACATTTCCAGAGTGATTTACCACCCAACTTTGAAGGTTTAGCTTCCCCAAAATCCTTCATAGGAAGAATACCCAACCGTACATGAAGAAGTATAGGAATTGGCAAGAGTGATGGAATCTAGTGCAACATGATATATCTACATTCTAAATGCTAATGTAACAATATCATGATATGAAAGAGAGAGAATAAAAAAAAAATAGTAAGCATTTACTATTAATTAATAAGCTCTGGCTAAAGCAACTTTTCATGTTGACTGTTGATAGGTAGGTTTAAAATAGAAATCTAGCCTTCCCGTGTCTCCATATTCAACACCCATATACTAATGTTATCATTTAGGAAATTTTTATCTCAACAAACATATTGTGTAGAAACAAGCATAATCTAATCTTCACTTAGCTAGATAAAACTCTATCACATATATAAGCAAAAAGAATGTACTCTAATATGAACTTCTAAAATTAAGATCTACAATGTTGAGGGTCTTAGTCGCATTATAATTTGGAAGATAAAATAAGCTATAAAATTATATTTCCTTAACATCTATAATATTACAATTGCAACATTCGACCTTGGGGCTTAAAGATAACACAATAAATTTAACCTCTTCTAGAGAGATAACCCTCCCAAAATTTACAATGTCTCAATCATTCAATGCCTAAGGGACCACATTAATCACTTCTTCAAGCCTATTGATATCTTGGTTAGGATCAACCAAGGTTTCCTTAAAGAAGGAAACATTAACATTAGCTATATGAACTTCCATAGTAAGAACAACACCATCAAGAAGAGTTAAGATTTTGATGATATTCCTCCTTCTATGCTTTAGAGTAGAGTAATGGAAGAATTTTGTATATTCCTGTCACCTTTTGTAAGCCACCAAATTCTCGATTTTTGTTTACAAAACATCTCCTCATTTCTCAAAATTTGTATACCTCAATTCTCAAATCTTTCTTTTTAATGCAATTTCTGAAGTCCACCATACCCTCATTCTATCTTGCACATCTTTAAGTTATTTTAGTATCTTTTTTTTGTGGAAAAATATTTTGAAATGATAGTCAATACTATCCTTTCACATTCTCTTTCACCATCTTTAGTTTCTTAACAAGACATAACATAGGAGTACCATGATAGGGAAAATTCTGCCATATATCCACTAGCTCACTAAAGCTAGGTAAGAGATCCACATAATTTCATTGCCAAAGGGAAAAGGGCCTTTAGTCATATCTTCCTTCTAATTTAGCAAAATAACATTGTGATATGACCTTATACTTGGCATAACTTTCAAAGATGCCCTAGGTAAGATATTCCAACCATTAGAAATAAGAAACTTGTCAAGCTTCACCTGAATAAGATCACTACATTGTCTTCTATTAGACCAACTAAAAGACAATTGAAGATCAACATATATAAGTCCAACATAAGAGAGGAAATCAACTAAGTCAACCACACCTTGAAAATAGCTATCCAACCCACCCAACTTTTCTGAAGGAAACAATGGGGTATTAAAGTCTCCTTCTAGCATCCACTTTTCCTCCTACTTACCATTGATTAGAGTACTCAAAGAATCCCATAGTTGTTTCCTTTCAAGTTTAGTAAATTAGGAGCATAAATATTAAAAAAGATTTCACTTAGTAGAATTTTTAAAATCTTCAAATGAAACCATCAGTCTATTCTTGCATTGAGACCCTTTAAGGATTGCAAATCTATTTGAGTTCTAGAGAGTAGCAATACCCCCTGAAGCCCCATCAGTCAAGCTAACACAAAAGTCAACAAAAAGCCATAAATTTTTAACAAGCTAAGAAAAAGTATAATTTGCCATCTTGGTTTCCTATATCATTAGGATATCCACCTTATTATCCATAATATATCCCTTAATATGGTGTTACTTAAAGGGGCTATAAGTCTTCTAATATTCCAAGATAATATCTTCATATCTAAACAATAGAAAATTAAAATAACCATCTATAACCCAGTCAACATGATCAAGTAGCTAACACAAAATTGGGGAAACCTCCTCAACTACCTTCAAAAACTTCATTTCTTTTCCTTTCTAGGCCTTGAGAGGTTATTTTGGCTCTTTTTTTTTCTTGAGGCAAATTCTCTAGCAACATCTCTGGCTCTAGTTTCCCTTTGAGAGAGCATACTTTGCTTATTATCCCCTCCGACATCATCTTTCTTCTTCATCTTCTTCTTCAATTATCCATTCAATAGAGTCCATTCCTCTTTAGTATTAATATCCATAATTGTAAT
Source organism: Cryptomeria japonica (assembly GCF_030272615.1). Lineage (NCBI taxonomy): Eukaryota > Viridiplantae > Streptophyta > Pinopsida > Cupressales > Cupressaceae > Cryptomeria > Cryptomeria japonica. Next base: position 176,106,790 of record NC_081415.1, read on the forward strand.
TGATTGGGACAGTTAAGAGCTAGTTCCAAAATTAGGCAAAGATAAATATTCTTTAAGACTTTTATTAGCCACTCCCATAACTTGAGATTTATTTAAGGTATTTTTTACTTTAGAGTCAACCCTCAAACTATTTCCAAAACAATACTTAGTTGAAATAAAAGTACCACCTTCCTCTAGCTCCCTAATATCCTTTTCTACTTCCTCTTCCTCCAAATCCTAATTTGTAGGATTCATTTGAGTGTTATTACCTTCTCCATTATTGATAAATTCTTCTTGAGTATTTCTAAAACTTTGATCCTTCTCAGGCACCTCTTTGGGGATACTAACTTCTTGTTTCTTTTTTAAATATTCATGTAGTTGTTCATTATTATATTTTATTGTTTATCATTTAGATCATCCTCCACTCCTTCCCTATGAATAGATTCCTTTTTAGAGACCGGGGATGAATTGTTCTCCTCCAACCTTTCGACTTGATTGATCATGCTCATAGCCAAAGCTATAATTTTTGGGATATAGTTAAGAGGTTGAGACTCTCTGACCCCTTAGTTTTTAGCAAAATCCTTTTTCTTACATCTATCACTTAGATGCCCATACCTCTTGCATTTTTTACAAAAAAAACATGAGCATGTACATATTCTATAGATTGTACCCATTTCCCAAAATGATATTTTGAAAAAGATAATGTGAGTAGGCAACACCATATTCATGACCACATTAATACACTTCCGATAAAAAGAAAGTTGAGATCTATGTTGGGTTACTTTATCCATAACAATCAAATGCCCAAATGAGTTAGCAATACCCTAAAAAATTCTATAGATGAAAAACTCCATAGATAGACTAGAAGCAACATTAGAAACTACCACCTTGGATGGGGGATACCCTTGCTCCCTACTGATAGGTTGTCCATTGATCCTAAAGCCCCAAAAGTCTTTATAAATTTAAAAAATTGTAAAGTGTGCTTAGAGTCTCCAATCATTAAAAAAATCTCCTGTTATTAGGATGAAGTATTATATTTACAAACTTCCTTTTCATAACTAAGTTGATAACTAACTTTTTATTTTACAATTTTACAATAAATTGCAATTTCCTTTTAGGCTGTGTACGATTACAAAGGTACTTACATTTGAATCACATAAAAGACTTAACTTATAAACCATTATTTTTAAAAGTCTTTGAAATATATTTTATTTTGAGATACAACATTTTCCTCCAAATTTATTGATTCATTTGTGGGTGTTGAGGTAGCTTTATAATTTTTGTATTACTTTACCATAGGCATTAGAACCTCAATCTCTAGGATTATTGTATTAGCCAAATGTTGCTTCCAAATAAAAGTAGAGTTCTCCACCTCTTTAATCTTCATTTCAATGATTAACAATTCTTTATTGAAGCTTCTTATTGCATATGACAATGTTGATAATTTGGCCACAATGGCTAGACTTGTATTTTCTTGAATAAATAGCTCTTTTTCTATAATATCTTCAAAGTCATGTTTGATTACTTGAATATTATCTAGAGACGACTCATCTTCCTTACAAATACTTATCTCCATAGCCATACAACCTACTACAATATCAAATTTAATATTTTTAAATTATTTTGAAATTTATTTTAATTCATTAATACCATACCTCATAACCAACAACTTCCATTCAATGCTCCCAATCCATGTTGTATGACTATATTTTTAACTTTTTCTTACAACTTTTTCATCCAATAGAGTATTTGCATCATTTTTTCATATCTCTCATTACTAAATGCTAGATGGATTCTTCCCTTCTTGTCATTTACAATTCATATGATCTTTACTTCAATTTCCCTATACATCATTATACTTATTTCTATACAAAAATTCCATCTATAGTTAACCTATTCAACCTACGACTCAGATGCTTTTTCAAATGTCTAATATTTATTAAATATTTTAATTGCATTTTTATCAATACATGTATGCTTGAATCATTTGTGACTAGAGGCCCACTAAATTACTTTTTTGAAAGATTTAAAATGTTTTTAGCATATGATGACAACACTTGGATTTGTTCCCTAAGTTGCTCCTTGGTGGTTGTTCTTTTTCTATTCTATACACAAGTTTTGCAACCAAAATTTTGACATTATGTATATCTCCTTTATGTATTCAAGGGACCAATGCCAATCCTTGAAACTTGATAGTCATCTTTTGTAACCTTCTCTTTATATTTTTCATTAATTGGGTTTTCTATCTCAAAATATTTTTCTCTTGAAGAATCAAATATTAACCTTGAAGCAATATGATCCTTTTTAGGCTTAGGAGAAGTATTATGCAATAATTTGGTAACCACTTAAAACTCAAGTACAAAACCATATTAATATTTCCTCTTCTTGGAAACTATTCATTTTAATCATTGTGATGAGGATGAAATCTTAGATGCATTTAAGATAAAAGTTGAGGAAAAAAGTGGCAAATTAGTTTTTGTTGGTGGTGTCTTAAGAGCATTACCCACTAATAGAGGGGAAAACATATAATCAATATTATCTACAATTGAAGGTTTTTGAGGTAATAGAAGGGAAGATAAGACACATTTTCCCAAAGTGGATGGCTATCATCTTATCACATTTCCTCTTTAGTATCAAGATCTATATAAGGCCTTTTCACTTGAAACTTGGGTCTAGAATTAGAAGGAACTTGAGAAAAAGTATTTATAAGCTTTATTTCTTTATCAAGTTCCTCACCATCCCTCCAATAGCCCTCGATATAGTTGATCTTATTTTTGGAACATTGATATCAATTATGGTTGTAGATGTTACAATAGATTTTCAGATTGCTTCACTACCCTAAAAGTTAATCTTGAAGGTTTACTAGTAGTATATTCTTTCATCTTTGTATCCAACCACTTTTGAGTTTTCTTTAGAACGAGGATAGATCTTTCTTTTATATCTTTTATCTCCATTTTACTCCAATGAATGGGAGTAAGAGACTCAAACTGAATAGATTCATTGGAGTAAGAGACTCAAATTGAATGGATTCTAGATAAACTTGAGATCAATTATATCTAAATCATCCTCTTTAATTACTTCAAAATCTAATTCCGATTCATAATATCTAATCCGTTGGATAGTTAATCTAGACCAATTGCTCTTTCTCACAGATAGTGTAGGATTTTTTATTTTTTCCTATGTTAGGAGATATTTATTTTCCTACACATATTATTTAAGCTTTATTAGGTTATTAGGAGTGGTTAATATGAGGACATGTGGCAAAATACTCTAGCTACATGTGTAACTCCCACCTACTCATAGGTAGTTGAGTTACACACCTTCTTTTGGCTTGTTGTGCCACCTCTCATAACCACTATTTTGTTATTTCCTAAGTGGGTTATGGGGTAGTTGGGTTTCTCACCCTCTTTTGGCTTTATGCGCCATCTTTATAACTCCCTTTTTGTTTTCATGTAAGGAAGTTATGCCTCATGTTTTGGAATTTCCCAAGTAGGTAAAACCTCCCACCTTTTAATGGGGAGTGCAATGCACCTCTTGGATGAATATGCTATTATTTTTCTATATAATAAGCACTATACTCTTGCCTTCACTACTTTAGCTATAGCTCAGTGAGGGTATTGGGAGTCTTCTCAAAATTCTCTTTCTTTGTCTCTATTTTTCTCTCATTTCAAATTTCTCTTTATTGATTTATTTTCATCTTCAATCAACAATTGCTTGTAGGTACATGTGATCTATGACCGACATTAGATCATGGCTTGGTTTTTGCTTCTCGCAGAATTTAACACTCACTTTAAAATCATTTTTGCAATCTTCCTAATAATCTTCTTAATGAGGATGGTGCTTAATTTTTTTTGCAAGATACAAATTGTTCTTTACATACTCTTTGTTGTAAAAGGATATCTCGTATTATAATCATTCATAGTTATCTTTACCACAGATCTCTCTATGTTCTATGGTTTAGCTAAAGATGAACAATTGTAATAGGGCAACCCTATTGGAAATCGGTATCCTGCTTTCTTAAGATGCTCACACTTTTTGTTAACTGACTCCATTTGTTTGCACAAATCAATTAAAACTAAACGATTAGATGGATACCTAGGAAAATTAAAAGGATATTCATCAAATTCATCTATTCTTATGTAAGACAATATAGGAAATTGAATAAAATAATTTTCAAATCACTTAATTGATTCTCCAACCTTAGGAAAAAATCTTTGGCTTTGGAAGTTAGCATCAAGTTGTCTGACTATGAGCATAGTGACTAAAGCATTCGGTCTCTTGAAATATTTTTTCCCGACATTCAACTATAATTGTGGATAGAAGTCAAATATTGGAGTTGTTTAGTCATAAATCCCTACTTCATAAAGTCTAGGCCATGGATGCATACTAGCAATTGCATAAAGAAACTAAGAGTTCATGTAAAATTCCTATGTATTCTAGAAATTCATGATTTAATTTACAAATGTACGTGCAACTTAGTTTCATTAACAACAATATGATTCTAAACCTTTTCATTACGAGGATCAATATTCAATTTTTTTTATCATGTTCTAGTTTCCCTTGGAAGGATTCAACTTTACGTTTACATATCTAAACCATTATGCTACCAAAATATAAAATCTAAATTCAACACATTGAGTTAGGGCAACACTCTGCCAAACAATCTATGAAGCCATCACTTGAGGTTTAGTTATACAATTCCGATTACCTACTAAAGAAAAAACACATTCGATATTTTTTTAGATGGGAGGTATCGACTTTAAAGGGAGTTGAGAAGAAAAATCTGCATTTTGAGTAAAATAGAAAGAATGGATAATTGGAAAGTGATCATTAAAATTGTTGAATAATCCACTTGCACACGAGAATTAGGAGGATAATTTTTCATATGGATGTTATAAGTAAAATCAATCCAATTTTCTCAATTACGTATCACTTCTTGGTCTATAGTTAGAACATCCAAACCAATTATTGGCATGATTGGTGAATTTATTATGCACATGGGATCAGTTACTCTTATCAAATTCCAACAATATATCTATTTTTCAAATTCATCTTGGTTGATTTTAAAATAGCTAACCAAGATATGATCCTCGTGATGTTCCACCATAATAAAATATCTTTTCAACATCTAATCAACATTAGGAAGACTTCTAGACATCCAATCCCAAAGGACAATTGTTTCTTTTTTATTGTTAGGAGCATATATAGAACAGAAACCCAAAGGTTGTCCATTGATAAAGAAAATATCCCAAATACAATTATGTGCAGGGTCCTATCCCTATCAACGACATGTTTGGAGATTAAAGGAGACAATCTAAGTGTAGCTCCACCACTTCCATATTTATGTGATGTATGACAAAATAGAGCTTCTCTTCAAAGATTTAGAAGAGTCACATCTAGTGGTCAATGCAAATTTTAACTTCTTGTAAGAATAACACATCTAGTTTCTATTATAATAAAATATCTTTGAATTTATTTTTTGATGAGGGTGAGAAATCCCTCTCACGTTCCAAGATAAAATCTTTCAATTCATGGTGAACCAACTAAGGTATTATCATCCTCTTCTGGCAAGACTCCAAAATGATTTGAGATGGAAACCACTTGTTCATTGCTCAATATTTCATTTGAAACAACCAATGAAAACCTTGATCTTTGTTTACAATTAGGAGGAGGAGAAATGGATCTGTTAGGGGATGTCAACAATTCAAAAGAGTGAAGGCAAGATGGTTTTCTAGTAGAAGAGTGTATAAAAGAAGAGGATACAAATGGTTCTTTTCTCTTTCGAACAACCTTCTACTCATCAACCATAATAGCATCTTTATAAGAATATTAGCCCAATATGAGAGATTTAGGAGTGGATTGGCCAAAAGGAGGAAGAATAATGTTATTTTGTAAGGAATGTGAAGAAGAGATTTTAATGATTGGCGATGATTGTTCGATTGGTTTAGTGATAAAATTATCTAAAGCAGCTAGATAATAAGAAGGATGCCTATTTTTAATAGCATGGTAGTATCAAATCAAATACCCTTCTTGTCAACAAAAAACAAGCATTTGGCTTTTTCAGATACACTATTGGTTGTTCCAATTCAAAACCTAGACCAAAAAGTTTAATATTCTAGCAAAGGTTTATTCAAAATTTTCACACATACCTTTGGATAAACTCCTAAACTAGCAAATTTATCTAAATTCTTTTTACGTGATATAACTTTACCAAGTTGGGCCACAATATCCTTCAAAACCCCTCTAAAGGGTAAATTTAAAAGTAGCAATTCCAACCGCATCAAATAGTGTGAACAAGAAGGACCTTCAAGACAAAAATCACATGTTCAAGCTTGCAAATAATAGACCTATCCACATATAATCCATGTGCCATATTGTAAAATTGCTCGAGCATGCTTAGCAGAGTTAAACATACATGAGACATATCTTTTACCTAGGCCTCTAATTGTTTTAATCTCCCAACCCATGTTTTCCCAATTAAGTTTAGCCCATTTATAGAAGTTTAATTCAATATGGATTCCTCTTTAAAAAACAATATTAACAATTTTTTTTTATTCAACAACTTCATCAAGGATCTGAATTCTAGTGTTTCACCTTGCCTCTTTTGTATGATTTGGGTTCTCTTCCTCTTTTTCAATGTTTTGAATAGGGGCTTCATTGTCTATAATCATTCCATTATTCATTTCTCCTTCCATGCCAGGTTCCTCAATTCATAGCTGTAAAGCGGAAAATCGCGAGCGAACCCTAAGTGTTCCCCCCACCACTCCGAGGAGAGGGGAAGGAGGTCACTAGGGTTGACGGTTTTCACTTAGGGGAGACTTTACATTCAAAAGAGGGGTTGAAACCCACAAGATCCAATCCCACACAATGCAAGATTGGATTCTAAATGAGTTTCAAGGGTTAAGACAGCAAGGCTACCCTCTTTTGTAAAGAATGTAGATAGAAGGATTGAGCTAGGAATGCATGTAAAGTGAGAAAGATTCGCTTATAAACAGAGATAGGAATATAGGATGAAGCTACGGACCTGGAATTAGCAGTAAAATGTCAAGACGGCGCTGTCCTGCAAATTTGAGCGAAAGTTGACGGGACGATGGCACCCGGCGTGCACATGGTCCTCCGAAAAATCCGCGAAACGAAGGGGGATCTGTTCGTCTCTGCACAAGGATTCCAGATCTTCAATTACAGCCGCATACCTGCAACCTACACACAGAAAAGCGAGGATGATTGGGGGGTTAGGGATTAGGGGTTTGCCCTTAGGTCAAACCCCGGTTTTGGAATTAACCAAGAAATGAGAATGCTGTAAATGTAAATGATTGTAATGTAATAAAGTACTAATACCTTGTTGTAAGAATGTTTGTATTCTTACATGCGAAGGTGTAAATGTTGTTGTATGTTGTATGTTGTATGTGATCTCCTCTTCAATGGTTGAATCCTTGTCTTGAATGCAACACTTAGCCTTGAATGGAGACTTAGAATGATCAATTGCTTGAAGGAATGCTTGAATGCTTGAATGCTTGAATGTTTGAGTATCGCTTCTGCCTTTTTTCTTCATCTTTCAAAATGGGAGAGGAAATGTAGTTTATATACTTGTCAATTAGGGTTAAAAGATTGATTTTTCCGACCTTGGGCCGACCTGGGAAGATTATTTTCCAATTTGCAAACATAAAGACCCGAGACCCAAAAGAGACCGGGCCCAAAAATAGGGCCAGGGACCAGGGCGCTGGGCGCCATGGTCCCACCTCCAGGGACAACAGGGCGCAAGGAGGATCAGGCCAGGGTGCTGAAAAATGCAGTTTTTGATGTCATGAACAAGTTTTAGGGTCTCCATTCAGGTTCTGTGTTGCATCGCCATCGTGAAGACCCAAATGCGGTCGAAATTGCAAGTGTCGCAATTTTAGGACGCTACATTTAGCCCCCACTTTAGCGGGAGTATAAGCGTACGCTCATACTTTCGGTAAAGTACAAGGAAACAACATTGAAATACTTTCACCACGTCAAGGAGGCAAGACACACCAAGCCCTCAGTGGACTAAGGATCTTATGACTTCGATTGACAAAGTAAAAGGGAAGATCACGAGGGAGAACCATGACTGTCAGTAGTAAGGTTCCCTCACTATGAATCATGCAAGAGAAATACCAAAAATTTTCAAGGCAAAGCTAAGTTCGCCAAGAAATTTTCAAGTATCCTGAAGGGATAGACAGGGTGTATGCCCCCCTACGTTAAAGCGATCGCACACGCCTCAACGGGGGTGATTTCTTTAAGGTAGTGATACACATAAGAAATGAGAAGGGAAAGGAGCACGTTATCACAAAGATTTAGCCCCCAAGTGTGAGATAAACCCAAGGATAATAGACACAAAACACAAAGCATGAGGTGACTTCGCTTTCCTTGGGGTCAGTATGCTGTATGATAATTCATGTATATCATATGTATGTATGCATAATTGTTCTTCATTCCCCAATCAAGGAAGGTCACCTAGAAGAAGGGAACACATGTGTCTTTTGAGTCAACATGAGAGAGACCAAAAGAGATCTCAATGCTTTGCATCGTCCTCAAGTAGACAACACTAAGGACAATGAATAGAAGAATGAGAATAACACATAGAAGAAGTAACAAAAGAGAGGAGGAGAGAATCTGCTATGCTAATGAAACTAGTCTAGCACGTCATCTACCCCCCGATCTTGCTGATCAATATTTCGGGAAGGCAAGAAACACGCTAGAGGAGGAACATTCAACACAGCAGATGGAGCTATCACAAGATCCAAACAAGGGCTATGTTCATGTTCCAAGCCACGTTGTTCTTGTCTAGGAGCTAGGATAAGTGCTTTAGAAAATTCATTAGATAAATGGTTATCAACATCAACATATTCATATTCACTATCAGAAGCAAGAGAAGTAACATTTTCATCATGAATAACATTTTCATCTATATCATCATCAAGATTTATAAAAATAGGATCTTTGACTCGCACAGGATCAAGACCATCATGCATCTTATGTTTAGGAGATTTTGGAGAAAATGGAACAATGCTTGTTGAAGGTGTTTTTGGAGATTGCAAAGTTTGAGAAGCAGCTGCCTGAGCTCTAAGACGACGCTTTCGTCGGCGTTCACGTGTAGAACGATTTTGTCTAGTCTTAGTAGGAAGTGGAGAAGATTGAGGAGGAGGAATGTTCTCATCCTTATCACTTGGGTGTTTAGGTTGTGGTCTCTTAGGCTGGATAATAGGAGAAGAGGAAGGTCTCTTCTCTCCATAAGAGGAAGGAGGAGGAACTGCTCCATATAAAGGAGGAATATTTGGTTTAGGAAGGAGACCAAGTCCATCATGACGAGGAGGTATAGGTCTACTTTTAGAAAGTTTATTAGACATAGACATAGTCACATCCATAGGAATGGGTTGGGAATCTTCTTGAGGAAAGACATTAGTTTTATCTTTCAAAGGAAGAACTTCCTTCTCAAGAATGATAGGAATATCAAGTTTGGGTGTTCTAGATTCACTTAGAGATAGGATCATATCTATTTTCCACTTTTGATAAGATTTGAAAAGATGATCACTTCGCGAAGGAAGAGATTGGAATTGTTTAGGCCAAAAATAATCAATAGGAACGCTAGAAGTTCTTTCAGCTGGTTTAAAGAGACTATGATTGACAGTAACAACTTCACCATTATGGGGAAATTTCAAACACTTGTGAATAGGAGAAGCAATAGCTTTCATGGAAGATAGCCAAGGATAGCCTAGCTTCACACGAAATTGTTCAGATGAAGGAATAATAGCAAAGTTCACATCAAGGGATTTGTTATGTACCTCAATAGGTAATGTAATAGAACCAATTGCAGGAGAAGAAAATGCATCAAATAATTTCACAATCACATCTATTTTGTCATAGATCACTTGATTCAATTGCAAAGTAAAAAGAAATTCCTCAGTAATAACATTAACCATGCAAGCAGGATCAATAAGCACTCCACGGCAAGGTGTATTCTTGACTTTTGCAACTATATATAAAGGACCATCAGGTGCCCTGATAGTTTCACTAGAATCAAATGTGATGGAAGGTTCTTTAGGGTTTTCTTGCTGCTCTACAAAGTTAATCACATTCGGAGTCATAGACACAAGACCATCAGATGAGAAAGAGGAATCATTAGTTTTAATCACATTAGAGGTATGAGAAGGTAATGGATCAGTAAAAATCTTAAGATTTTGGTTAGGAGGAGCTATAGATGTGTTGCCTTTATCATTCATACCAGAAACAGAGATAGTATTATTATCAATCAAATCTTGAATCTTACCCTTTAAAGCAAAACATTTTTCAGTATCATGCCCAGGTTGACGATGAAATTGACAAAAAGATTTGTTATCAAAATAGGGTGAATTAATCTTTGTAGGATCAATTTGGTTTATAGGAGGGAGAGTAAGCACATTTTGTTCCAATAACTTATTCATAATACTATGCAATGATTCATTCAAAGGAGTAAACTTTCTTTCTTTTTTGAAAAACTTAGAAATAGGAGGCACACCTGATGCTGCATTCACATTGTTGTTGATGATGTTTTCATTGAACTTAATGGACTCTCTGTTCGGTTTAAACTTCCCAAATGGTTGTTGACTACTATCACCCTTATCACCCGGAGCCATAGGATTTGCTTGTTCCATTTGACTCACAACCAGTTGATAATTGTGAAGAGTTGCACACAACTGTTGGAAAGAAGTAAACTCAGAAAACCGAAGTTTGTCTCGAATATCTTTTTGTAAATTAGAAATAAGGATTCTTTGAATATCATTGTCAAGCACTGGAAAAGAAATTTGAGCATACAAATGCTTATATCTACCAATGAAATCAGTCACTTTTTCTTTAACACCTTGTTTACAATGCATTAAATCAATCAAAGTAACTTTAGGACTTATATTGTTTTGAAATTGTTGAATAAAAGCATTTGCAAGTTGTTCAAAAGAAGTAATAGAATAAGAAGGCAACGGGCAATACCATTGTAGGGCTTTATCTCTTAATGTCCTAGTAAACAGTTTTGCAAGCAACCTTTGGTCATAAGCAAAATCGGTACATATTGTTTGAAAAGTCTTAACATGTGTTAGAGGATCACCTTTACCATTATAAAGCTCCAAATGTGGGATTTCAACATGTTTAGGGGGGATAGCTCGAACAATGTCAAGAGAAAGTGGGCTCGCAACATAAAATGTGGGCACACTAAACTTAGATTGATTCATAGAGGCAATTTGTTGCTGTAAAGAAGAGACAATTTGTGCAAGATTGTTAATGGTCGCTTCAGTCGAAGAGCTCATATTAGACATGTTAGATTGTGATGGAGGTATTATGTTATTGAAAGAAGGTATTGATTGAGAGTAAGGTGGCGGGACACTATGATAGTTAGTCATAGGAGAGGATTGGAAAAGAGGAGCACTACAAGGAGGAATGGAATTATTAAATGAATTGCCCCCTTGCGTCATCTTCATTTGTGGAGATGTAATAGGAACACTCATTGAAGGAATGAATGAAGAAGTCGGATTAAATGAAGGAAGAGGGTTAATTGAAGAAGAAGGATTGCCCCCATGACTAGTGATCATAGGGGGAATGTCTTGTATAGAAGTAGTCATTATGTTTGATGTAAAGGTAGGTATGCTAGCAATAGAAGTTGTCAAAGGAATAGAATGATTGACTTGAGTGGGAGGTTGTGTATAACCTAAAGTTTTAGCACAACTCTTCATAGGCATCACATTCGAATCCACAAGGTGTGCAATACCACACAAAATATCAATTCCATTCTTATCACTTTGAACCATACGTTTTAGACCCTCAATTAATGAAAGAGTTTGACTATCGGGATACTCTTGAGACATCCATTGCTGAAAATCATCAAATTGGTTATCCAATTTTGAAAGTTGTTCTACAGAAACCTCATGGAGAGCTTCTTCATCATTAGGAGGATTAGAGGAATTACCCGTGTCCTCGTTAAAAAGGCTATTCAAATTAGGTTCCATCTCCTCGGTAATTAAACCTTGGAAAGACTTAATTCTAAGGCTTCGTCTAACGGGAATAGTGTAAGTAGGGCTTATTGTTGTAAAACTCATGCACTAGAGAGGGAGATAAAATTTTGAATTTAGAGGTAGCAAATTTCAATAAAATCAGCCAATCTCCTAGATTTAAGCTCTTAAATGCAATCACGACAATCTCTCGAAATTTCGGAAAAAATGTCAGGGATCGTGGCGCTCGGGGTGCACACGGTCCTCGCAACTTTTTTCAAAATTTTCAGGGATGAAAGTTATGATGATTTTAAAGCTAATCTGAAAAAATTGAGTGATTTTACGATCTGTAGATAGGCCAAATTAAAGTTGCAATCTCAAAATTGAACCCTACCAAGATTGTTGAAAAATGCAAAATTTGAATTTTGAAAAAGAGAGGGAAACTGAAATTTTGAATTTTATGATTTTAGAGGGAATACTAAGAGCAATGCAAGCTTTGAAATTTAAAAGTTGACTCAATTTCACACAAAATTCAATTTTGAAAGTAGAAATCAAAGTTGTTGCAATTAAACACTTAATTTCAAAAGACACAAATTGCAAGAATTTGAATAAAGCACTGAAATTTCAAATGAATGCCAACACGCTTTTCAGATTTAGGACAGTAAGAACACAATTTTGACACAAAATTTCAATTTCAACAATTTTTGAATGATTAGGAGCCTTAATCCAAGCAATCACTAGACCAACTTTGACTTTAATTTTGAAAGTGTTAGAATTGATAAAATCAGTCAAAATTCTGGATTTTAGCAGAAAAATACAGTAAGATCTAGCTCCCGAAATTTCAGAAAAAATGTCGGGGACGATGGCGCTCGGGGTGCACACGGTCCTCGCAACTTTTTTCCAAATTTTCAGGGATGAAAGATATTATGATTTTGTTGCGGAATCCAAAGTTATAGCCGATTTGGAGATGTTTTGATCAGTGAAATTATTAGTCAAAGGTTGAATCAAGAGGGTTTTAAAAATTAGGGTTTTGACACTTAACCACTTAATTTTTAGAATTAAAGCACAAATGTGAATTGACAATTTGTAATAGAAGGGTAGATCTGAAACAAGCATTAACCATTAAACATTTCACAAGCTCAATTACTAAAAAGAAAATTTAGGCTTTTTATGCAATTAACCTCTAAAATTTGCAAAAGATCAAACATGGAAATGTAATCAAGGCATCCAATTTTTAGATCTAACCATGAATAATCAGAAAGGATGTTCACGTCGGGTTCACCAAAATGTAAAGCGGAAAATCGCGAGCGAACCCTAAGTGTTCCCCCCACCACTCCGAGGAGAGGGGAAGGAGGTCACTAGGGTTGACGGTTTTCACTTAGGGGAGACTTTACATTCAAAAGAGGGGTTGAAACCCACAAGATCCAATCCCACACAATGCAAGATTGGATTCTAAATGAGTTTCAAGGGTTAAGACAGCAAGGCTACCCTCTTTTGTAAAGAATGTAGATAGAAGGATTGAGCTAGGAATGCATGTAAAGTGAGAAAGATTCGCTTATAAACAGAGATAGGAATATAGGATGAAGCTGTGGACCTGGAATTAGCAGTAAAATGTCGAGACGGTGCTATCCTGCAAATTTGAGCAAAAGTTGACGGGACGATGGCGCCCGGCGTGCACACGGTCCTCCGAAAAATCCGCGAAATGAAGGGGGATTTGTTCGTCTCTACACAAGGATTCTAGATCTTCAATTACAGCCGCATACCTGCAACCTACACACAGAAAAGCGAGGACGATTGGGGGGTTAGGGATTAGGGGTTTGCCCTTAGGTCAAACCCCGGTTTTGGAATTAACCAAGAAATGAGAATGCTGTAAATGTAAATGATTGTAATGTAATAAAGTACCAATACCTTGTTGTAAGAATGTTTGTATTCTTACATGTGAAGGTGTAAATGTTGTTGTATGTTGTATGTTGTATGTGATCTCCTCTTCAATGGTTGAATCCTTGTCTTGAATGCAACACTTAACCTTGAATGGAGACTTAGAATGATCAATTGCTTGAAGGAATGCTTGAATGCTTGAATGCTTGAATGTTTGAGTATCGCTTCCGCCTTTTTTCTTCATCTTTCAAAATGGGAGAGGAAATGTAGTTTATATACTTGTCAATTAGGGTTAAAAGACTGATTTTTCCGACCTTGGGCCGACCTGGGAAGATTATTTTCCAATTTGCAAACATAAAGACCCGAGACCCAAAGAGATCGGGCCCAAAAATAGGGCCAGGGACTAGGGCGCTGGGCGCCATGGTTCTGGGGGACCAGGGTGCTGAAAAATGCAGTTTTTGATGTCATGAACAAGTTTCAGGGTCTCCATTCAGGTTCCATGTTGCATCGCCATCGTGAAGACCCAAATGCGGTCGAAATTGCAAGTGTCGCAATTTTAGGACGCTACAATAGCCACCACGTCACTATTGGATTCCGATATTTAATTCTTCTTAATGATCTCGACTTCATATTTTAGTCGCATCTACACCCCTTTTTCCTTCTTCATTATTCTTTCCTCAACAAACTATCTGATTCCACCCTAAAACATTTGATGCTTAGAGCCTTCTATTCCCTACCCTTCATGACATCAAAACCTGAGGTAGTTAAACATCATTTCATATTTTTTCTTTATTTCTAAAGTGCACAAGTGTTCATTGTTCAACCCTTGCAACTCCACTATCTCCAAATTTATCATCATTGCTATTTGTTAAGATTTGCTATGATTACTCACCTTGTTCGCTCTTCAAAGATAATAATTGTAATAGCAACGCCTTTTTTTTTTAAATGCTTTAAAAGACATAATTTAAGTTCTTTCCAATTTCAGTTAGAAATTTTAACCAATAATTTTCTTTAAAAGATTCTTGGAAAGATGACAAATATGTAGAATAAAATATTGCAAGTCACCAAAGCGAAAATAAGAGAACCATATCAGACATAAAAATTAAACTCATCTATATGCCTCCACTCAGGCCTGGAATTTGACAGGCAAAATGGCCGTTTTCCCACTTTTGAACCGTATTTGACAGTGTAAAAAATTAGTAGAACGTATGCATTGACATGCTATTTTTTTCACAAACCGTATATATGACACTTAAAATTATTAATAAGCCGTAAAATATTATAATAGATCATATATATTGATATATATTATTTTACAATGTTTATTATAAATATATGAATTTATTTAGAATATTTTAAAATGGTAGGATTAAGATATAATTGTTTCTAATTTTATATTATTTTTATATGAATGTTTAGCATGTTTTTTCTTATATAAATTTAGAAACTTTGTCAATTTATTTTTTAATATTTTTTAAAGATTGTCTTAAATATCAATATAGAAACTTCTAACAATTGAAATGATAAGATATAATTATTTCTGCTTTTTTAAAATATTGTAATAAAAAAATCTAAAATGATTTCTATTTTTATAATAAACAAGATTTTTGGGTTGAATTTAGAAACTTACGAGTAAATTTAAGATTTTTTTTAGTGCATTACTAATTTATCATTGTTTTTTAAATTTTTACATTTTTTTGATGGAATTATTTCTTTTCACTTCAATTGAATAAAAAACTTATAATAAACTATTCACAAATTAAAAAAAATTGACACTTAACATTTTTTGAAAAACGTAAAACGAAAGGCATTTAAATTATTAAACCGTCATAAAAAAATTCATGACAGGCAGGGGTGGCCGTCAAATTCTAGGCCTGCGGCTCCACTAACCCCCAAAAAATGATCATCTGAACTTTTCTTCCACTAATTGAGCCTTTAAATTAATCAAAATCAGCATAAACTTCTCATTTCAATTTACTCTCTTAAAAGCAAATGTTCTATGATGCCGTCTGCTACAGATTGTTGTAAATCATTCTGATATAGAAGATGAAAATAATACCTTTTTCGCATCTGTTCAATGCCATGTGGAGCCAAGGCACTGTAAGAACACAAACCAAAACCAAGTTCATTTGCAAGGCATTTCAAGTTCCAGGTAACTCTGCCTATGTTTATGATTATTATTATTAGGTTTTATTTCATTTGAAACACTATACATGTCGACTATTGTACCCGCGCCAGGCAATACCAACATGATTTTTTTCACTTCAATCCTGCATCTGAAAACAAGTTTGCAACCTAATGTGCATAAAATCCATAGCCACATGTTCAAACGTGCACATCTTGATTTTTGTAATCAAATACACCCTCTTGATTCAATGCAATATTGTATTGAAGCAAATTTTGGTTTTATTTGTACTGTCGCACTTTCTGAAGAAAGCCTTGGAGAAAAAATTAGTAAGAATCAATCCAGAACCGTTAAGAGTCAGTCGCTAACAGAAAAGATCAGTAATGCGCAATACCCAATTGAAAAATTTAATAAGAATTGCTACCCTATGGAAGAATTCAGTAATGGACAATGTCCAATTGAAAAAATTAATGAAGGGCAATTCTCAAATGCAAAATTCAATGAGAAGTATCGAATTAAAAAGTCCAGAACCCTTGAACATGGAGATCATATTGGTATGGGTGGGGACATGTTCTGTAAAGAAGAGATAATGAAACAAACCCTAAATGCTTTACAACATTTTGGCGTTGGGATGGGGAATAGAGCCTATGCTGAACTTCTTCATGCCTTTGCTAAGGCAAAGGCCTTGGCAGAAGGAAAGATGGTTCATTCCCACATGATCAAAACCGGATCTTACCCTGACACTTTCGTCTCAAATCATCTCATTAATATGTACGTAAAATGTGGCAGTTTGGAAGAAGGACGCCTAGTGTTTGAGAAAATGCCTAAGAGAAACGTTGTGACGTGGACTGCAATGATTGCAGGATATGTGCAACATGGGTGTGGTAACATGGCCATTGTACACTTTTCCCAAATGCTGGAGGCAGGTGCAAGGGCAAATCAGTTCACCTTTGCCAGTGTTCTTACCGCTTGTGCGATTGCGGCAGATTTGGGATATGGTAGACAAGTTCATGTGCACTTGATCATGTCTGGATTTGACTTGAATGTATTTGTTGGAAATGCACTTATTACTATGTATGTCAAGTGTGGAAGCATAGAAGCTGCAAGGAGAACGTTTGATGAAATACCTGAGCCAAATCTTATCTCCCAGAATGCCATAATTGCAGGTTATGTGCAACATGGATTTGATTGGGATGCCCTAACAATTTTTTCCCAAGTGCAACAGTTAGGTATCGGAGCAGATGAGTTCACCTTTTCTAGTGTTCTTGCAGCATGTGCGAGCTTGGTGGCTGTGGAACAGGGGAGGGCAATCCATGCCCGCATGGTGAGATCTATGTTTAAGTCAAACGTCTTTGTAGGGAGTGCCCTTGTTGATGTATATGCAAAATGTGGATATATAGCAGATGCATACAAAGTTTTTGATAAAATGCCTGAAAAAGACACAGTCTTATGGAATTCAATTATTGCAGGGTATGTACATAATAAGCAAGGTGAAAAGGCCATGAAACAATTACACCGAATGCAACGGGAAGGCATTCAGCCAGACAGATTCTCATTGGTAAGCATCCTTGGTGCCTGTATATGCGCAGAATATCTTAATTATGGAAAGCAGGTACATGCCTACACAATTCAAACCAGATTGAATTCAAATTTATCTTTAAATAATGCTCTCATCAACATGTATGTCTGGTGTGGGAGAATAGATAATGCAAGATTAGTGTTTGACAAAATGGCAGAGCATAATATAGTCTCCTGGACTGCAATAATAGCTGGATTTGTTCATGAGAAGCATGAGGACGAAGCTCTGAAAATATTTTGCAAAATGCAGCAAGCAGGAATGAAGCCAAACCAGTTCACATTTGCTACCATTCTTAGTGCATGTGGAAGCTTAGCAACCCTAGAAAATGGAAAGCAGGTGCTTGCTCAGACCATTAAGATTGGTTTTGTTACAAATGTTTGTGTGCAAAATTCTATTATTGCAATGTATGCTCAATGTGGAAACTTAGAGGAATCAAAGAAAGTGTTCAGGGATGCACCTGAAAGAGATGTTGTCACATGGAATGCAATAATATCTGGATGTGCTCAGCATGGTCATGGCAATGAAGCCCTGCAGCTCTTTGAAAACATGCAAGATCTTGGTGTGAATCCAGACTCCAGAACATTTGTTTGTGTTCTTTCTGCATGCAGGCATGCAGGCCTGGTGAAAGATGCTCGTCATATCTTTGATTCAATGATTTGTGATTATGGAATCATACCAAGGTTAGAACACTATGCGTGCATGGTTGATCTTCTTGGCCGTGTGGGACAACTTCATCAAGCAATGGACTTTATCAAGCAAATGCCAATAGAACCCAATGCGTCAATGTGGCAGACATTGATTGGTGCTTGCAAGGTACATGGAAATGTTGAACTAGGAAAATATGCAGCAGAGCGTATTCTTGAGTTGGAACCACAAGCAGCAGAAACATATGTTTTGCTATCAAACATCTATGCTGCAGCTGGAAGATGGGATGATGTGGCATACATGAGAAATTTAATGAGTGAAAGGGGTGTGATTAAAGATCCAGGATGTAGTTGGATTGAGGTTCAAAACAGGGTGCACACATTTACTGTTGGCGACTGATGACATTCCTAGATTAGAAATATTTAGGACAATTGGAGTTGTTGAGTAGACAGATGGAGACAGGGTATTAGCCAGTTTCAAACCTTGTGTTTGATTGGTGCTTGCAGGGTCCATGGAAACATCGAACCAGGAGAATATGCCACAGAGTGTATTCTTGAGTTGGAACCACAAGTAGCAGAAACATATATTCTGCTATAAAACATATATGCTGCGGCTGGAAGATGTGATGTAGCAAATATGAGAAATTTAATGAAAGTGAGGGGTGTGATAAAAGATCGAGGATGTAGTTTGGATTGAGGTCCAACACAGAATGCAGATGTTTACTGTTAGGGGTCAGTCTCATTCACAGATGAATGGTATATATTATAGTTGGAGTTGTTGAGTAGACAGATGGAGGCAGGGTTTTCCTCGGACTCTTGCATTGCATGCCATGCAAGAAAAACGAGATGAACACATGTTTTATCACCACAGTGTAAATTGTTACTTGCCTTTGGGCTTATCATTACACCTCAAGTAGTTCTTATTCAAATTATCAAGAACCCGCATCTGTGTTGAGATTCCCACAGTACCACCAAGTTTTGAGAATGGGCTGTCTTTATACGGTCACTAAGGTAGTGCAGCTTAAAAAGGAAAGACACATGAACTTGAATTACCCTCTTTTACTTGTTTGATGAAAGGACTAGTTGCAAGTTTGTCACAGACTCATAAGTTTGTTAAGATATTTTGTTTGAAAAGGATATACATCACTACCATCACCACTGTCACTGAACGCTAGCCTGAAAATTTTCTCAGAACCATTATCTTTTAAGTATCACCACAATGCTAGAGGTTCACCAATCAAATGTCATTGATCTCCATACTTATGTCAATTGCAGCGGGTGTGCCCTGAGAAGCAAACTAGAAATGGAAGTTGCAGATAACTTTTAATATTGCTTAGAGATATTTGTTTGCAAATCAGTTGCTTTGGCATTTACACCAGGATGCAAAATGGTATGAAGAAGCTATGAGAAACCACAAAAAATATCATTTTTGTGTCTTGTGTGGAGAGAATTTATGATTATCTATGAGTTGAAGGGGTTATGAGCTATCAGGCTACATTGCTTCTGGGGCCCTTTTTTAACAAGGCCCCTATTCTGGGTAAAACAGCAGATTAAATCCTCACATTAGGAACTTAATGATTTTGGAGCTTGTAGCTTGGACTTTCCCCACATAGATTCTTTTGGGTTTGATCGAATTTTGTGAAGAACACTCCCTACTTGTTGAATATACCTTGTAGCTTCTGATGACAATGCTTGAGTATTGCCTTGTCTCTATAACATGCTATACCAGCAAAATGAATCAGTCTTGGACTTCATGAAGTGTTGAACTGTGATGCAATAAGATAGAATGAAGAAATTCCTTATCAGAATATTGTTTTTATCCACATTTATCATGGAAAATACGGGTATAAGTGTAACTAAGTGCAAGGGCAAATGAAAGAAAAAAAAGTCCATGCCAGCGAAGAATTATGAACTACAGGCAAATGTTATACAAGAAATGGGTGAGTGATAAAAGAGATCTGCAAAAATACATAATTAGACAAACTTGAACGTGGATTGATCCACAGAAAAGACCAAAATTTGTGACTCTGCTCATCTTCGCTGTGTTTTTGTAATCAGATAAGTATGCCATAAATAATCAATCAACTTCTATGATAATATGTAAGGCTGCATCAGCATGGAGGGGCATGTTCCCCATGTTTTGAACCTGAGTCATTGTAGTGATAATTGTTTTTTTTTTGTAACTAGGATAGGAAAATAAAAAGGATTCGGATTGCCTTAAGGCATCATCCGAATTCTTTTTATTTTCCTGGGCCCTTCTTCATTAAGGAGGCGTGTAAATAGGGCTGGGCCCTATCTCCATCTAATGTTTTTATGTAGAAGGGCACATAGGGCTGGGCCTTATCTATGTGCACAAATTAGGATAGGGCTGGGCCCTTTCTCTTTCACACACCAAGCAAGGTCAAATGTGTGAGATTGTAGCATCTACCTTAGCGCCCAAGATAGGGCTGAACATAAATAAATCATGGAGTAAGATATAGGGCCGACCCTATCTTGCACATATAACGTGGGAAAAGTACAAAGACTTTAGCACCAAAAAGTGCCTTATTGGGCCGACCCAATAAGTCACCAGTCCTCATATATAAAAGTTACATAGAATGCATCTTGATACAATTATTATATATGCGAATCAGATCTGCAATAACAGTGCGAAATACATCTGCTCTCCTTTGGTGTGAAGATACCTGATCTATGGATGCGACTCTGCTCTAATTGATGCGAACTTAAGTCTATTGTTCATGTTGAAGAAGGCACGGTTATGCTGATTACAAAAATGTCATTTGAAGCTGAAGATATCTGCACATGTATTCAGCCTGAGATAGGTGTTGTAAGACTGCAATTTTACTCATAATGAGTAATCAGATTTGAGGATCTGTTGTTGCTGGTTTTTTTCCTCCAAGAGGGAGATTTTCCCAGGGTAGACTTGTGTTGTGTGCCCTTTCTATTTGTGTGCTTTGATTCTTGTGACTCTGCATTATTATTTCCTACTCATTATTGTTAATCTGATCACGAAAACTAACATGCTATCAGAGCCTAGGTTTGCATGTGTACTGATCAGATTTACAGCCTAGACATTTGTGTGACAACTAGGGTTTTCAGATGATTACATGCACAGTCAAGGTCCCTCATCTGCATCAATGGATTCCTCATCCTCTTAGTATCTTAGAACCTTCAAAGGTGATGAATCTCAATTTATTTCAAGGGAGATAGGTAAGTGAAGTTGTAGGTGATTTGAAGCTACCTTAAAACTTACCTTATTTTGATACTTGTTGTCATCCTTATATATTTCTGCTATCATATACCTACTATCACTTATATATTCAATGTTTTCATGGCTGAATAGTGATAGTGTATATATATGGATGTGTATTAGGATCCGAGTATAGGTAAATGTCTTCTATCTATATGTCTGAATCTGTGTGTTGAGGGTTTGTAAGGGTTGGTGTTTTGTTTTACTATATCATGTCTCTAAGGTAACCTAATGTCTACTCTTGAAGATAATGTTTTCAGATTATGTCTCTCTGAAGAAAGCATTCATGCATGACCTGAGAAGCCCTACCCCAATCAGATCTTGTCATCGGACTAATTATGAAAGTCTACCTTTCATCTACTATGGGTCCACTTCGTAAGTAAGAATGAATCATTAGGCCTGTGAATTCTTTATTTAGATAGGGTTTTAGAGGGAGTCTTGATATCTTTTAATATCTCATTTCATTCTTGGGTTCTAATCATTATGGTTTAATAGAGGAATTGATAATATATATCTAATGTATATTCCTTGTCTATTGCAAAATGTTTATTTATGATGATACTAACCATGATACACTGGGTGTATCATCCACCCTTTGCAGAGTGCAAGGTGAGTCCACCCTCTGCGCAGTGCAAGGTGGCAGGTCTCTCTCACCCTCTGCGAAGTGCAAGGTGAGTCCACCCTCTGCGGAGTGCAAGGTGGCAGTTATTCTCACCCTCTGCGAAGTGCAAGGTGAGTTCACCCTCTGCGGTGTGCAAGGTGACAGGTTGTTCTTCTCAGTGAATAAGCTTATGTATCCTCTGCGGTTGTGCATGATTTATGTTGTATGGTTATATATATCTTTGAGTATTAATTGTTGTAGGTGTGCATATGGAAAGTTCTCTGTCACCCTCTGCGGATATGCATGATGAAAGATCATGGTGTTACATGCAGGTCCCCAGGAAAGTGTAAAGTAATGAAGCGTTGGCTTCATCCTCTGCAAGCATTGCAAGAGAAGATCATGTAAAGGTTCATTGTAATGTAATTGCGTGATCAAATCACAAATTGTATACTGATTGTACTATTAGCGCTAGGCCCTAATCCTAAACCTTGTAAATATTCATGCCATGGGTTTGTCCATGAGAATTTGGCTATGTATTTATTTTCCTCCCTAGTTAAGAGGGAGTGTTTTTTTTTTGTGTAACTAGGATAGGAAAATAAAAAGGATTTGGATTGCCTTAAGGCATCATCCGAATCCTTATAGGGCTGGGCCCTTCTTCATTAAAGAGGCGTGTAAATAGGGTTGGGCCCTATCTCCATCTAATCTATTTATATAGAAGGGCACATAGGGCTGGGCCCTATCTATGTGCACAAATTAGGATAGGGTTGGGCCCTTTCTCTTTCACACACCAAGCAAGGTCAAACATGTGAGATTGTAACATCTACCTTAGCGCCCAGGATAGGGCTGAACCTAAATAAATCATGGAGTAAGATATAGGTTTGACCCTATCTTGCACATATAACGTGGGAAAAGTACAAAGACTTTAGCGCCAAAAAGTGCCTTATTGGGCCGACCCAATAAGGCACCAATCCTCATATATAAAAGCTACATAGAATGCATCTTGATACAATTATTATATATGCGAATCAGATTTGCAATAACAGTGCGAAATACATTTGCTCTCCTTTGGTGTGAAGATACTTGATCTATGGATGCGACTCTGCTCTGATTGATGCGAACTTAAGTCTATTGTTCATGCTGAAGAAGCCACGGTTATGCTAATTACAAAAAGGTCATTTGAAGTTGAAGATATTTGCACATGTATTCAACTTGAGATAAGTCTTGTAAGACTGCAATTTTATTCATAATGAATAATCAAATCTGAGGATCTGTTGTTGCTGGGCTTTTTCCTCCAAGAGGGAGGTTTTCCCAGGGTATACTTGTGTTCTGTGCCCTTTCTATTTGTGTGCTTTGATTCTTGTGACTGTGCATTATTATTTCCTGCTCATTATTGTTAATCTGATCACGAAAACTAACAATAATTTCTCTAACTTGGACCTATGTAATGTTGGCCAATGGAAAAGGCCTTTTCTTCCATGAGGATGCTGGCATGCTTATTGTTTCTTTTGGCAATCTTCTTAACTTCTCAAGGTTTTATGCTAGAATGACTTGTTTATAATGTTTATTTAAGTAGCAGAATTTGTTGAAATTATAAATCTTTTTTTAAAAATTATCTCAACTAAGAAGAATTTTAACTATATATGGCAGACTCTTGGGCTGGAAGGAAATACATATTATTATCAATGCTGAGCTTCTGGATTATATTGCATGTTAGTTTTTGAATCAATATTTCGGATTACACTCCATGATCCATTGTCAGGATAGATATCAGATTTTATGCCTTTTTAGCTCTCTCTACTATCCTGATGATGGATCACGGAATGTGGTCCGAAATGTTGATGCAAAAACTAACACACAATCTAATCCAGAAGCTCAACATTGATAATATTATGGATTGTAGAAATTTGATATCATTAAGACATTATTTCTTATGAAAACAAAAGCTTTCACTACAATTTATCTAGGATTGTGGAGGTGGGATTGTAATAATAGATGTAGAATTAAATGTAGAGTTTACATAAAGTAAATGTGATACTTGCTTGAATCTTGTCCGTGGAATATGCTACTGAAGATGCTAGCAATCAACTCACCAACGTGCTGAAAATCAGAGCCTTGATTAGATGAATGCTTCAGAATCTATAAATTAATTGTGCTATTTTTGGGTTAAGATCTATGTCCGCTAAACTAATCTTTGCATTTGTGGAACAAATTTGTCACATTGGAATTGAATTGAAACTGTGAAAGTGATTTGACAGAAAATGTATGATTGTAATAAATCCACCTCAGCTTGCCATGCATGTGTCTATAGAACACTATTTTGGAACTTGCTAAGTGAGGGTCATTTTTTCCTCAATCAAGCCCCTAGGTGGATCAATTCAAGGACCAAGATTAAAAGTAATAGACAAGCATGCAATATCCTAGTAAGATGATGTATGTTGGTGATGCAATTAGGATTTCCATTGCTTTTGCTATAATGGTGCACAAATGGATTAGGGGCATGTTGTATATATATGACTTCAAATGGATAGAGAAATCCCTTAAATGCAACAACATAAAATACAAATCCACACAAACATGTGCATCAGGTTGTCATGGCTACTAAAAAAGGTTGGCAAATTTTAAATTTGAATTTTGAGTTATAAAAGCTCGAGGTTTAGATCCATGGTTCTAGAAATGATGTCATTGGTCAATTCCATGCCTACGGATTTAATCCAAGGTGGTGAATGAGAGATCTAAGGAACGTTACCAATTCTTGAAGATGGGTGAAATGAGAACATATTAAAGTCATAAGCTGAATTTCTCACAAGAAAACTCGTTTGTATACTTGTTATTGCATAAAAGACATTCTAAATGAAGTACACTAAAAACATAAGGGAAACAGGAATGGGTATGCGATTTTCACCATTACATTATTAAAGATAAATTTAACTAATTAATAAACAATAATTGTAGTAGAATGATTTTTTCCTTGTTTAATTGGTAATATGGGAATTTTAGCCTACCCCAAGTTAGGTAATGCCAAAATGGGAGACCTCATCTCTACACATGAACACATAGTCCAAACCTACTAGCTTAGTAGCCCAACAAGGGTTGAGGGTTTGGAGCACAAAGTCATTGACATGAACACCAACAACTTCAATGAAAAGGTTCAAATCTATGAGCACAATGGATTAGTAAGGGTACAATGCCCACAATTATAATGGCCTAGTAGGGGTTTGAACCTTAGTGGCAACAACAACAATGCCACAATTTAACCACCATCCTATGCATTGAATGGCACAATGTGGTTTTATATATTATAAGGGTGCTAGATTTAAGGAGATAAACCATTCATCATGTAATGGAATGACTGCATTAAATAACCACAAGTTTATGAATAATATATTGAATTGTATTATAAGTGTAAATATTAACACAAAATTTGAGTGAAAGCTATCTAACGTATTATGAAATATGGAAATTACATATCATTTCCCAAAGATAATGTTTTTTTTTTCTATCATCTATTGCATTTTGTAAGAGAGAAATTGTGCACACATCCCCTTTTATTTTATGTTTTGGGTTCACTTTGATTAAAGTGTCCTTAATGTAATGACTAGTCTTGATGTAGGAGCATCCTTGCTTCTTGGCAATTTTGCATCAACCAAAAACATTTTCTTTTTAGTTTGTTCTTGTTTTGCAGTTCAACATTTCATTCTGCATTTCTTTACATTTGTTCATCAGATCTTGTGTAGTTGGATTTTGATTGTGGACATGTTCATTTGCCTTATCCTAAGTCTGCGGGACGTTTGGATTTTTTCCCGACAAGTTATCACTTCCAGAATCCAAGACAGTTTTCTGGCTTTGAACACTGGAACCGCTTGGACCTATTTTGCTAATGGCGAATCTTGCGGATTATTTCTATAGCTTGTAGAGCTTCAGTTCGTTGTCTCCAACGTTTCTTGGCGTGTGGCCGACCTTTCCTTTGGTCCGCACTTCCTCCTATGGATTTTTCCGGATGGATCTCTTAATTGGCGGAGGCTGACCTCGTTGTTTTACACATTTCATTTTGGTCATCGGTGAATGTTTCACCTTGGGCCGATGCGGATCACCCTTGATCATATAAATCAATGTAATTAAGCATTTAGAATCAAGTAGTTAGAATATAGAAGATAGATCTCAAGGTTAGGAGGTCCATAGTTGGCTCGCATTCTTGCTTGATCCAATTGTTGCATAACACGTATGTTTTGTATTCATACCTGTGAGCCGAATTTTGGAGCCCGCATGTTACTGATAGTTTGTAACTGATTTTCATGATATAATATAGTTTGTTTCTGCATTGCCTCTATCACTTTGAGTTGTTTCTGTTGTGTGACGCTTGTTGCACGGTCCGAACTGTTCTCTTTGAGAACCCTCCTATTGTGACTGCACCAAGTCTACAAGTTGTATGGTCTTGTGTGTAGTCAACTCATGACATCATGATATCCAAATCCCATCATCACTCTTCACAATAAATTGTTCTTGATCCCTAGATTTACCATTCATCACTTAGGATCATACTTGCAAGTGTAGACTTGATCTTGGTCATTTTTGTTCTCACTAATTTGAATCTTGACCTTTTAAATATAAATTAAAATCTAGTCTTGTCAACTTCCTTCTAATAGTCATTGTGAGCCAATCTAGTACACATTTTGTGTGGACTTGTATTTATGAGAATTCATTTATTCATTGAAGATCCATCTAGGACTATTTAATGTAAAAAGGATCAAAGTGAAACAAAGAACAAGATTTTAATTTTATTTTTTTAACTTAAAAATGTGCAATTACCTGTTGTTTTATGATGGACAAACTCACCACTTGGTGAAAGAATCCAACAAATGCATGCTTGCTTAGGCAATGCCAAATACACCATAATGTTTGTCTATCTATTATAATAAATGGTAAAAAATCCCAGGCAAATAGTAAAAGGTAGCAACAAATGCGTAACATTTTGATAAATTCTTATTGTTGCAAGCAACGAGTTCACAATGGTGTATAAAATAGTTAGAGAATTTGAAAGGACGTGAATATTGATGCTTCATTTCTAGCCTTGGGGGCTTCTAGTGCATGAGAGGGTCAAGATTCTTCTAGAGGCATTTTATGAGTTATGGTAGAATGCATCAATGCTAAGTGGAGCAATATACTAAGCTATTTTTAGTCAACATTGATTGAGGGAGTTAAGGATAATATTTATTTTAGTATTTGAAATTTAAATTATACAATAAGGGGCATTGGATATGCATTCATTTATATATTGCAAGTTATTTCTTATTTGGATAATCTCATTTTATTATATAGAAACTTTGTCAAAATTTGTCTAAACAGTAGTTTTCATACAAAAGTCTTATGCGGATAAAAACCTATTGGAGATTGGAATCAAGGGGAAAACCCTTTGGTTCAAAGAGCAATTTCACTTAGGGTATGCATTGAAGCTTAAGGATTTGTATATTGTTATAGTTTTTCTATGTGTATGTGTGTGTTGTTGAGGGATTTAGGTGAAGTTAGTTTTCTAGTGTTCGCTTAGCATTTTTAGTTGCTATTGCTTATTATTATAGACCATTTTTTTGCTATAGAATATTAGTTTTTGATTACTTGTTGGGTCAATTAGATCAACTTTTAAGTGTCGAGAAATTCATCTTTTAGTTTGGAGGAGATCAATTTCAATGGTGTTGTGTGATTCGTAGTTTTTGGCGGTTCTTTTACTTTGATATTTTTTAGTTTTTGCTAATGCTTTTTATAATGGTGTTATTGTTGTTGTAACAACATAATTCATTTGTAAACATCATAGTTTGTTTATAAAAAAAATATTCATTACTTCTTGAGCAAAAATTGTTAATTTGGATGAATAAATTTGTGAAGAAATTACTAAAACTTTGTAGGTATTCATAGTATGCTCAATATTTATTTGAAGAGGGTTT
Source organism: Cryptomeria japonica (assembly GCF_030272615.1). NCBI lineage: Eukaryota > Viridiplantae > Streptophyta > Pinopsida > Cupressales > Cupressaceae > Cryptomeria > Cryptomeria japonica. Next base: position 176,134,757 of record NC_081415.1, read on the forward strand.
GAAGTTTAATATTTTGACTTAGAATTTCTGAGTTGTTGTATTTAAATAAACGGGCAACATATCTTATTTGAGAATATTGTAGTGAAATTAGAGTTGTGATCTTGTCACCTTGTGGGTATTTGTAATGTTTGATGCTTCTTAGTGACAAAGATTAGATGTCAAAGAAGGAAGGATAGAAAATTATGGTTGATAAAGAAAGGAGAAATGAGATGTTAGAAAAGCATAAGGAAGCTTTCTTTCAAAATACTTTAGTTAGAATCGATTATCATCAAGAGAGAGTGGCAATGCAACAAGATAAAACAAATGCAATATTGATAAAGTTGGTGGATCAATTGGGTATCTTGAATCCTCTAAGAGGTGAAATTTCTTCAATGAACAATGGTACAACAATTAATACCTTTCCAAAAGCCTCAAAATCTATCTTTTTACTAGAGGATGAACAAGTAGTGGTTGAGCTATTCATTATTGCATATGGAGGTAAAATAAAAATGTTAACAATTGAGTTATGGAGTATGCAACATTATCTGAAATGGTCAAATGACCAATCTTTTAGATATTTTATGGAAATATCAAGGAAAAACATGTCATAGAAGAGAACAAGGAGTTAGTCATAATCACCATGGAAATAAGTTGAAATAAAATTGTAAAAATTATGGGCAACCTCCTTTAATGGAAGTGACAAAATTACGAATAGAGTTTAGTTGCAAAAAAAGGAGACCTACTTTACTCTTAACTCCATGAAGAAGAAAGATTCAATCCAATTTGTTTCTTTGCATTTAGAAGGTGTTCCATATGACTAGTGGTACCATGGTTGCATTGCAAAGGCCAGTATCAGGTACAAACCTTCGAAGAGTTTGGTCAAAGAGTCCTTGAAACATTTGAGTTGAAAATTGAAGAATATTTTAGAGTATTAAATGTCAAGTGACTGACTATAGTGATTGAATATGTTGCAAAATTGTAGAAGATTGATGTAATGGTTTTAGACGTTTTAAAGAAAATGATTATTATCTTTTTATTGAAGGACTCCTTAGAGCCCTTGAAGGTATTACAAAATCCTTTAAACCCACCACATTTTTAAATGGATCTAACTCTTGATCACATCAATCCAAGGCAAACAACTCTTGGCAATAAAAAGGAAGATTTTAAAAAAGAAAATTTTATGCTCCATCTCAAAGGAGTACAACTCTAATTACTATAGTCAAGAAGTTAGATGAAGAAACAAAAAATGAAATCAAGAGAAAGAAACTGTGTTTTTCATGCAGAGAGCCATAGATGTCTTGTTAAGGGTTAAGTACAGTACATTGAGGTGGTATCAAGTAAAGATTTAGAATCTAAGGATGAACTTGAGGTATTTGAAGATTAATTAGAACATGCATCTAAAGAGACAAAAGATGAAGTCATGAAGGATGACGCACTTGAAGCTTTAGCAAGAGCTCCAAAATATCATCCCTTCAATGTTCATGGATTATGAAGAGGGGATCGAAGACAAAACAATTCGAAGGTTTCAATGGCATTATGATTGTTGGATCTACCAATTCATGTACAATATAACCAAGCAACTCAATATAACTCTCAAAGATTATAAGATATGTGATGATGAAATTTATATGGTTGGCTTAGGAGAAATTAATATGGTTTTGGGTGTGAAATGGTTTCATTATCTAGGGGAGTATTCACAAAATTACTAGACTATGGAGCTTAAGTTTATAGTAGATGGGAATAATATTGTACTTAATGGGATCTCAAATGAAACTCCACAAGTGGTGACAACAAAAATGATGGAAATTAATTTTCAAAGAGGCTATGTTGCATGTGCAACAAGTTGTGTGATAATACTCACAATTTCTTCCACAATTAGAAAATGATCTCATCTTATTTATGCAATGTTGTAAATTGTACCCTCATACAATTTCATACTCATTTGGGGCTCACTTTGGTGTTTCTCCTTCCTTGCCCTTGATTATGCCTAATTCTACTCAAAACAGTGCCAAATCTAAGGTCTCAACACCCTATCTCTGTTTTTTGACCTAGTTCCAACCTAGGAGGACTAGATTAGGATGCCTAGCACCCTAGACCTCTTAGACTAGGGGGCCTAGCACCATAGTCTAGCCAAAAGAGGCCCAAATTTGAACACTCTAGAGCAGTTGAAAAATATTGAGTGGGAAAAGATCCCAATGTTGGCATTCTTTGAAAATTTCAACATGTTTTGTGAGGTTGAGTATGAAAGCAATTCTTATCCCCTCATGTGAAACAAATCTCAATCATCTCTCATCAAGGAATTTAATTCACATCAAGCAATTCAATTGAGCAAGCAGTAAAGAATCTTCAACGCAGTAAAGGAGAGGTCAAATATTAAGATTTTCAAGCATTCAAGATGATATTCATGACAAGTTTATGTGAAGGCATGCATGATCTTCCACCTAGCAACTTTAACCTTTCGTGAAGACTTTAAGGCAAGGAGATTCATTAGTAAAGGTATAACATTTCAATTTAGCATTTTCTTAGGATTTCAACCTCTTCCCTGCAAGGGTAAACCCTTTTTCTATCTATAATTTCTATAGGGTTAAGTCCAACCTGGGATTTGACTTTGGCAAACCTTTATACAACTCAACCCTCTTTTTCTCTCTTATGTGTGTAGGTTTTAATATGATAGAGAAACTGAGACAAAGAGATCCATATTTTAAAGAAGTAGAAACCTTTGTCAGTGGCAATCATTGTCAGTGTCTAACACTTTTTTGATAAAGTTTCAGGGAAATAATTTGTGCGACATCGTGATCCAGAATTTGTTCACAATATTTGCATTTGACAACTTTAGGTTGGTGGCGCATATTGACATAGACTGGCACTTTCAGGTTCATCTTGTAGACACAATATGATCTAGATTTGTCTAGTGATGAAGAATGAATTAATCTCCTCTTTTTAGCTCAAGTTCAAAATTTAAAGTACCCTTCACGGGTATCAACATACATTTTATGGCTTATTGCATAAAATTGGCCACTATCAAGTCAAGTCTAAGTGAAATATATTAAACTGTCCACTAGACTTTGATAACATATCAAATCCACATCTTTTGTCCACAAATCCTTTATACTAGGATCACATAGAGTTTTGACAATTTTCACATCTTTTATCCTAAATCTTATCAAGTATCTAACATAGTTTGACTACAACAACCCATCATACTCCTATACTTATAAAGCGAAAAAAATAATGAAAAAATCTAAATCTATCACCTCAAAAATATACGATTATAGTTGTATATGGTGAAAATGGATAACAATAATAACGATATTGAAAAGCTAAATGAATTCAACCACAAAACCCTAGCCTAACAACAACAAAGATCCACCATAACATGTGAAGATTACCTAAGACAATGCAAATCAAACGAAATCACAAAGATTATACCATCACATGTCTAATAGGGTTTGGATCTCCATTCTTTCTATCTCCATTGATCTTGCTTGATATATTTGCTCTCAGATTTTATGTGCACAAGAGCTCAACAAAGAACGGAATGTGGTTGCAAGTAGGATCACATATGCCAAGTAGTCAATTGATCAAGTAGTCAAGTCATTAGGATGATTGATTAGGGTTTGATAATGAAGGAAGTATCTCCTTATATAGAAGACACTATAAGAAATGGAGGGATAAGATTGAGAGGTGTAAAAGGAGGTCGGCTATGATTAGAGGGTAGGTAAAAGAAATAATAAAATAATGAAAGGGGTAGGTAGTGTATGAATTAAGAGATGAATGACATGTGTCATAGGTAGAAAAGGTTAATGACTTAATTAAATAAATAAAGATTTATTTAATTAATAGAAGGAGTGGGATCAATTAAATAAATAAGATATTTATTTAATTTAGGAAAAGGATAATTTAAATAAATAAATGTATTTACTTAAATGAGAAATGAGGCTAGAAGAGGATAAATGAATTAATTAAATAAATAAAGATTTATTTAATTAATAGAAGAATTAAGCTTAGATAATTAAATAAATAAAATATTTATTTAATTAGATTGGACAATTTTGGGTGTCTACAATAGTTTTAAAAAATAAACTAACAAGATTTTTTCCTAATTTTTATCTTATTTAATATCCTTCTATTAATTTTTTAATATTTTCTTTTTTTGGCTAGTAACAAACTTTTGTATTAATTTAAAACATCAAATAGTACATAGTTCAAAAAACCTTCAACCCAAAAAGCTTATACAGAAAGCCATATATTGAATCTAACACATCATAAAAACCTTATAACAACCCAACAACCACTGCAAAATATGGAAAGACAATACGTAACAATTTAACAGGCACATTTTCCGGCCAACAGTTATCAAGAAACAATGCAAACAATATCTCTATCATGACCCAAGACGCTGCTAATCTAAACACAAGCTATAAAAAACTAAACTGCTAACTTCCATTACCATGCTCCTCATTGAACCTAGCCAAGACTCTCATTGCCTCCTCTGTACGCATCCTCGGTCTCAATTCACAACCCGCCTCCACCCTCACCACTTCATGTGTTGCGTTGAGAGTCGCTTCAACCTACATCAACCCTGCAAAAGTATTAAAGGCCTCGCAACCATGCCATGTCGACACTCTGCACCTCACTTTCAAATCATCCTACGATCAACGAACAAAGGGAATGGGGTTCACAAGTTCCTCCATCCCTTCAGAAATAACAATGCCAACCCCTGGGACAACCCATTCAAATATAGATACCATGCCTCCTAGAAAATCTTCTACAATTAAATCCTTCAACACTCGTCTAACCTTATCCACTGCATCTTCGAATTCTAAACCCCAAGCAACAATTAAAGAATAAATCTCCATATTAGTCCTATATTTGTGACTAATATGCACAATATCTTCTCCCAACATTAGTTTAACCGCCTCCAAAAGCCTTTCATTCTTATATAAAAAGAGACCTTGTTGGCGTCTCTTTGATACCTAACCCACAAATGACACAAATTTCTTCATCATTTTGAAGGTGAAGCAAGCTTCCATTTTTTAATATTTTCTTGAAATATACATAAAGAATCTATAATTTATTTAAATGAACTAATATAAATAATATAAGAATCTTCTCTATTTTTTCCTATATCAAAATAATAAAATTACCTCTATAAAAGAATCTCAATTTTAAAATAGAACTTTTAAATCTATATTTAAAATAATTAAAAAACCTCTAATTAGTAAACCACTCCACTCCATATTATACTGACCATTACAAATTCTATAAATTTATTTTTTAAATATATATGAACATTTCAAAGAATTCTTTGATTGCATAAAATAATAATAAGTTTTACTTCAAAGTGAGTTCAAATCCACCAATAATACAACTAAAATACAAAAAATAAAACATTAAAAATGAAAATGGAATGATCCTTAGAAGTCAAAGATAATAATAATTATTTTTTTCTTCCAAAGATTCTATATCTTGAACTAAGGCTTAAATGGTGTTGTCTTTATAATCAATTCAAGTCAATTACAAAACATCACTTACCACCACTATGACATAAGTTGACAAATGTATTGTATTCTCAATTGCCATAAAAATGTGACATGCATATAAAAAACAAATATAAAGGTGGAAAACTCATTCACATGGTATCCTTTTCGTGTTATGAGGAAATACTATATTTTGTTTTAGCTAGCAATTTGGTCTATTGATAATGATAATGAGATTTACCAAAAAAAAGTCAGGTTTTAATGTAGGTAAGATCTTAATTTTTCATGTGATTGTGACTCTAGGGTTGATCTATTCAAATGTTTAAAAGTATATTGTTTATGAGTTGTTTGCTAATTTGAAGGTTAAAGGGGTTTTGATTTCTAAATAAATAATTAGCTTATCAATTATTTAAATTGTTTTGGTTCATGATAGTTTAAGTATTTTATTTATTTATTGATAAGTACTAACCGGAAGGGGGTTAGTTCCCTTACATTTAGTCATATCAGAAAAAGTATGGGTCAAGACCCTTTTGCATAAATCTTAATGGATAGCCTAAACCTAGAGTGACTGAAGAATTACTGCCAGCCACTCATCGATTTCCATTACTTTTGTCGCAAAGGCAGTCGAGAGCCAACATTCCTCCGAGTTTAGCAGCGTTTGGAAAGAGGCAAAATCCCTATTGATAACCCCCACGACAATTTAAGTATTACTTAAAATGATTTTTTTAATAAATTGAATATAAGTAAGTTTTAATATTTAAATTCAAAGTTACATATAAACGAAAAAAAAAGGATTCGAATTGTGGGATTGGAATTAATAACGGTATGCATTGCATCTCTACTTGTATTGAATTAGACATGTTAAAGGATATGGCCAAACCTACTACTATACACCATATATTTTTAGCTTTTTATTTTTAAAGACTCCTATGAAAATATTAGTGGGTGTTCTTGAATTAAGTTGATATGATTATTTAACGTTCATTATCACACAAATATGTGTTTTCTTAAAATGGTCTCATGTTAGAATTATAACTGTTGGGTGAAATGATACTCACATGTAGTCTTCCCTAGTCTTTACATTACCTCCATCTCACTCCAATTTCTTGTTACCTTTTTAAGTCTTTTCTCCACAACCATCTTTAATGCCCATTTAGAAAAATAGAATTTATGACCGTACTCAACAAAATTAGCCACTCTTTTTCTACTATTTTGAGTAGTCTACAGTCTAAAACCTTGAGTTTGAAATTTTCATTGACTAAAATATTTTGTGAATCTCATGCACCCATTGTACCTCTAGTGATGCAAGGGCTAGTTTTAGATAGTAAGGCTACATAGTTGAGAGAGAATTTTTGTGGAGGAAATAATTTTAATATTAATTTAGAGTATAAAATTTTATACTTTATATTTTTTCTTATAATTTTGTATCATGGTTCTTGCATTAAATAGGTCATTAATCCAACAACAAAAGATATATTGAAGGTCAATTATGAGCAAGATACAAAAAGCTCCCCATTAGAATTTGATATCTTGTTAGATTTACATCTTTTGTCATACGTTATGCTTGGATCATATGAATTTTTTACAACTTTCACATCTTCCATACTTTCTTATCAACAACGATTTGCCATTGTTTGACTATAAAATAATAAATCTATCACACTTCGAATAAACTTGTAAAGCCAAAAAAGAATGAAACAATCCAACTCTATTGTTTCAAACTATAAGACTTAATTAATACGTCTCTAAAAATAAAATATAAAGAACCTTCTCTATTTTTTTAATATATTTCTTATGTTAAAAATACTTTAATATTTCTAAAAAAATCTATAAAAAATCTGATATATATTTAAATGATTTCTATAATAATGTGAGAACCTTCTCTATTCTTTTATCTCAAAATAATAATAAAATATTTATCTTCAAAATTCATAAATTTAAAATAAAATTCTGATTCCATACTAAAATAAACAAGAAGAAGAATCTTGATTGATGAACCACTCCATTTTATATACATTCTCATACTAACAATTAAACTAAAAATTTCAAAATATTTAAGCCTTTGAGAGAATTCTTTCAATCCATAAAATGTTAATAAATCTTATTATAAACTAAATTCAAAGTATGTTCACAATATTAAGATTAAAATTATTATTAAAAATTAATGATCCTTGCAAGTCAAAGATAAATATTACACCTTTTTTTCCTCCCAAACATTCTATATATCTTGAAGTGAGATTTAAATAATATTCTCTTGATAATAAATTAAAGTCAATTCCCAAATATCACTTACTACGACTATGACACAATGTTCTTGCTTCCCATCCTTATCCCACGAGTGATTTAAGCTGCTAATTGTAGAGATAACAAACAAATATATTCTAAACTTTCTTAATTTAGACATAAAAGAGTGGCATGCACATAACAAACAAAACATAAAAGGTGGAAAACATATTCACAAGGTACCATTTTCATGTTCTAAAGAAATACTGAATTTTGGTTTAGATAGGAATTTGGTGTGTGACAATGATAATGAGATTCATTATTAGTTTTTTATCTATTGTGACAAGTTAATAGATATGGTTATACAATATCTAGTATTAGTTTTTTATTTTCATAATTTTTGTTTAGATTGCAAAAATCAGATAGTTTCTTTTTGTAAATTGTAGTGCTCCAAATAGATCTTTTAACATGACTAGTGGTGTTAGCATAGCATGCCCTTCAATGTTGTGTGGGTTGGGGGGAGACTAGACCTCGTGACCATGCCTTACCACAAGAATCATAAACTCTTATATTAATATTAATGGATGTTTTTGAATTAATTTGATAGTTTTTTTTTAATATATATTTTCAAATGCCATTTATAGTTTTTCAGAATTGGTACACTTTAGGAAATGACATTTAGCTGTAACGTTCATTAGTCTTTGCATTGTCTCCATTGTGCTTCAATTTCTTGTTACTTTTCATAGTCTTTTATCGACCACCTTCTTGAATGCCCACTTAAGAAAATAGAATTCATTGCCATGCTTAGTTCAAAATTAACAACTCCCCTTTTCTACCAATTTGGCTAGTCTATAGTAAAACATTGAGATAAAAATTATTTTCGATCAAAATAATTTGTGAATCTCCCTACCAGTGCACCCATTGCACCTCCGACGATGCAATGGCTAGTTTTAGATAATAAGATTGCATAATTGAGAGAAATAATATCTATATTATCTTAGAGTACAAATTGTATTATTTATATTTTTGTCTTCTACTTTTGTATTCATTTTAGTTATGTGTTGAGATGTGTCAATTTACTGTTTGGTTCAAATCATTTATGTGTAAAAGTTAGTTGAACCCATTAACAATTCATTCACCTATCCATTTTGACTTTCATCCATCATACACCACCCCTTTGTGGACACAACCTCTAGCATGATTCTATTCCTTAATCATCATAACACATAAACACATGCATTTATCATCATTAGAACATTGATATTCTAATTGTAGATTCTACATAATTTAGCTTTCTATTAAAAAGGTGAAAAAATATAAGGTTTGACTAAAACATAAGGAACTATCAAACTTTAATCCTCACATAGCAATCCCTCATATTTGCTTCTTAATACCACATTATTCTAAATCAACTAATAGGTGAAGATGATCAGTATTGATAGGTCTATGATTATGGAAGATATAATTACAAAGTAGCCCAAGATTTTAAAAATTTACATTTCCAAAAGCTTAGAACAACCAAAATCACTTCACCATAGTCATTTGTGTATCTTTAGTCTCTAATTCAATTTGACAATTTGTGTATTTCAACATATTTTTAACTTATCACAAATAATATAGATGTCATTGTTTTTCCCTTCTATTATTGATGTGGACTTTTTAACAAACCTTTGATGCAATTCAACTATTGATATTGTTTTACGTTTGGTTTACTTTTATTGCAATATCATTTTAGACCTAGATTAATATGTAGTGAGAGAATTAAATAATTTCAAATTACTTAGGCTTTACTTTCTCCTCTAATCAACCAATACAATCTGTCATGCTTAGAGAACTAATGATTGGAGGTCCAATTAAGAAAATACTAACTTTCAAAGCCCAATTTTTTTTAAGTAGAATAGACACTCTTTAATTATTAACAAAAAGCTAAAGCTAATTGTCTAAATTGATATTATTCAATCCTAGCATTAAACATACACTTGTTCCTTAACATTAATTTGAAGTAGATAAACATAAGTATGCCTCAATTCTTAGTATCTTTTCACATGCACCCAATACCCATGAAATTACCCTTGAATTAAAATTACATCAATCAAACATTTGACTAAAGAATTATCTAATATCTAATATATAATTCATAATAAAATATTCAAAATCTACTTAAGTTTTTAAACAAAAAATTTATATAATAATTGTAAAGCTACAAATATTTATGATTATTTCATATTATTCAAATTATTTTAAAATTACACCACGATTGTTATATTTCCATTGTGAGGGTATTTAATGAAATGGATGATTAGTTGAAGTCATCCAAAATCTAGTTTGAGTAAGAGACATTTGAGAGTCATAAGCTGAATAATATAAGTTCAAGATTTCAAGGATGTTGTTGAGCTCTTCTTGATGTTTTCAAATTAATAATAGGCTATCATCAACAACATGAGAATTAAGAGAAACTTCATCTCTAGAAATAAAAATTCCACGAATGAGTTTCTACCATTTTGCATGATTTAGAAGTTATCCAAGAGCATCAATAGTGAGAACATAGAGCAAGGGTGATAAGGGGAAGCCTTCTCTTATTCATTCAGTACAAATTATTTTTGCAAATGATTCTACCTACATTACCATCTCTAGTCAATAGTACTCCTCTTTTATGCTATTATGATAAATCAGACAAGGGTTCCCTCTCACCCTAACTCTATGTTTTGGCCCTAAAAGCTTTTGACAACCTTCTAGCTCAATCTATTTCATAATCTCACAACAAGGGGATTTATCTTCCTAATTCAAGTACAATATTTTTAATGGTTTTTTGTGGATAAATCATTTCTCACCATTCATGAATTTAATGAATAGAATAGCAATTAGGCTCTCAAGTTTCTTGATATTTTTTTCAAGCATCTAACTCCAACATCTAATGGCATAAAACTCAATGCTACAAACATTCATTCTTTCTCGAATTCACCTAGTTGGCCTCTTTCCAATGGAAATAGATTGATCATGGAGAAATATTTTCCATTTTGGGCATAACTTAAATGTCCTTTTGCACCAGCCCTTCTGAGATTTGGCTTGTGGTGTTGGCAAGAATTAAGAAGAAGCTCTAGTATTGGATTACCAACCCTCTCTCATTGACTAGGGAGTTATGATTCAAAATTTTTGTGACTAAACATATCTACTACTCCTCAATGTTGGTTCCTTCCAAAGCCTTCTATTTGAAGTTGGAAAGTCTCGTTAGAGATTTCTTATGGGCTTCTAATGATAGGCATCACAAATTTCATTGAGTGGCACATGGTGATTCTATTATTTGACATAAGTTGGCAGCCTAGATTTGCTCTTTATTTATCAACAAGGCATTTCCTTGTGTACCAAATGGATAATTAGGTTTCTCACTAACAATGAATCTTGAACAATTCTTATTTTCTATTCATTTTCTTTGGCTTTCGTCATGTGAGTCTAGCCTATAAAGGACTAAATATTGGCACTCTCCTTACCGTGAAAGAATCGGTTCACATATAGCCCGACATTTTTGTTATTAAAATAAATTATAAAGCTGAGTAATCCTTCAATCCTTGGATTTTCTTAGTTGTAGATGATTTTTGCAATGACTTATCCATTTGGTGATTTTGGCTACTTGATTCTTAGGGGAGGCTACTACTTCTCTCATCTTGGACCAAAGCTTTGAGATTCTTTAAAAGAGGAGTAAAAAAATTGCCAAATTTCATTTACCTGACTACTAAGAACTTTTTTCATTAGCTAGATTTCCAATTGAAGTATCAACTCTCCAATTATGACTATGAGACTTACCAAATGGTTCTTCATTCAATTCCACACCCATTGCATAACATGGGAGTGTGTTGATTCAAATACTAGTGGAAGAATTGGAAATGGTTTCTAAATACTTTTTTTTCAAAGTTATAGGACCTCTAATTTCTATTCTTGTCTCTCACCTTATCTCCACAAGGTGGGTCAACTTAATTTCCACTCGAAACTACATTCTTCTCACAAAAGTTTGGCCAAAAAAGGTTTTAGGGAGTTTGTTAGGATGTTGTGTTGGAGCCCAAATTGTCTCACTTTTATTGTTGTATATTGTACTAGGTCTTCCTCTAGGGATCCATCTCTCTCACATGGGCATTCCCACTCTAAATTTACCCTTTTGTGGCCAAATTAAGTCACTCAAAAATATTTTCTAGTTTTACCCTCAGACTTAAGAAGCCTGAAATTGGATCTATGACTTTTTTAGACGCTTCAAACCTAATTCATTCATGCACAACACATTGACTAAAATGTTTTGTGAATCTCACGCACCCATTGTACCTCTACTGATGCAATGGCTAGTTTTAGATAGTAAGGTTGTATGTAATAACCCACTTAACTTAATCCAAAAACTCAACTGATTTTTTTTTTGAATATATAAAAATATTGATTTCTTATTCGTACTTATTCTTATTTATTTTTATTCAATTACATAACTATTACATGAAAAAAACAAATTATTGCTTGAAATTGAAACTAAGATATGATTAAAAGGAACATTTGACAAGAACTAAAAATCAACTACTTTGGGGTAACATTCTCATAAAAAAAATAACTATGATAAAAGAAAAAAATAAAAATAAAAATAAAAATTCTATTCTTGAACTAAATACATGAAAGTTCAAATTTCTTGAAAGCTAGGATTCTCATAGGAAATAACTTACAAAATGACTTGAATTACTAACTATTACACATTAAATAAGAACTCAATACATCAAAGATAATGAATTTCTTACAAGAAGGCTAACAACCAATTTAGTGCTTACTTACTCGAAGGGGGAATGATCTTGATAACCACATTACTCATGTTTGAAAAAAAGGGTTAGGAGAGAGACATATTTTATGCTAATTAACCAATATGAATATTTCTCTCAAATAATCCCAATCAATCCACTTTTAATTATCCAATATGAATATGGTTCCTAAATAGTTCCAATTAACCAACATACAAAAAGTTCCTAAATAACTCCAATTAACCAATATACCAAAAGTTCCTAAATAATTCCAATTAATCAATGTACAAAAAAGTTCCTCAGTAATTCCAATTAAACAATTAACAAAAAGTTCCTAAATAATTCTAATTAACCAACAAAAGTTCCTAAATAAATGTAATTTTTTTTTAGTTGTTCTTGAACCAATGTCAAATCTTTCGCAGATTATAAGGAGATAACTAACTAACTATTCCACTTGAAGCAATTTAACCCTTGCAATTTTTTACAAATAATAACTTTATCAATCTCAAATTATTAGATGGGGGCTAAGGTTTTCTCCTAGATCTTCCTCAATTAAAATTGTTGTTTAATCTTCGAAGTGATCATGGAATAGGTTTCTCAAAACCCACATTAAGGTAAGAATCCAACAATAACAATTTTTAACTCATTCCATGTTCGAAGCTAAGTTTCATTAGACATTTACAACAAAAGACAAATACTTGATTTGAGGTTCACGAGCTAAGTCAAGTCTCATGGTAAAATGATTTCAGATTTGATAACTCTCTTTGTTTTCATATAAAGTTTATGCACTTCCCAATTAATTTCAATGTTCTAGATTATAACATGTAGATTATATGAAGCTTTACTATGAGATTCACCCCTACATTTAAATGTAACTTCTCCCTTTTGCTATTCTTATGCTTCCTCAAAGTTAGAAGATAAATTTGAATATTATTAGGTTTGGCTATACTAAATCCCTTGTTTATTCTGCATCTTGGAATTCCAATAAAGAACAATCCAATATCCAACCTCCTACTACTACTAAGAGATTTATATTCAAAATGAGAAGGACTATTATTTCTAGCTTCTTGCAACTTGCATGATAACATCAATTGTGTAACTTGCATGATAATCATAGATATGTACCTGGTATGATGACAATAACTTGTAACTTGCATGGAAGCAATAATTAACTTACATGATGTAACTTGCATGATAACAATAATAATGTAACTCATAGGAAGATTAAAAATGTCAATTGTCTTAAATGAGGATTAGTTAAATTAAATTTGAATAATTTCTTTGAAATAAACAATTGACTAAGGTGGCTATGATTTCTTAGAGAGGAGGTCCCTTTATACAATCTTAATCAATATAATTTAATAATTTAAAATAGGATAAAAATGAGAACCAAATAACCCAATTAAATCTAAAACTATTTAGATGAGTCTAAACTATACATATAGTTACAAGTCCATCTATGAATTTAATTCGCTTAGCAAGATTGAAGAGCCCCAATCCTTCAACAAAAATAACCCTTCAAATTTATCCCCTTTAATGGTAAAAAAAAAAAACATTTTTTTTTTATATTAATAAAATTATATTCATGAACTAGCCAACTCATTTTGCAATTATATTTTATTTATAAATCACCCCATACAATTCAAGTTTTTGTATTACAACACAGAATTTTATATTAATAATTCTTATTTTCACTAATAAATATGAAGTAAGATTAATGCATTTATTACTCTTTAAAACAATAATAAATAAATAACTAAAATTGAATTTTTATATATAATGAAGTCTTTAATTATTTCTACTTTTGAATAAAGGAAAAGTGGGGGAGTGGGGGCCCACAGGCCCTGCCACCCCTGCAGCCTCTGAACACAATTGAAATACTCTTATAAATTTATTATTATTGCATATATATTTTGTATACATGATTATTTGTATATTTTTATCTAAGTTTTATTAAATTTTATAGAGACATAAAACTTGTTTGCTGGAAGAGAGAGATTATTTGTTTTCTAGAAATGGTTTTCTTTTTTTTTTCTCCTTTTTTTTTCTCTATTCTTTTTTCTCTCCTTTTTTTTCCACAGGGAATGAATTTACAATATTTTTGAGGTAGATATGAATATGTAGCAAGTTTACTCAGATATTATTAAAAAATTTCAATGCATTCTTGGATTAAGTTTCCAAAATAAATTGCTTCACAGAGAAGAATTTCAGAGAAAAATTGACCTATATTTGCATGCATGTTTTGGGGAGAGAATAATCTCAAAGGAAATCAGCCACAGAGAAAAGAAAGGGTTTCAGAGAGAGGTAATTTGGAATAAATAAATATTTTGTGGTAGTGTTTTGAATTAAGTAAGAAAAATACATAAACAATTTCCCAGAGGTAGATTTCAATTGAGATGAACATTCACAGATTTCACAGAGAGATGAACTTGGATTTCCATAGATTTCAAGAGAGATGAAAGGTTCTACATCATATTGAAAATAACAACAACAAGGTTTGAATTAACACAGAGAGGGGATTTCACAACACACACACACAAATAAATAAATAAAAGTTGTTCAATTTTTTTTTTTCTATGCACATTCTGAGGAAAAGGAGAAGAAAATTACTAACACAGAAAATCAAATACAAAGATTTCTCATAGATCTTTTCCTAGATTTTTTTTTTAAAATTGAGAAAAGCAAAAAAGTTAAAAAAGAAATTGGATTTTCTTTCTTATCTCTAAAATGGATTAAATAAATAAAAAGGAATCTGCATATGCATATTTGGAAAGAATTTTTATCAATGCAAATTTTTTTTTTTTTCCTTTTGATTAATCTTTCTAAATAATAAAGAGATGAATTTTTTTTGAAGAAAAATTTTCATACAATAAAATAAAAATAAATTAAAAAAAATCTAAGAGAGGTAAAATATATTTCCTTTTGAAAATACAAATTTCACACATGCAAATAATAATGCAAAGAAGGGAACTTGGATTGATGAAGCTTTTTTTAATGCTGAATCCTCTCTAGCCTTCTTAGATCCTTCCTTGTAGCTTGGTGAGAATTCTTCAAGAGCAAACTTAATAATTCTACAATGAAAATGTGACTACAAACAAAATCCTATTACTATTAACAAGAACTTCAGAAATTATTTCACACCAAAACCCATGAACTCCCCTATCAAAAGTTTGACATACAATATATAGAAAGAGTGCACCATATTCCACTTTCGAAAGAATTAATTGAAATGAAGATTCTTTTCTAAAATTGTTTTTCATGCAACATTGATTGTTGACATAGTGGGAGTTACATGCAAGAACATAAATTTGAAAAGACTCTTCTAGAAACTTCCCAAATTCTCCTACGACATGTGCTAGAATAAATAATTTATAAATAAATCTTATGACTTCATATGTGTCTTCACTTATTAATTCTTTTTTATTTAAAATTCCAATCATATTCAATTTATCTGGTCTATCTAACATTACTCATAGAATCAATAGTATCAAAAATAATAGTAGTTGTAATAATAATAATAATAATAATAATAATAATAATAATAGTAATAATAGTAAAAATAATAATAATAATAATAATAATAATAATAATAATAATAATAATAGTAATAATAAGTTAGGAAAAGAGGGTTATGACATTGTATACTTGAGAGAGAATTTTCGTGGAGGAAATAATTTTAATATTAATTTAGAGTATAAAATTTTATACTTTATAATTTTTTTTCTAATTTTGTATCATGGTTCTTGCATTAAATAGGTCACTAATCCAACAACAAAAGAGATATTGAAGGTCAATTATGAGCAAGATACAACAAGCTCTCCATTAGAATTTGACATCTTGTTAGATTTGCATCTTTTGTCATACGTTATGCTTGGACCATATGGATTTTTTACAACTTTCAAATCCTCCATACTTTCTTACCAACAACTCTTTGCCATTGTTTGACTATAAAATAATAAATCTATCTCACTCCAAATAAACTTGTAAAGCCGAAAAAGAATGAAACAATCCAACTCTATTGTTTCAAACTATAAGACTTGCTTTTCAAAAATAATTAAGACATCTCTAAAAATAAACTGTAAAGAAACTTCTCTATTTTTTTTTAATATATTTCTTATATTAAAAATACTTTAATATTTCTTAGAAAATCTATAAAGAATATGATATATAATTAAAATGATTTGTAAAATAATGTGAGAATCTTCTCTATTATTTTATATATCAAAATAATAAAAATATTTATCTTCAAAATTTATAAATTTAAAATAAAATTTTGATTCCATACTAAAATAAATAAGAAGAATAATCTTGATTAGTGAACCACTCCATTTCAAAATATTTAAGCCTTGGAGAGAATTCTTTGAATCCATAAAATGTTAATAAATCTTATTATAAACTAAATTCAAAGTAAATTGAATTATGTCTTAAAATTATTATTAAAAATTAATGATCCTTGCAAGTCAAAGATAAATATTACACCTTTTTTCCCTCCCAAACATTCTATATATCTTGAAGTGAGAATTAAAATAATATTCTCTTGATAATAAATTAAAGTCAATTCCCAAATATCACTTACTACGACTATGCCACAATGTTCTTGCTTCCCATCCTTATCCCACGAGTGATTTAAGCTGCTAATTGTAGAGATAACAAACAAATATATTCTAAACTTTCTTAATTTAGACATAAAAGAGTGGCATGCACATAACAAACAAAACATAAAAGGTGGAAAACATGTTCACAAGGTACCATTTTCATGTTCTAAAGAAATACTGAATTTTGGTTTAGATAGGAATTTGGTGTGTGACAATGATAATGAGATTCATTAAAAAAAAGTTAAGGTTTGGTGTAGTTAATGTGTCACTTAGTTAAGGTCATAAGGTTGGCATGTTTATTTATTTAAAAAGTAGATTGTGACAAGTTAATAGATATGATTATACAATATCTAGTATTAGTTTTTTATTTTCATAATTTTTTTTAGATTGTAGAAATCAGATATTCATTTTGTAAATTGTAGTACTCCAAATAAATCTTTTAATATGATTGGTGGTGTTAGTATAACATGTCTTTCAATGTTGCGTGGGTTGGGGGGAGACTAGACCTCGTGACCATGCCTTACCACAAGAATCATAAACTCTTATATTAATATTAATGGATGTTTTTGAATGAATTTGATAGTTTTTTTTAGTGTATATTTTCAAACGCAATTTATAGTTTTTCAGAATTGGCACACTTTAGGAAATGACATTTAACTGTAACATTCACTAGTCTTTGCATTGTCTCCATTGTGCTCCAATATCTTGTTACTTTTCATAGTCTTTTATCGACCACCTTCTTGAATGCCCACTTAAGAAAATAGAATTCATTGCTATGCTTAGTTCAAAATTAACAACTCCCCTTTTCTACCAATTTGGCTAGTCTATAGTAAAACATTGAGAGAAAAATTCTTTTCGATCAAAATATTTTGTGAATCTCCCTATCAGTGCACCCATTGCACCTCCAATGATGCAAGGGCTAGTTTTAGATAATAAGATTGCATAATTGAGAGAAATAATAGTTATATTATCTTAGAGTACAAATTGTATTATTTATATTTTTGTCTTCTACTTTTGTATTCATTTTAGTTATGTGTTGAGATGTGTCAATTTACTACTTGGTTCAAATTATTTATGTGTAAAAGTTAGTTGAACCCATTAACAGTTCATTCACCTATCCATTTTGACTTTCATCCATCATACACCACCCCTTTCTGGACACAACCTCTAGCATGATTCCATTCCTCAATCATCATAACAAATAAACACAGACATTTATCATCATTAGAACATTGATATTCTAATTGTAGATTCTACATAATTTAGCTTTCTATTAAAAAGGTGAAAAAATATTAGGTTTGACTAAAACATAAGGAACTATCAAACTTTAATCCTCACATAGCAATCCCTCAAATTTGCTTCTTAACACCACATTATTCTAAATCAACTAATAGGTGAAGATGAGCAATATCGATAGGTCTATGATTATGGAAGATATAATTACAAAGTAGCCCAAGATTTTAAAAATTTACATTTCCAAAAGCTTAGAACAACCAAAATCACTTCACCATAGTCATTTGTGTATCTTTAGTCTCTAATTCAATTTGACAATTTGTGTATTTCAACATATTTTTAACTTATCACAAATAATATAGATGTCATTGTTTTTCCCTTCTATTATTGATGTGGACTTTTTAACAAACCTTTGATGCAATTCAACTATTGATATTGTTTTACGTTTGGTTTACTTTTATTGCAATATCATTTTAGACCTAGATTAATATGTAGTGAGAGAATTAAATAATTTCAAATTACTTAGGCTTTACTTTCTCCTCTAATCAACCAATACAATCTATCATGCTTAGAGAACTAATGATTGGAGGTCCAATTAAGAAAATACTAACTTTCAAAGCCTAATTTTTTTTAAGTAGAATAGACACTCTTTAATTATTAACAAAAACCTAAAGCTAATTGTCTAAATTGATATTATTCAATCCTAGCATTAAACATACACTTGTTCCTTAACATTAATTTGAAGTAGATAAACATAAGTACACATCAATTCTTAGTATCTTTTCACTTGCACCCAATACCCATGAAATTACCTTTGAATTAAAATTACATCAATCAAACATTTGACTAAAGAATTATCTCAATATCTAATATATAATTCATAATAAAATATTCAAAATCTACTTAAGTTTTTAAACAAAAAACTTATATAATATTGTAAAGTTACAAATATTTATGATAATATTTCATATTATTCAAATTATTTAAAAATTACACCGTGATTGTTATATTTCCATTGTGAGGGTATCTAATGAGATGGATGATTAGCTAAAGTCATCCAAAATTTAGTTTTAGTAAGAGACATTTGAGAGTCATAAGCTGAATAATATAAGTTCAAGATTTCAAGGATGTTGTTGAGCTCTTCTTGATGTTTTCAAATTAATAATAGGCTATCATCAACAACATGAGAATTAAGAGAAACTTCATCTTTGGAAAGAAAAAAGCCAAGAATGAGTTTCCACCGTTTTGCAAGATTTAGAAGTTATCCAAGAGCATCAACAGTGAGAACATAGAGCAAGGGTGCTAAGGAGAAGCCTTCACTTATTCATTCAGTACAAATTATTTTTGCAAACGATTCTACCTATATTACCATCTCTAGTCAATAACACTCCTCTTTTATGCTATTATGATCAATCAGACAAGGGTTCCCTCTTCCCCTAAATCTATGTTTTGGCCCTAAAATCTTTTGGCAACCTTCTAGCTCAATCTATTTCACAATCTCACATCAAGGGGATTTATCTTCCTAATTCAAGTACAATATTTGTAATGGTTATTTTGTGGATGAATCATTTCTCACCATTCATGAGTTTAATGAATAGAATATCAATTAGGCTCTCAAGTTTCTTGATATTTTTTCAAGCCTCTAGCTCCAACATCCAATGGCATAAAACTTAATGCTACAAACATTCCTTCTTTCTTGAATTCACCTTGTTGGCCTCTTTTCAATGGGAATGGATTGATCATGGAGAAATATTTTCCATTTTGGGCATAACTTAAATTTCCTTTTGCACTAGCCCTTCTGAGATTTGGCTTGTGGTGTTGGCAAGAATTAAGAAGAAGCTCTATTATTGGATTGCCAACCCTCTCTCATTGACTAGTGAGTTCTGATTCAAAATTTTTCTAGCTAAACATATCTACTACTCCTCAATCTTGGTTCCTTCCAAAGCCTTGTATTTGAAGTTGGAAAATCTCCTTAGAGATTTCTTATGAGCTTCTAATGATAGGCATCACAAATTTCATTGAGTTGCACATGGTGATTCTATTATTTGCCATAAGAAGTTGGCAACCTGGATTTACTCTTTATTCATCAACAAGGCATTTGCTTGTGTACCAAATGGATAATTAGGTTTCTCACTAACAATGAATATTGAACAATTCTTATTTCTTATTCATTTTCTTCGGCTTTCCTCATGGGAGTCTAGCCTAGAAAGGACTAGATATTGGCACTCTCCTTACCGTGAAAGAATCAGTTCACATATAACCCGACATTTTTGTTATCAAAATAATTTATAAAGCCAAGCAATCCTTCAATCCTTGGCTTTTCTTAGTTGGAGATGACTTTTGCAATGACTTATCCATTTGGTGCTTTTAGCTACTTGGTTCTTAGGGGAGGCTACTACTTCTCTCATCTTGGACCAAAGCTTTGAGATTATTTAAAAGAGGAGTAAAAAATTACCAAAATTCATTTACCTGACTACTAAGAACTTTTTTCCTTAGCTAGATTTCCAATTGAAGTATCGACTCTTCAATTATGACTATGAGACTTACCAAATGGATCTTCATTCAATTCCACACTCATTGCATAACATGGGAGTGTGTTGCTTCAAATATTGGTGGAAGAATTGGAAATGGTTTCTAAATACTTTTTTTTCAAATTTATAGGCCCTCTAATTTCTATTCTTGTCTCTCACCTTATCTCCACAAGGTGGGTCAACTTAATTTCCACTCGAAACTACATTCTTCTCACAAAAGTTTGGCCAAAAAAGGTTTTAGGGAGTGTTAGGATGTTGTGTTGGAGCCCAAATCAACTCACTTTTATTGTTGTATATTGTACTAAAGTCTTCCTCTAGGGATTCATCTCGCTCACATGGGCATTTCCCACTCTAAATTTCTCCTTTTATGGCCAAATTAAGTCACTCATAGATACTTTCTATTTTTACCCTCAGGCTCAAGAAGCCTAAAATTGGATCTATGGCTTTTTTAGGCACTTCAAACCTGATTCATTCTCGCACAACACATGATTTTTCTTGGAGATTGGCCTAGCCTACTTCACAAGTTTACCCATATATAACACACTTTTCAAGGTAGAAATCATGTTTGACACATGGAAAGACATAAATGTTGCGTTATTTAATCACATTTCTACTGATAATTATTTCTCTTTATATTTTGAAGCTATGATATTCTCTAATATGATTATGTAGATTTAGGTGCAATATAGTAAATTTTTACTTGAAATGGGACATCTCTAGGAACTACTAGACCATTGGGGAAATGTCTCTTGCACTTTTTCTTGGGTACCTTCTAACTCCACCTCTCCTCGTGGCTATTTGCATAGATGTAAGCAGTCTCCAAGCTAAGATAGTCATGGTGATAATGAGCTTCTCATTGTCCTATACTTCAAAATCTCATGGAGAAAGATCTCAGCCCTCGCATCCGCCTCCTCCTTAGTGAGATACTGTTTGGCCAAACATCACCAAATTTTTCAATTTTCCACTTGCCATCTCCTTTATGTGCACTTAGCCACCCTCAAAAGAGAATGCTTAAGATAATGCACCAACTAGTTGGGAACCAATTCATGACTCTACCTAGTGATGTTTGGGGGAAGTTGAATGATAATAATCCTCCTTTTCCTAGCACAATCATGACTACTTAATTTATGTTGGCTTTAGTCTCGTGTTTTTATTTTTTATATTTCAAGACTAGACCCTTATACTAAAACTCATGGGTGTGCCTTTTTACCATCCTATCTTTTATGTGAATATTGTACTATTTCCCATAAATTAAAACAAAATTAAAGAAGATATATTCCTAATCACCTCAAACTACAAAACTATACTTTTCAAAATAAAGTATAAAATATATATATATTTTTAATAATCTAATATATTCTCATGTTAAAAATATTTATAAAAATATAATATATATTGAAATAAACATAAAAACAATATAAAAATCTTCTATAAACATTTTTTATACTATAATAATAAAAAATATCTGCATATAAAAATTTCAAATATAAAC
Source organism: Cryptomeria japonica (assembly GCF_030272615.1). Lineage (NCBI taxonomy): Eukaryota > Viridiplantae > Streptophyta > Pinopsida > Cupressales > Cupressaceae > Cryptomeria > Cryptomeria japonica. The sequence continues at coordinate 176,157,053 of NC_081415.1, forward strand.
AAATTTTTTAAATCTATAATCAAAATAAGAATTAAAAAAACATATTGAATGATAAACCACTCCATCATATATATACATTATCATACTAACCATTACAAATTCAATAAAATAAAAATTCAAAAAAAATATTAACATTTCAAAGAATCTTTAAATCCATAAAATAATAATAAATTTTACAATAAACTCAACTCAAATTGAATTCAAAACCATCCATAATATAAATAAAATATTAAATTAAGAATAAATATAATTCTTAGAACTCAAAGACAATGATTACACAATATTTTTTTTCTTCAAGGATTCTATATGTCTTGAACTAAGACTTAAATAATATTATCTTGATAACCAATGAAAGTCAATTCTAAAACATCACTTACCACGACTATGACATGATGTGATTATGCTACTAATTATAAATATAACTTAACAAATATATTCTCAACTTCTTAATTTAGACATAAAATGTGACATGCATATAACAAACAAAAATAAAAGGTACAAAACTCATTCACATGAACCCTTTTCATGTCCTAAAAAATACTTAAATTTTGTTTTAGATAGCAATTTGGTGTGTTGATAATGACGATAATAAGATTTATAAAAAAAATTCAAGATTTTAATATAGTTAATGTTTTAGTTATTTATATGGTTAAGGTTACGAGGTTGATATGTTTAATGTTTAAAAGTAAAATGTTTATGATTTTTTTTTGTTAAGTTGAAGTTAATAGGGTTTGATTTTTAAATCAACAAATAATTTATCAATTGTTTAAGTTGTTTCGATTCACATTAATTCAATTATCACTTAAATTGAAATTTTAAATATATTGAATGTAGGTAAGCTTAGATATTTAAATTGAAAGTTGCATATAAATACAAACACAAGAAATGAGTTGGTAGGAGTAGATTTGATAATGGTTTTTGCATCTCTTTGCTTGTATTGAGTTGGACAAGTAAAAATATACAACCAAATCTACCACTATCCACCATTTGTTATTATCTTTTTTTTTTTATATTAAAATAATTCAAAACATATACATCATATCCATTCCGAAAATGTCATTAGACTGGTGTTTTACATTTTACATGTATTTCACTATCTAAAGTATCATTTTTACATGTATTTTTAAAAAAAGGCCATAGCCTTATGTCAGATCACTTGGTTTTACATCATGTACAATATATAAGAGGTTTTGTACAACAAAATTACATCCTGTGTCAGTATACATATAGCAAAAAACACACTGGTCAATGAGCTCCTAAAACATTCTCCCCAGTCCTAGGAGAAGGATCATCTGCATCTTCAATCTTGAGTCTCTGCATATATTGTGCCAATGCTTCAATCTCATTTGGGTGTAACATATCCATGTGTTTCTTGAAGTACTGAACAGACTGGATATCTACCTTGCAAATATGAAGAACACCCTCTCGGACCAGAATCATGAACCTGTTTTTAGAGATCTCCAAAACAATAGAAACATGAGACATAATGTAAAAGTGTGTGAGTTTACTATTAAACCCAGTAAGCCTCCTCCTCTTTTGAAATACCTCTCTATTTCTTTCTTTCCAGATAAACCATAGGATTTCACAAGACAAAACAGACTATAACTGGTTCAACCTAAGATCAAAAGACTCCACAAACCCAACAAGGATTTCACTCCAAGAAGGACCAGGTTGATGGTTCAAAACAATAGGCAAGCCAAGGAAGATGTACCACACACCACGTGCAAAATCACATTAAAAAAATAAATGCTCAAAAGACTCTTGGACATTAGACACTCCACACCTAATAAATTTAGGACCCTGAGTAGATATAAAAGAACCAACAACTAACTTTTTCAGAAGAAGAAGCCATCTAAAACAAGATTTTTAGGATCAATGGGGGAGTGCCAAAAAAAACAAAAAACAAATTGCCACTTGGACTTAGGCCAGTCAAGACCCCAACACCGATTGAATCGAGTGAAGATAGAGTAATCATCCTTCAACATCATGTAGATCTACTTAGTAGAAATGTCCAAAAAAGAAGAGCCATCCAACCATTTTCGTTGTTTCAAAAAAGTGTCAATATCCAAAATCTTTCTTGGAAAAAAACAACCAGTAGATTTAACAATAAGAGAATATTTTTTCTTTTGTGAGGGAGGAATCCCATATTTAGAGTTGATCTCAGTCCAAGACCCTAGTCGGTTGCCAAACAGTACATTGCTAATTAGAGAAATACCTTTTTCCTTCGAAATTTTAGCAGAGCAACTTTGAGTCAGAGCAAGAGGTTTTTTATTTAAGTTCACCCCCCACCAGATAGATTTGTCCATAACAACATATGAAGGGGAATTACCTGTAGCATCCTTAGAAGGGAGTAAACTCCTTACCTATGAACATGCCTTCCATAGTGAAGCAAATACATTAGAACCAAACACCTTCATGTTATAATTCCCCCAAACAATATCACATAAAGGGATATTCTTCCATTTTTTGCCTTTTTTAATAATCGACCTTTCAATATTGTTTCTGATCAACACCTTCCATGGTTCATTACCATACAAAGCTTTGACAATCCATTTAGAGGCTAGGGCAATGCCACGGACCTTGATGTCTTTGATACCCAATCCACCCACAATCCTTGGTCTACAACACCAATTCCAATTCACACAATGTCTCTTATTATGTCCCATCCCATCAGACCATAGAAAGTCCCTCATGATCTTCTCAAGCTTGTTGGTTTGATAGTTAGAAACACCCATGCAGAGGCACAGTAGATATGATGGGAGGAAAGAACATTTTTGCACAATTTGCACTCTTCTAGCCAAGGAGAGAAGGTGAGTCTATCATTTTAAATGCTTCCTCTCAATTTTAGAATATAACCAAAGCCACATATCTTGAATAGAAGGGTTAATAGAAAAAGGAATACCAAAATACCTGACAATAGAATTCGGTCCAGCCCACTGCCTGATAACTCAATGATGAACAATGGGTACCAAACCGGTACTGAGAGGGGGGGGTGAATCAGTACAGGCACAAAAACTTTTCCTGAACTAGTTTGACTGCAGACTGTAAACTACTGGCAATCCCTAACACCGGTCTGAACTAGATTACTACTGGCTAAACACAGTGCAACTGTGAAAGACATGAACCGGTCAATCTTCTTAGCTTTCCGTACAACCTACTCCCTCATTTCCACTTTATCCTTATGCATAAACAGATAATCTATCATCAGAGATACAATGGTTTACCACTAAACAAGAAATAGCAAAACATCACATGAAAGAGGCATCACACATGACACACATATTTTTTCACATGGAAACCCAACTGGGAAAAACCACGGTGGGGATGAATACCCACAAGCTATTTTTGAACTCTTTAGAAGTCTGCTTTGTTAGGAGCTAGGTCTGGTTAAAGACTGTTACAACAGAATATGTTAGGAACCGATCCTGTTAGGGATCACCCGATTAAGGGATGGCTAGAATACCCGGTTAAGGGTTAAACCCTGTTAGAGGTTGCCTTGTTAGAGGATTTTATGAACTCAATGGCTTTGAGTCACCCTGTTAAAGGATTTACAACAAGCTGGTTAAAGCTACCCTATTAAGGGATTTTCCAATTGTTGAAGTGGTTAGAGATCAATAGGTATCACAATGATCTGGTAATAGCACTCAATGCCAATGCAGATCTGCTTTAGTTCCTTCCTTCTGCACACACACTATGCAGGTATGAATCCTCTCAACTGGTGTGGCAAGAATCACGTATCTTTGCACTTAGATACACACACAACATTTGCCAACAACCTCAGCATGAAACACCATATCGACCTTATAGGAAACAGATAGGTCGGTAGCATAAACCCTAAACCCTAAACACTTAGGTTGAGAAATTTAGACGGTTCAATCCTGACCATTGAACACTTTGCATTTGAATACAATGGTCTTGAATAGATCTCAAGATATTCTCCATCGTTCGTTCTTCACCGCTTCTTGGAGGCGATAACCCATCACGTGTTCTCCATCGTTTGTAGAGACTTTGCACATTCCCGAGGTAGATAGGATCAATCTTCTTCATGCAAGATCCTTCATGCGCACAAGGCAGGCGTGGCGACACGATCTGACCTCCAATTACAATGCTCACTTCAACTGGAAACCCTGAGACTGAGACTACCAACCGGTAGTCATGCCATATGAACCCTTGATACAAAACATTCTATATACCGGTTCTCGTTCTGACATACCGGTTTTGGTTCACAACATCATACTGGTTCTCTTTTTCTCTTTTCGACATACCAGTTCACTTGGACAAGCATACCGCTTCACTTTTTCACATATGTCGGTTCACAACATCATACCGGTTCTCTTTGCCAGTTGCTTAACTTCAATATACCAGTTCACTTAGCATATTGACATCAATGACAACATACAGTATCAACATGTCATCATACTCTGCACATATGCCAACAGTGCCAACCTTTGCAAGAGACCCAACTTGGAGGAACATCAGACCAACCAAGAACTGTAGATTTTTGAGGAGCTACCTTTTCTCTACAAGCCAAGAAGAAAAACAGTAATCTATTCATAGCATTATCAAAGTTTTCCTCATTCAAAACCAAGAATAAAGAAGTATCATCAGCAAATTGGGCATTGATCAGATCTTTAGAATTAGGTAAGGTAAGCCCTTTGATAGAAGGATCGAGTGCAGGAGCCCTCAAAATATAGAAAATTGTATCAACAACAATGACAAACAAGGTCGGGGCAATGGGGCAACCTTTTTTGATATACCTCCTTAGGGGGATAGGTTCAGAGAATTCACCATTAACCTCAACAACTGTGGAGGAGTCCCTAAAAAGAATATCAATTCTTCTATAGAAATAGGAAGGAAACCCAAAAGCTTGCAACATTCCCCTAATGAAGGGCCACTCAATTGTGTCGTATGCTTTCTCAAAGTCCAGAAGAATCATTGCAACATTCTGGTTGTCAGCTTTAGCCCAATGCATTGCCTCCCAACTAGTAACCAAATTTTCCAGGATATATCTACCTTTAATGAATCCAGTTTGAGTGGCAGAGATAAAGTTGTTCAGTAACACACCAATCCTCCTTTCTAATACTTTTGCAACAATCTTGTAGGAGATATTCAATAGGGTAATAGGTCTCTAGTTTTTAACCAGAGTCTTATCCCCACCTTTAGTTAGCAATTTGATGACACCTCTATTGATGTTTTCTCCAAGGGATCCTTGATTAAGTACATCTTCATACAAAGAAAAAAGTTCCAATCTTATACATTTCGAGTGCATCTTATAGAATTCAATAGGTAAACCATCTAACCCTGGGGACTTACCATTGAACAATGAACTAATAGCACCTTTAATCTCCTCAAGTGAGATCTTTTGGCCTAGAGCCTTAGCCTTCTCACAAGAAATTTTCTTAGGGATTAACAACAAGCTCTTCTCAAGAGCCTCCTAATTCATAACACCATGTTCAGAAGAAAAGAGGCCATTATCTTTTTATTTTTACAAACTCCTCTGATTAACATTAGTGTGTGTTCTAAAATTAAGTTGATAGGCTTTTTTAATGAATGTTTTCACACTCAAACCTTATAGTCCTAAAATTGTCTCATATTATCATTGACATTTTTAAGGAGAAATGACATTCACATGTAGTCTTCACTAAGCTCTACATTGCCTCTATCTCACTCGAATTTTGTGTTACTTTGCTAAGTCTTTTATCTACAACCTTCTTGAATGCCCACTTAGAAAAATAGAATTCATAGTCATGCTCAACAAAATTAACAATACTCCTTTTCTACCATTTTGACTAGACTAGAATAAAAAACCTTTAGATTGAAATTCTCATCCATCAAAATGTTTTGTGAATCTCCCTATCGATGCACCCATTTCACTTCAAGTGATGCAAGGGTTTGTTTTAGATGATAAGACTATAATTGAGAGAATTAAATTTAATATTATTTTAGAGTAAAAAATTCTACTTTATATTTTGTCTTCTACATTTGTGATCATTTAAGTTATGTTATGATATGTTCAAGTTAGTACTTGGTTCAAATTACTTACACATTAAAGTTGGCTGAAACCATGATCATTCATTCACTTATTCATTCTAACTTTCATATACCATCAACTTCCACTTTTTTGACACAAACTTAACACAATTCTATTCCCTAATTTTAATCCAACCTAATTTAAAATTGACCATTTTCTATTAGCTTGCATGCCAAATTTATTGAATTGAGTTTTGGGTTCTCACATTCGAAGATATGTCCTAGGCCATTATTATAACACACCAACAGATGAATTAAACATTATTAAAGTATCGACATTGCACTAATAGATTCTACACAATTTGGCCTTTTGGTATTACATAGATAAAAACACAAGATTTTACTAGGTACAAAGAAGTATCAAAATTTACTCCTTGTATAGAAAACTCCCAAAGGTGTTCCTCAACATCACATTATTCTAAATCAAGTAATAGTTGAAGGTGAGAAATATCCAATATACCCAAGGATATGATGAGTCTATCAATGAGTATGCCATTCACCTTTAATATTTATGTGGTAAAAGGAAGCATCACATAGATGATGATGAATTGAAATTCATCTTTCTTGAGTGACTTATTCACATCAAATGTAGTGTGTACTTGAACAACTTCTTTTATGGATATTTTGTTCATGTAAATAAATTTGAATTGAAATTATGCGTATCCAATGTGCTTACGTATGGATCATATTTTCATGGTTCTTGCACATTTCTTACTCTTCCAAGTTTCAAAAGTTTAATACGTTTTATAGGGTGATGATTCTAAAGAAGAAAAGAGAAATATGCATCATGTGATAATATTTTCAATGTACCAAATTTTAAGTTTCATACTTTTAGGAAGTTTTCCAAGTTACAAGATCCCTTAGACACTATGCTTCAAATTTTATTGAACTCTAATTTCACTTAGTCATCAACTAGAATAAGTAGTGGAATACCTAAAAACTTTGGTGATAATGCATTTTGTAACTTGTATAGAGTTATTGAACGTCATACTCATGATTGTATGGATTTGAAACATAAGATGCAGTATTTGATTGATAATGATATGATTCATAGGGTTGTAATGATAGGGCGACTCAATTCCCCCCTAATCAAAATTTGAATATTTACCCCAATATATTTCCATGTCATTCTAATAATATCAATACATCTCATGAAAATGATTCCCTAGACATAATTTTTTTGATAAAAGCTATATATTATTGCTACATTTATTATCATGAGAATCACATTTAAATGCTATGATACACTCTATAGATATATCTTCTTCTTCTCATGCTACACCATTGATTGTATTTTATAATGAGGCAATCTAACAAAATAAATATCAGTGACCAAATTATATATTGTTAACGCTCTTAGATGAGCTTCACCTACTTTTTTCTCGTGGATTATTAGAAAACACACTTCACATAAGACTTACACTTTAAAAGAAAGATGAAAAAATACTAAGACAAATAAATTAATTTAAACCTAGTTCATTAGCTACCTTAAATTTATTGATTCACTATCTAAAAATATACTTACATGAGAACACAAGTTCACATTATTTACAATGATAGTTCAACCGAACTCTTTGAATAGAGTCATGGAATTAGTGAAATATGAGGTACAATCCATATGAGATAAACCTACACATCTAAATCATAGTCATAGATCATTATTTAGCCCATTATAAATAATAATCGTAATAAAACATTAATAATATATATTAAAAATATTCTAACATCTGAACACTTAATCTGAAATTAAAGAATTTAGAACATATTTTGTGTAATACAATTCTAGTACACATGTAGATAAGTGTCCATAATGTTGTGACGATAATCCCCTTCATGGTAAACTCTTTGAGACATAATTTGTTGCCAAAACTTGATGAAGTTTCTCTCCATCAATAGCTTGGTAAATATATTTGCTACTTTTTCCTCTATTTGAACATAATGGCTAGTTAAAATATTTTAAATCTCTATAAGTTTGTGAACCTTGTGATACTTGAATTCAATATGCCTCGTCTTCACATGAAAGATTGAATTCTTGAAAATCTAAAGAGTGCTTTGCTTGTCACAATGAATCATCAACCCATTTTTCAACACATGCAAGTGATCTAGCAACTCTCACGAATAAATTACTTAATTCAATTCTTGAACTGATCTAAAGTATTTTGCATTAGCTGTTGATTTTAAAACATTATTTGGCTTCTTTAAAGAATATAGAATTAAAGAATCTCCTAACATGAAGACATAACCTAAAGAAGACCTCTTATGCTTAGGATATACTTATCAATTTAGATTTGTGTAGCAATGGAGAATGCATTAACCTCCTCTCTTTAGCAAAAGACCAAAATCAAGAGTACCCTTCACAAATCTTATGATACACTTTTTGGCTTTCATGTGACTTCTTTGTGGTGCTTGCTTAAAATCAACTGCTAATCCAACAACAAAAGAGATATTGAAGGTTGAGTATGAGTGAGATACAACAAACCCCCCATTAGATTCTAATAATTTGTCAAATTTGCATGTTTTGTCCATATTGTAAACTAGGACCTTACGAAGTTTTTACAACTTTCACGTCCTCGATACTAAGTCCTATAAACAACTCTTTGTCATAGTTTGACTATAAAACAACAAATACATCCCACTCCTACTAAACTTGTAAAGCCAAAATTTAAAGAAACGACTTAAACCTATTGTCTCAAACTCTAATACTATGTTTTTCAAAAATAATAAATACATTTTTAAAATAAATTATAAAAAATCTTCGCTAATTTTTTAATAATCTAAAATATTTCTTATAATAAAAAACTTTTATATTTGTAAAATTATATATTAAGAAGATTTATTATAAAAACTACTGTAAAAAATCATCTCTAATTTTTTATACCATTTTAAATGTATACCCGCAAATCACATTGATTGGTAAACCACTCCATTTATATAGATTCTCATACTAACCATTAAAAATTCAAAGAGAATTAAAATTTTCAAAATACATAAACCTTTTAAGACAATTCTCTATATCCACATAATGATAATAAATTTTAATATAAACTTAATTCAAATTCATTTGAAATCTGTCCATAATATAAATAAAATATTAAAATTAAAGATCCTTCCAAGTCAAAGATAATGATCACACATTTTTTACCTCCAAAGATTCCATATAACCTTAACTAAGACTTAAATAATGTTTATCTTGATAATCAATGAAAGTCAACTACAAAACATCACTTCATGTTGTATACTACTAATTATAGAGATAATATGACAAATGTATTCTATATATTGACATTTGCCTGCAACTATTTTATGTGGGTATCCTTATATTAGAATAAGTGACCCAGCAAAGAATCATAATATTATATTTGCTGCAAAATAGATGTTGAGTGAGAGAAGAAAGAGCAGAAAATTACATATAACAAACATACAAGCTATTTAGGAATATACAAAGCTAGAAATAGCAGAGTACTAAGCAAGCAAGTCACCTTTATTTGCTTTTTCTTGTTCCACATAAATTTGTGTTAGATACTAATTTGATGTGTTGGTGATGGTAATGGCATTCATAAGAGTGGTAGTGGCGTCTATTCAACATGGATCCAAATTTCCAAATAAAATAAAATTAGCTATGTTGAATCTTGTCATATTACATGATCATTGATGTGAGATAAAATGTTTTTTATTATTGTTTTTTTTTAATATTGGTGTATCTTGGATGATTGTTCAAAGAAGGAAGAGAGGGTTTTCGAAATTTATTTCAGATTTTCATAATTGAGTTAGGGGTGTGCAAATTGCAAGGGTTGCAATCAAGAACAATGTAGGTGGTTGATTTTTTGGCATTTTCTTTTGTAGTTTTGTTTGTTTCGAATTCATGATACTCATTTCATTTTCTTCTTGACTATTTCATTGCACAAGGATTTAGACTCTTTCAAAATCTTTTTAACTAATGTAAAAAATGATATATTTTGTAAATGCATATGCATTCCTCTAGTTATCGTTTGAGTCAAACCATGATTCAAATAACATCTCTCTCATATTGTGTCAATCTAGCAATAAGGATTTAAAGTAGTATTTGTATTCATCTAGTAATCTTATGTTATGAACACTCTTTGGATTCCAGAAAGGGCCTTCCTTTTCATACCAAAATGTATTGTTAGCATCATAATTACTCTACTCATTATATGTGCTAAGTGCAACATGTTCTCTACTATACATAAATAAAATTAGTATTGTTGATTCCTATTATACTACATGACTGTTGATGTGGAGATAAAGTATTTTTTATTGTTGTTTTTTTCAGTATTGTAGTGTAACTTGGATGATTGCTCAAATAAAGAAGTGAGGTCTTCCGTATTCTATTTTAGATTTCCATACTTGGGTTAAGGGTGTGCGGATTGCTAGGTTGAGATTAGGAATTGTGTAGGTTGTTGATTTTTTTGTGCTATATTTTGTAGTTTTGTTGTTTGTGACTAGCAGTGGGGTTATTGTACTAGGTTGTTTTGTTTTCCCCATGTCTCATGGTACTTGTTTTATGTACCTCTTGGTTCTATTCCATTGCACAAAGATTTAGGCTCTCTCAAAACCCATTTTACCAATATAAACATTATTATATATTTTGTCAACACACATGTATCCCTCTTGTTTATTGTTTGAGTCAAACCATGATTCAACTAACGTCTCTCCCATTTTGTGTCAATCTTAACATCCATTAGAAATAGGATTTAAAGTAGTATTTATATTCATCTAATAATGTTGTGTAGTGAACACTCTTGGATTCCTAAAAGGGATTTCCCTTTCATAATAAATTTTACCATTAGAATAATAATTATAGTACCTATTTTATGTGCTAAGTGCAACATGTTCTCTATTATACATAACCTTGAATTCAAAGCCTATGGACACAACCTTAATATTCATTTTTCGTTCTTCATTTCCTTTTTATTTTAACATGTTTCTAACATTCACACATAATCATATAAAATGTGCAATTTAAGATGGCACAATATAATATAAGAATGTAAGGGTGGAAGTAAGGAGCCATAAGATAGAGGTATAGATGTAGGGTAGGAGGTAAGATTTGTGGATAGTATAAGAGAAAAGGAGGATGTGAGAGAAGGGGACATAAGGAAAGTAGATGCCAGTTCCATATAGAAATATTATCATAGATGAGATACATAGATGTGATAAAAGTAGATGAGATAATAGTGGAGATATCCATATAAGATAGGATATGATCAAAATAGGAAGTAGGCTTAAAAATGGAAAACAAAAGGGAGATATGCAATTATAGAAGTATGAGTGGTGAAAGAAGGAAAAGATAATGAAAGTTGGGCTTGCACCTATTATTGGATAGGAATGTGAATATATGGTTATGAGGTTTGTGAAGGGTGATAGTATGATTGTGAGACAAGGGGAAATGTGATTTGGAAGTAGTGGCAACCATATGTGTTTGAGAAGACGAGGGTTGAGAGGGAGTATGGGGATCAATAATGGGCTCGATACAAATAGATGGGCCAATTGATAATATAGTAAAAGTATAGAGACACTAGAGAATCAAAAGAATATAAAAAAGGAGATGTGAGCAAGGTTCATTTGTATGCACAATATGTTTGATACATTTTAACATCTCTAATATAAAATAAATTATGAATAATAGGTTACCTAAGGCATCAATGAGCCTAGAAGGATTGATGTCATCAATGAGGTCAACACAATGATTTACATATAACATTTTGATACTATGTCAAGACAATATTGCATATTCATGTGCACACGATCTACTTCATTATTAAAATTATCATCATGGAGAAGAAATTAGTGGTGTCATAGGAATTTATGAAGAGAGAAGGGATGTGAGTCATGAAATCATTGAGACATAAGTTATGGAAAAGGGGAAGACCACTAGGGTATTTTATATTAGATCTATAGAAGAGGGCATGAACCAACAAGCCAAAGGAAACTAGGGGTGAGATATGAACATAAATCGTAGAAGACTAAATGGATAGGCTAAGCAAAGGAATTGAACAAGGCGGGGATATGTAAAAGGATTTAAGGACAATATAATGGAAAATATTAGGATGAAAAAGTATGAGAAAGGCTCAAGGTGGGTCTACAAGGTACTAAGGTGGGCAAGGAACTAAGTCGAATGAGAAAGTATGGGTAGGGAGAAATTGAAGGGAACTAGAGTGTAGGGTGACTAAATAGAGGGTGAAAAGGACCCAGATGATGATCACTAATGATATAAGGCAAAGGGGAAAGAAGTGGGGATGAGAAAAGAAGATAATGGGAAGGATTTTAGACTAAATAGATAATGGGAAGGGTTTTAGACTAATTTTTTTTTAATTAGTAGGAAATTGGGAAGGGTTTTAGACTGAATATCTTAAAGAGAGTAAAACTGAAATGGTCTATAGTGGATTCATATGAAGAGAATTGAGAAATACATGGAAGAAATGGAAAGGAAAATTTATTAGAATGAATCCTAGCTTGAATGACACAAGGAGATTCATAAACTTCAAACCTTAGGATCCTATAATGCTACTTTACTCTTTGAGGGACTCTCTACAAATCACCTATGTTGGTAGAGAGTGTACTAGTAGTCAGTATTTCTAAAATGATGTGTGTTATTGATTCCTTTTTTAAAGAAGATATCAAAATAGGTTCATTCCAATTTTTTGGGAAGGTTACCATTTTTTTTTAACTAAGGATACTGGAGTCCAACATGCATTAGTGTCTAATTTGCAATAGTATTTAGTGTTGACATATACGATTTTCCTAAGGTCATGAGTACTTGTATTCTCCTTTCATGATTTAGAGAAAGGGAACAAATAGGTGAAATGATCCTAAAACATAATTGATAGAATGAAAACAAAAATGATTATAGAAATGTAATGAGGAGATTGTGATCTAGGAATTTTTTTTAGCTTACACCCTTTGTAAATCCAAAGATGAATATCGAGTTCCTCTTATATCCTAGAAAACTCTTTACTCTAAATTTGCCCATTATTTACCCATTTTGTAAGAAAAAAGACTTAAACATGTCTTTGGTTAGAACTACTCCTTCACCCAACACACCTAGTTCTTAATTTCTCTATTGTACCTACATATACCTATAAGCCTCAAAATTACAAAAATAGTTAAGTATTGCTTCTTTCCCTTTCATTTAGTTGACTTACTACAAACTATTGTTTATGTCTAGCTAGAGTGATCTCTCCCATGGTACATCATGTTATGGTATTTCCCTATATTGTCATAATTTTCTTGTTATACTTACTTTTCACCCAAACATTAAAAGTTTATCTAAGTGCGAATGTTATTTTTTTAGTGATCAAGGCTCACAGGCTATTTGTTTCACATAGTTCACAATCTCATGAACTGTGAAATAATGCAACAAAATATTAAGAATTATAAATTTTAAAGGTAAGACAAAATAAGTATTAGTGTTCTTGTCATAAGTTCATGTGTTCATGAACTTTGCAAGGTTGCAACATAGTTTACCAAATCACAAAAAAGTGAGAAATTGACCAAAAAAATAAAAGAAGTTCAAAAGTTTTAAAGTCACATGGCTTGTAATGTCACAAAATTGGCAACTTCACAAACTTTACGATGCAGTTCACCAAATTGTGAAATACGTGAAATAATAACATGGGAAAATAAAGAAAAAATAATAATAAAGTGATAATTTTTTTAATGTCACAAGATTCACAAGTTCATCAACCTTTCAACAATGTGACAAAGGATTCAACTTTGATTCAGAGACCGAGGGAGAGTCGGAAGAAACTAGCAAAAAAGGGAGCATTAGGGCCAAGAAGAGGAGGATTATTGTGGAATCTGAAATGTCAGAATCTGAAACTGAATCCCTTGGGGAAAAACCTGTTAAAAATAGGAAAGGAAAAGCCACTAGAAAGAAGGCTCAGAAAAAGAACACTAAAAAGGGTAGCAATTCTAATTTCAATTATGTTCTGGTTGAATCTGAGGAGGAGGATGAAGAAAATAAGAGGATCGATAGTCAGGACAAAGAAGGGGAGGGTAACCTGGTTAAGGACAATTTGGAGACCGTGAATACCACTAGTCTGCATAAGGAGGAAAAAGGGGGTCAAAGTGACAGTGGTGACAAAGATACTATTGAGGCCTTCTGTGAGATCATTGCTACTATGGTGAAGGATATTAACAGTTTGAAAACTGATACACAGGCCATGGCAAGAATTACAGTTGGTGACAAGCCCTTGACAGAGCATGTTAAAGAGTTAGTGACCGTTCTGCATAATGCAGAAGCTATTGAATGTATGGTTGGTAAAATCTTAGCAACGAAAAAAAATTTCAATGAGATGGGAGATAGAAAGGAAATGGAAAACAAAATGAAAGATTTTGGCAGCAGAATTGACAGGCTGGAGCACAATGTCAAGTAGATTGCTGATCAAAATTTCCAAATCCTCAAATCTTCGGTGGACAACATGAACATCTTTATCAACAGATTCAAGAATAATGCAGAGAAGGATGGTGATAAAGAGTAGGTGAACAAGAAGGGTCATGAAAGGAGGACTAGAGCTAACACAAAGAATAAGGATGACATCGAAGGTCGTGAGCTGGAGGATATGAAGACCTTAGCGAACAACATGAAACAAATGGTTGTTCACGCTGAGGAAATTCTGAATAGTATTTAGTTCCAGCTGATGTCCTTGGTTCTGTCGCTGTCTGTTTCAAGTTTTTAATGTAATGATGTATTAAGTTGTTCCCTTCCGGTGGGTTCATTTTGTCTTTTTGAAGTGATCAGGCACTTTTTTTAGCATTTCTGTTTTCTTGTCTTGTAAAAGGTTCGGGCACCTTTCAAACACCTGCTTTTACTTAATCAAAACAATGTGACAAAGGATTGGGGAGTGAAAGTTTCAATAAAAAAACTTGTAAAGGTTTTTGATGTCAAAGTTCATGAGTTCGTTAACATGACCCCTCAAATAGTATGAACATTTTTTGTAGTATACTTGTCAATGGATTTTAGTTAATGTAAATTGGTATTCCCTTTCCTTAGGGGTATTAAGGATGGAAGATTCCTCATTTTGAGAGGATGAAAAAATAGAGAAACAAGGTAGTTATAGAACTAGAAGGAGAAGAACTTCAAAGAAAATCATAGTTTTTAATTTTTACTTTTGGGTATTGTATTTTTTATGATGATTTTGATGCAAGTTTGTTAAAAATTTATAATAGAATCCATGTAATCATGAAGAATGAGTGTAACTAGTAGATTTGACATTATTTGAGTGTCTCCAAGAGTCTTTTGTACATTTTTTTATGGGCACTTGATTAGTTGGTTAGCTAGAAGGCCATGAAATCATTTCAAAGCTTCTGTATTGTATCTTCTCAAGACAAATAATTTTTTTTAGATTTATTTATAGATAATTAAGTAGACTTTTATAAAGTTTTGCACCTTTTATTTATTCACTTATATGTGAGGAACCTATTTTATGTGTGCATTTGAACATATATAGCCTTCAAGTATATTTTGATAAAGGCATCCAATTTGGTTTTAGTTGTTACACACTGTATATAGAGTCCATGTGTTATGCCCTAGCAAATACAAGCACTAGTACGCAATTTGTTCCCCATTCCATCAACTCAACATGTTTTAAAAATCTAAACATTGCGTACATTTTTAGTTGCATTGTTATTTTTTTCTTCCATGTGTGTGAGTGTAGAACAATAATAGGGGTATTATATCCACATCTTAAACACTTTAGTTGGTAAGCCATGTATATGCTTTATAAAATGTGTGACAATGTGTATAGAGTTATAGTGTGCAATGGGTATGGTTTGTGACAAGGAAAGTATTCATTTCTTGTAAATTCATTTTTTTTAAACATCTTACGGAAACCCCCTTGGTCTTGTGGAACCAAAAGTGAAGGAGGTCTTACTTGCCTCAATAATAGGTCCTTAGTTGCCCAATTTGAGCATAGGTTTTATAATATTTTTCGTAGGCTTGACCCCTTGGCACTTGGAAGACTATTTTGCCATAGGAATTTTAGGGTCTGCAAATCATATCACCAGTAGATTTTTCATTTCTGTTTTTTTTTTGTCTAAAACATATTAGTTAGTAATTATTAAATAGATTTGGAGATCATGTTCCTTGGTAATTTCTTCAAATATGATATATCTACATGAGTGGTATTTACTACATTAGCATCATTTGCATAAGGCAAAACTCGCTTGTCTCTTGTAATACTATTTTTATACTCATGTTGATTATGCCCAACAAATTACTACTATTCAATTGCAACTAAAGGTATTGAAAAACAACCAAGCATGAATATCAAGAAATTGAAAGAAATCAAGTATATAACTAAATAATTTTCCAATATTAATAAAATTATACACAATAAAAATTAAAATAAACAAATTCAATTATCATTACATTCAAAATCTTCACCAAATCATATAAATATTAATATAATGAGATTTAAAATAACGAACTTATCATTTTCTCATATTATAACTCTCATTTTTCTCAATTAATCAATCTATATGAATTGACCATTAATCTCTAATGTGAACCTTAAAATAAAAAATACAATTCCTTTTAGAAAACACCTCCTACATATTTTGCTTTAATGTGATGACAACCTTTCTAAAACTAAAACAAAAGCTAAAAACAAAAAAATAACAATGAATACAAAGAAAAAAAGACAAAATTCTCTCTTATCATTTTCACGTTACAATATATAAAAGTTGTCTTCTTTCAAATTGCACTTTAGTATGAAAAAAAATACTTTTAAGCCGACTGATACTATTGTTGATTCCTATAATTTTTTGGTATTTTAATAATAACATTTTATAATTAATTAACTATTATAGAAAATTACATAATCATATGTTATTGGTTTTCCCTTCAATCTTTAATTTACAATTTTAATGTTACAAGAAAACAAAAATGTTGTGGACCTTTTTAATGGCCCCACACAATAAATAATGTGGAATAACTTGTGCGTATAATATTTTAGATTTTTAGCCTAATAAATTTTTTATATTATTTTTATTCTTCCAAGATATTCATGTTTGTATGTTTAATTTAGGAAGTATCTATATGAGATAAGCTTTTGTTAATTGATTTTTCAAAATAATTGGTGTAGTTATATGTAGGGGAATGTTAGTAGGTAAATATTCAATTATTTGATTATCTTGAATTTTTTTAAAATAATTATCAAATGAAAATAGATATATAATTTATTATTAAGGGTATATATGAATAGTATGTGTGGTTGAATGAGAGGTAACATTTCAAATAATAAATATAATTTTTTAAAAATCTTCAAACAAATTAATCTTCAATTTATTGGATCTTGATGGAAATATCATAACTTATATATATTTCAATTAGTGTTTTGACAATATGTTGAAATTGATTTTAATAATATAATTTAAGTTCTTATGATGATCAAGAACTTTAGCTTGGTAAAAATATATATTATTTTTTGTTTCCTCTTAAACACTCACAAATAACTCTTAGCTTCAAGGTGTTTATGGAGAATGAAATTTATATTTTCTTTTGGTTTTTTACTTGATCTTGTTTCAATTTCTTGTTTATACTATTAAGATATTTATGAGGGCCTCACAATCACATTATTTTTTTAATCTTTACATTGCTTAAGAACGATGGACACCCCTCTCTTGACTAACTATATTTGAGTTGCTCCTTCCACTTTTTGATTATCAAGGTATGCATTACAACACCATTTAAATAACACTTGTATACCATTTGATTGCTTGTAACAACATTTGAAAGTTTATTTATTCACCCCATGTCTTTTCTCAAGAAAATACCAAATTGAGTCAAGTATGTGTTGATTGACTATACATAGCTTCTAATTACACCTTGAAGCTAATTTTGAAGATAAATTGAACATTGGCTTGTTACAAGTGTGGTTGTCGTTGCACCAAAAGATTGACTTATTAATGCCCGATACAACCACTAGACTTATAGAATCCACAAGAGGTAGTTAAGCCATGTCACAAACCCGAGCGTTGCATTGCACAACACAAGGAGACCAATGGCCCACACCTTGCAATAATCCCCCCTAGCGCAAGCGAGGGGTTTGAACCCGTGACCAAGCTCTAATACCACTTGTTACAAGTGTGGTTGCCAGTGCACCAAAAGATCGACCCACAACACAACCACTAGAATTATAGAATCCACAGGAGGCGGTTAAGCCATGTCACAAACTCGAGCGCTGCGCTGCACAACACAAGGAGACCAAGGGCGCACACCTTGCAACATGGATCACAAAAGGACATGTTATCATTTATTAGGCTCTTAAAGTAATTTTAATTACAAAAAAAATGTTAATGTTAAACAAATTAACCTTTAGATCATACCAACATGGCTTTCTATTCTTAATCCATTTTTCAAGTTATTTGAATTGTTATGTGTTGTTTGTATCCTCTTTTATCCTAAATATTCACATCATTAATGAAAATGATGATGTTGTTTCCAGTTGTGTTATTTGTATCCTCTTTTATCCTAAATATCCATCATGTTGAAAATTTTAGAAGACTTGAGAGGGAATTTTCTCTCAATATTACTATCAAAATATTCTCTTGTATTTTGTTAGTTAGATTATATGCTAGTATATTTCTAGTGCATGTTTCATTACTACCATGAATATCTTACATAGATTTAATATGCAATAACATATTTTTCTATTATCATTATGAATAAGAGTGAACTTTATTAAAAGTATAATTAGAATTTTTTTTTTCCTATTTTATAATAAAAAATAATATGACTCTTTTATGATTATTATTTACATAGCAATTTATGTTATGTTATAGTAATTTGTAGATATCTTATAGAAAAAATAACTTATCTATTTAGATTGCCTTTCACCTTTGTCTTTGATAATGGAACATCATTTAAGAACAAAGAAGTGAAACAATTAATAAGAAATTTCATTTTCAATATTTTTCTTCTCCTTATTACCCTCAGTCTAATGCTTAGGTTGAGATTCTAATATATCTCATGAATAAAGTCTTCATAAAACTCTAAACAAAAATGGTAAAGATGGGCATACTCAATTAACTCATGCATTATGGGCCTATCACACAAGTATTCGTACAACTACTAGTGCTACCTTATACAATTTTGTGTATGGTGCTAGCGCTATCATGCCTTTAGAGTTAGAAATTAAATCTTTCTGAGTTTTCCTTGAAGAGTTAATTAATGGTGACACTTACAAAGATGCGTGACTACATTAACTTAACTTTCTCAATGAGCATCGATTAAATGCTCTTGAACACCTTCAAGCTTATAAAAAATATCTCTCTAAATGATACAATCAATATGTTCATTCTAGAAGCTTTGAGGTAGGTGATCTTGTTCTCATGAAAACTAGAGAAATGTAAACACACCTCTAGGACAAAAAGATAAATTTACCCATAACTAGTTAGGTCCAAGTACATAATCACCTATTATGGTTGTGGTGCTTATGACCTATCTTCAACCTGAATGGTACTCACTCTTAAAGAACCTAAAAATGTGATGCATTTTCATCACAATTATGCATAGAATTCTTCATATGGCATGTGCATAATACTCATTCCTTGGTAGGATTAATGTTGCTTATGCTATTTCATTTGTTATGATGTGTGTGTGAAATGTATGTCTATATTGAGAATATAATCTGCATGTATCCTATTCAATGTAATATCTTTTTTTTATTAAGTTTTACTTTTCATTAGTCATTAGTAGAGCATTGTACACTCCTTTCATTAAGCATGTTTTTGTTTATTTAATTGAAAGAACTCATTTTCTTATCTATATAGTGCAATGTAGATAAACATTTTTAGTTTGATTTATTTACTTGTATTATATTGATTTCAAACTTTAGCATTCACTGTCATGATCATTGTAATAAGTTTTATGTTATTTCATTTTATTAGCATAAGTATTATTGCATTTTACATCATTGCATACACATTATTTTTGTAACAGGTGAAAAATTAGGGTTTCCACCACAAGAGAGATGAAAACCACTGATTTTTACTTAGTGACCTTTGCATTCAAAAGAGAGTTACAAACCAATAGATCTAGTCACAAGCCAACAAGGATTAGGACTGAGAATTATGATTGAATTGATGGGATCTCTTTTGTGAGTTTAATTGAATTGTTGACTTTGCTAAAATTAGGGTAAAAGTGTTGAAAATGAAGGTAAAAATATGAAATAGTTGTCGGATTGAGCCACGAACCTAGATTTTAGCAATGTAAGCAGATTCAAATATGTTCCTCAAAAAAGCTCCTAAAAAGAAGGGGTCATTTCGCCCATGCCTTAGTCCTTTGAACTTCAATGGGGGATTCATTCGTTACTATAATACTATTTATTCTAAATATCACAGCTCCATACTTGTTTCTTGTACACAAAAAGAAGGGAAAATAGGTTGGGAATAGGGGTTTGCCTAAGTCAAACCCCGATTTAGGAATTAACCTTGAATGAAATATAGGAAATACTGAAATAAATAATGGAAATATATACCTCAAATCTGTAATGACTGATAATGATGCTTTTCTTCTTGAATGTAATCAAATATGTTGTATGAAATGGCATGAACATGACAAAACCCTAATCACACACACATCCTTGCATATGAATAATGTAATGTTGCTCCACAATAGATGAATGAAGAATATGCAACCTTGACGATCTATGGAAATGCTTGAATGATGAATTTCTTTGAATGGATGCCTTATGATTCTCCTATGATCCTCCTATATGTTCCTTGTGATGTTGAAATGAGAGGGATGGACCTCCTTATATACTTGACTGACTAAAACTATCTTAATTTTCTGACCTAGGCTAACATGGAGATCACATTCTCGCCAACTTAATGTGACCTTTAGGAGGGACCAAATTAGGGTCCTATTTGGGAGGACCAAGGTGCCACGCGTTGGTCCCAATGAGGACCAAGGCACCATGCCCTATTCCTACCCCATTTTAGACTAGTAAAAAAGGGCCATGTAATGTGGAAATGGAAAAGGAGGTTAGATTTGAATGGTAGGGGTAGAATTAGGTCCTAGTCTAACTTTGGGAGATAAACATTGAGGTGAGGACCCAAAAGTGGACCAAATTGTAAGGGAGTACAATTTAGGATGCTACAATTTTATTAGATCATCATTGCATTTAATTAAACATATTATCCACATGTGTTTAATTAGATCATGATAGTATCTATATCTCAAACAATATACAATGTTTGCATATAATTAATATGCACATGTTGGGGTTGGCCACCCTCTGCTTCTTTCAATGTATTCACACTTACATTCCCTTTGTGATAGTTTTATTGCATCTGGATGGCACATAATGGCTAATTGTAATATTGTTCTACATTTGGGCTCAATAGATGTTTGCAAATGGAAAGACCCTCATAAATGGCCACATGGAGGAACTAAGGGAGCTCAACGAGAGTTGGCTCAAATTCTTCATAGTAGGGAGTGCAATTATCTTACAAGGATGAATCTCCTAGCGTGGGCTAAGGATTGAACTAGTAAGTGCTCGATAGCTTTAGAGTACTTGGATCTCGATAAACAGATGTTTGGGGGAGTAGGAGTTTCATGGTGGAAAAGGGTGTTGTTCACAAATCTTGTTGGCCCAAGTGCAACTTTTTCTTGTGGTTGCTTGTTCAAAATAGATGTCTTCCTTGGGATAATTTTTCAAGTGTGGATTCTAAGGACCTTCTCTTTGTGTGCTTTGTATTCATAGTGAAGAATGTACTTCTCATCTTTTCTCTCAGTGTTCTTTCTCTATGGAGATTTGGCATCTCTAGTGGGAAGTTTGGAATTAGGCTTGTGTGCATGCCTCCTCTTTGGTTGAGTTATGAGACTACTTGGGTCAACCTCCTTTTAAGACATATTTTCTTTAGGTTTCTTATGTTATGGGGCCTTCTTTCATTATATGGAATCTTTTGTTAGAGCAAAATTGCAAGATTTTTCAAAATGAGAAATTGGTTGTTCAACAATTATGGAGGAAAATTGGCAATACTCTTCAGGAGGTAGTCTCAGCTTTAAGTGTGATATTTCTAGTGTTGTGGATCCTGGTGGTGTAGGTAATCTTCAAAGGTTGCATTTTTCCAGTGGTGTAGGAAGAAAGCAGGTTATGCAGACCAGATGTAGGCTCCCTCCACCTCAAAGAATTCTGAAGATAAATACCGATGGCTTCTTTAGGGGAAATATTGGTCATGTAGGTATAGGTGGTACAGATACATATATATCTCATGCTATTCAATTTCTCTTTCCATGTATAAAGAGTTTCATACAAATAATTTCATGGAGGCTCTTTGCATCTTGTATGCACTGGAGAGAGGTTGTGCTCTTGGTTGGAAGCAGATTATTTGTGAATCTGATTCACAAGTTGTGGTGCATATGCTAAATGAGAAACACTTGGATGATGCTAATTGACATTTAGCTGTGGTCATTTGACAGATTCCTTGGTTGAGTAGGTCTTTTAAATCTGTTACTTTTTGTCATATTCCTAGAGAATGGAATAGAGTAGTAGATTGCTTGGTGAAATTGGCATTTGATGGAATAAAAGGTTGGCATATTGTCGAAAGGGGACATTTGTGGGTGAATTTATCTCAGTTATTAGAGAAACTAGTTGGGGAGGGTAGTAATGATTAATTCTTTGTTCTTTGCTATACTATAGATCTTTTTTGCTTTGTATTCTTCATTACTGATTAATAAATTTTTACCCCTTTCAATAAAAAAAAATGTGCATCTCATCATCACTATAACAAAATATGGTGTATGTACATATATCAACCTGAGATACAACCATTTGCATCAAGATGCATGAGTGGTTGATTCCTAAAGTGCTAGTGGATTGCCTCCTCAAGGTGGTGGTTTCTAATAGAGGCATGAGTGTGTCATCGACATACTCTATGAGTGAAGCCCTCTCAAATCCCCTCTAATCTCTTTGATATAGTCCCAAAGTGTTATCTCTCACTCCCATGTTGCTGCTAGATCATCTACAGTTGTTGAACTAGTGGATGTTGAAGATCAATGGGGGCACTACTTTATGCTCTATCTAGTTATGTGTTGCGGTCATTAACCTAGATTTGAAGAGTGTCTCGTGCTCTCTTAGCACTCTTAGCTCTCATTATCACCCGATCTCTCCTAGCTAAGAGCAAGCACCTCAATGGACCATTGATCTCAATGTCTCGTCATCTTTTCTAGCTCTATCGACCATTGTGCTTCTCAAACTTGAACCTCTTCATGAGAAGTCCTGAGATGCAATATGGGCTCAAAAAGCTATCCATGAAATATAACAGTCTATAGTGGTATATATGTATCTAGGATAGATCCATTGATATATACAACTAGGAACATCCCTGCAATGAGTCAATTGACGAAGTCAAGACACTCTCCTGTAAGCAATGCAAAAACATAAAACATTTAAAATATCAGTAACAACTCATCATAATCAAAAGAAAAATCACTATATTCTACATCATACAAGAACATAACACAATTCTTACCTAGATCTCTAGGTTGCCAATGTGGATCTCAAGGAGTAGGAATGTTACTTGAAGTCGTTCTCAACTCAATAGCAACTAAAGACAAAGGTACTACTGGTGGTGGGACTGGTGGAGCCATGGATATTGCTCGTGGTGCGATAAGGGGTGCCACTCTCTATTGTACCCTTGGCCTCTCCCCTATCTCTCCTCTGAACCTCATTGCTACCTCCTCCTCAATGCTAGGTGACTCCTCATTTGAGCTCTACACACTAGGATCCCCTCTAACAACACCCTCTAGAAGAATTCGACCTAAGATAACACTCTACCACCATTAGATGAATCTCGGTATGACGCCTACATCATCTACGTCCAATGTTGGGGTCTAATCCTCTACATCATTGTCTAGATGCAACCTCTGCAATGGTGAGTTAAGGATGATCACATGTTCTGACGACATTGTGATGAGATCAAACATATATAGGCATGCCTGGGGACACCTACTAGATTAATAGTAGAAGGGCACTATGATGTGATGAAAGACAAGACTCAAAATATCAACTTTGAAACAAAAACCATGCTCAAAGATGGTAGGAAAATGATTGGCAATAACCTTCAATAGAATATGAGCTTGAGGAAAATTCTTAAAAATATGTTGTATGCTTTAGTTATGTCGATAAAAAGGACATTTGATTGGTTGAATCATCACACATGTCAACCTATATCCAACATGTAGTTTGAAATGTAGGATATTCCAAGCAACCATTTGAGCATTAGCCTCAACTCTTGGCCACTCAACCTCACTCATGTCTTATCATGAAGCCTACACCTCAAATTGATATGTGTGATAGTAAAATTTAAGCATACATGCAACATATATGTATATACATGTACACATATATACAAGTACATACATGTATGCACATTTATGTGTGTGTACATGCACACACACACACACACACACACACACACACACACACACATATTCATATACAATGTATTTGTGTGTGTGTATAGACACACATTAATTTATTACTATTAATTGATATGTGTAATGGTGAAATTTATACATGCATACACTTGTGTATGTATATGTACACACATGCATACATACATGTGTTAATGGGATAAATTTTCAATCTACTCTTCATTATGTATGGAACTCTTCTTTCTAGAGAAACTATACACATAATCTAAACATTTTTAGAAATCTATAAAATTGAATTAAAAGGACTATTTTTATAATAAAAATAGGAGCCCAAATCCCCTATAAAATTGAAAAAATATATGTATATATATTCTTAGAAAAAAAGTAAGAGCCCCCTACCGTAGAATTGCATCCTTGATCATTAAGTTATTGTAATTGAAATAATATTTTTAGATTATTTATGTTCATTTTTATCTTCAATGATTTGTAGACATGTTATTAAGAGTCTTGAACCATAGGTTCAATGAATGATTTTTTTATTTACTAAAATAGTTTAATCGAAGAAGATTTATAGTGTAAATGTACATTTATATTGTTATAATCAATTATTCCTTTCATATTATCAAATTTGTCTATCAATCAATTAACTTCATAATTATCTCAATCTAATATTATAATAATGATATAATGATTGATAATATAATAATATAATAGGAGAAGCATATCAATAGCTATTATAACTAACTTCGCACACCCACATATTCTAAACAGTATATTAGATTTTAACGAGTTTTTTGTTGTCTCTGTATGCAACTTAACTCTTATAGCTATTGATTTGACTTTTGGGTAGTAAGAATGGATGTTGTGAGATCCATTATGCGTGCAAGGGTTAAAAAGTAAACCTTTCAAAGTGTCACTCAATACTTGCTTAAAGATGTCCCAATCACTGTGCACTTAAAATTGTCAATACTTACGCATAAATGCCTAGGTAGTCGTGCACTATGGGTACCAATAAAGGTGCACATATAGGCCAATTATGGTAAAAAATGCTTGAAAATGAGTGGCTATTGGTACATGTAAAAATTATTAATGGTCTTTGAGTTATTTGTTTTTTGGTTTTTATTAAGTTAGTAATTGGAGGGTTGGGTGTGCAAGGAATGAACTGATTATTCGAACATGAATAGTAGTTGGTGCTCTTCTCCTAATTTTTAAAGTGGAATAATGAACATATACGATCTACTTTACCTATATTCCTCTAAAGATAAATATACTAGTAAAAATACACATATTCACAAAAAAAAGATTTGATGATACAAGAAAACTCTTAAAAGAACAACATGCGAGAACAAATAACAACATAAAATAAACCACCTAAACAATGAGAGCAACTCCTCTATCGGAAGAGGCAAGGATCCCATCATCTGGTTTACCCCATGGATCAGGAAGTCGGGATAACGTCATAAAAAGACAATTCCTCATCGGGTTTATCTTTAAAATTTCTCTGTATGAATCACCCCTTGCTGTTACTGTAAAAGAAAAAAAAAACAAAAAAAAAACGTAAAACAGGCTATGGCTTTCAGCCAGTTTTGTATTTTTTATATCCACCACAACTACTGTTTAAATATTTGGGTTCGTTGATAACATTATAGACGACATTTTGTACAACTACCCTTGGTTTTTCTGTAGTTACAGTGTCTGGAAGATTTCTTGGGTTTCAGTGGGCTTGAAGTAATTGTTGACTTTGTAATTACATTGACAGGCAGTAAGCACCACATTCTGGTTTTGTTCTTCTTTACTATTTGTTTTTTGTGCCTACAAGTCACGCTTTCACTCTACTGTCAAAACTTTTTCATGCATTTAAAAAAGTTCAGTCAACGTTAACTCTATTAGAGGTGAATCATAGGTAACGTAGCCCAAGTCATGGATTAGGATCCATTATTATAATAGCCAGAATCCTCTATATAATCACTTTCAAAGGCCCAAAAGATTCATGGATCATCATTCCAGTTTCTTGAACTCGTTTCATGGATTGTTTGCTTCTTCTCTAGCTCTCTCTTTGTTGAGAAACAGAGAAGAAAACAAGTGTGAATCCATGTAATTTGGATTCAACGTGAAATTAGTGATACAACTGATGTGAAGTGTGAACTAAAGAATAAATTTCTTGGGCTTTTTGAGGATTTGCTAGTAAAATAGATTCAATATGACATGTTGGTCTAAATGATGTGGATTAGTCAATGAGATTTTTCTTGGGTGATTGAGGATCTCTGCGTAATCATTCTGCAGTATACCAGTTGAAGTGGATTTAAAATGTCATGTTGATCTAAACAGTGTGGTCTTGATAAAAAATTTCTTGGGTATTTGAGGATCTCTTCATAATCCATTTTTCACAAGAAGTTTGGACAAGATGGCGTCAGTCTCAGTGTCGGAAGTAAAGAGAAGGGGATCCGGGAATGGGCAATTCCTGCCAGAGGAGTCCTTCCAAAGTTGGAGCAGTTATGCAAATGCCTTGAAGCAGACACCTTATAGGCTTTATGAAAGGGCGTTTACAAGGTCTATGGATGCGGAGGAGATATTTGAGATCAAAGCAAGAAGTGGTCATGAGATGAAGAGGACCCTCAATTGGTGGGATTTGATTTGGTTTGGGGTGGGTGTTGTTATTGGTGCAGGAGTTTTCGTTCTCACTGGTTTGGAAGCCAACGTGGATGCCGGCCCTGCAATCATATTGTCATATGTTATCTCTGGACTCTCTGCTCTCCTCTCTGTTTTTTGTTACACTGAATTTGCTGTCGAAATACCGGTTGCAGGTATGAGTCATCAAGTTTCTTTCTTTGATACTTCAAATGAATACCCGGCTTAGACAAATTCTTGTTGTTTGCTTGTTTGTTTTTTCAGTTGGGAAATCTTTTTTTATGTATCATTTAGGGTAGTAAGCTCCGACATAGCACTGAAATACTGTCAGTAGAAAGTATTAGATACATCAAGCACTTTCCAGTCTTCAAGCAGGCTTCAAGGTGCAATTTCCGAAATTTTTGTGTTACCATACTCTCTTTCTGGGAAATGGCTATCCAGCATCTACGTCGCACCAAGGTATTCAGGATGGTATTCATGATAGTGTATGAAGTCTGTGGATGTCTTGGTGCATCGTAAAAGTTGGATAGTCATTTCTCTCTGATTTATAGGCTATAACGGTCTATCTGTATTCATTATGGTGTATGAAGACTGTAGATATACTAATGCATAATAAGGCCATTCCCCTCTCTCTGAGGTATATGTTATAGCAGCCTATCTCTAAAATGAGATTTCTAATTCTGTCTGTTCCGTCTTAATGTTCTGCCTCCTTGTGGTTGTTTAGTTACCACATGAAGACAAGTAGCTCAATCGTAGAGCAGCCCATTCACTCAATCAACACAGGTCAAAGGGGGTTTGTAGTTCAATTTTCATTGTGCAAGTAACCCATTAATATTGAATATTTAGGGCTCAAAGGAAAATGAAATTTCACCTACAGAGTGGCCTTTGTCGTAGGCATGCACTAAAGAGAGGGGGCTAAGAGTTCCAGCAACCGCTAGAGAGATTGCAGTTAGAAAGGAGGATAGTTAAAATATCACAAGACTACTTTAAGTGCTATACTTTCAGAATTTCTCTCAGGAGTTTCTGAAGCTCCCCCTCCATGGGACCAGTAAGTTGGGTGTCCTTGTTTTCTTTTACAAGATTTTTGTTATTTTTAATTATATTTTGAAAAAATACATTGAAAAATGGAAATAGCTATCCAGTCATCAAGATGCACCATGACATCTATAGCTGGATGTTACATAATTGAAGTTTTGACTTTTCATCCTTGAGAATTACTATTATTCATTTGAAATGATGGTACAATGAACAAGTTGCAAGCAATTTTCATCGATAAGAAATAAAAATTCAATTATATAACATCCAGCTATGGATGTCATAGTGCATCCTGATGGCTACACCCACTAAGGAAAAGCCAGATCTATTCAAAGATCAAATTCCCATTGAGACAGATATAGACCAACATCAACTAATCTTGTCAGTGTTAGTTTGCCTTTGTTTAGTGAGGCACCATCAGCTATATGTTTTTGCACATTCTATTTCAATGCTGTTGAATATCTGTCCCAATCTTTTTGGTCTTGTATTCTAAGGTCTTAGCTTAGAATTCTATGCTCTTCGTGTTTCTCTCCTATTAAGCATTACAGGCTACTTAGGTGTCATGCCTTGTGGGTCCTTTCTTAACTATTGGTTAGCGTCTGTGATATCCCTAATTTACAAGCAATTTTCTCTGGTTGCTTCTCCCTTTGATGGTACTTGACTTCCATTTAATAATTTCCTTCTCCTTCTAGACAAACCTTCAAGTAAGCAGTATCAGGTGTCCTAGTTTTGAATCCTATACTCTAATTTCTCTAATGATAGCCTTCATATGATCTCTTCCCTTGTGGACAACCTCAGTAGATATTTTAAAGATGTAGACTTGGATTTATATGTAGTAAGGTGTATTGTTTAGATCTTTCATTGTAATAGATTGATTGTATGTTGCTGACCTGGTCATGTTTATCCAATTTCCACTTTTGGTTTTGGATGGTTCCCTCTTGCAACACAAGTTGAGAATGGAACAGGATGGTTGCTATCCATTGGAGTACTTTCTGTTTGATCATGTTTCCGCTTTGTAACCAATTCTTCCACAGCTATCCATGTTAAACTGTCCTACCATCGGTCTTTGCCTCTCAGCACATAGCAAGTTGGTCAAACAACCATTTAAGATTCAGGTTGTTTTACACTGCAAGTGAATATAATGGCTTATTATAAAGTTGTACCCAACAAGTAATCAAAAAGGAAATGAATACTATTGGCCAGAAAGGAACTTGATACAATATTTGGGAAGTTGTGCTCTACATCCAGACTTCTTATGCCTTTTGATTCGATCTCTTTTTTCTTTGTCTGTGGTTTCACAATAAAGTGCCTGCAATTTTTGTATTCATTTGGATCTTATTTTTTTATGTGGTTCACAAGCCGCACCATGGTTGAGAGTTATCATAGATTACTTTCTTCCCTGCATACCTATACAGCGTCAGTGGAAGTCAAATCATTCCAAGCTTTAGGTTGAAAATTTAGCCACATCAGTGAAGGATGTGACTAACGAACTGAACTGTAGTTAAGGATCATCATATATTCTTTTCTTCACTCCCTGCATAGACAGTGCCGGTGGGAGTCAAATCATTCCGAGCTCTAGGTTGAAACTTTAGCCCCTTGAGTAAGGGAAGATGAGAACTCTTACAGAGGAAATGGCTATCCAGCTTCTAGGATGCATTAATGTATAAATTACTTTCATGCATCATAATTTTGTATTGGTGCATTTTAAAGACTAAATAATCATTTCCACAAATGAATATGAGTCCCATGTTTAGATTCAAGCATGCATAAATACCCTATGCCACTTCTATTTTCGTTAGTTAACCCTCCTTTTATAGGTAACTGGACCTTGTGGGGGCTAGCTTGAAGCTTACCTTGTTTTACAAATTAGAAAAACAAAAAAATATAATAGAAATGCTGGAAGAAGGGCATTTATGTGTCTGCATTTGCACATTTATGTCTGTATAATTCAAAAATTAAAGAACAGTACCCTGATTTTCATCTTCCAACTTTGTTGGGTTACATATGCGTATTTTCATTTTCTATGAGATTCATTTACAAGTTACCTGATATAAAATGTCAGACAAGGTACACAATAATTGTGAAATCGTAGTTGTTATTGGGCACTACAATATGCACCACTTTCACTGCCAACTATTTGTGAATGTGCAGGTAGTTCCTTTGCCTATCTAAGAGTGGAGCTGGGAGATTTTGTGGCTTATATTGCTGCAGGCAATATCCTATTTGAATATGTCATTAGTGGAGCAGCTGTTGCCAGATCATGGACGTCCTACTTTACCTCACTTCTGAATCATGACTCTAATGATTTTCGCATCCACACAGATCTAGCTCAAAATTACAATCTACTGGATCCAATTGCAATTGCAGTCCTTCTGATAGTGGGGCTTATAGCAATAATGAGTACTAAAGCCACTTCTAGATTGAATTCTGTCTCAACAATTATACACATAGTCCTCATCATATTTGTTATAGTAGCAGGCCTAACAAAAGCTAATACCTCAAATTACACACCATTTGCCCCCTTTGGAGCTAAGGGCATTTTCAGGGCCTCTTCAGTTGTCTTCTTTGCATATGTAGGGTTCGATGCAGTGGCTACGATGGCTGAAGAAACCAAGAATCCTGCAAAAGACATTCCTCTGGGACTGGTAGGATCTATGGTAATTATCCTAGTGGCCTACTGTCTCATGGCTGTCACTCTGTGCCTGATGCAGAGTTATGTTGACATTGATCAAAATGCTGGATATAGTGTTGCTTTTGAAAAGGTTGGAATGAAATGGGCCAAGTATATAGTGGACCTAGGAGCCTTGATAGGAATGACTACTGCATTACTAGGAGGAGTTGTAGGTCAAGCCAGGTATTTAACCCACATAGCTAGAACACACATGTTGCCTCCCTGGTTTTCATTGGTCCATGAAAAAACAGGAACCCCAATCAATGCAACACTGACCTTGGTTTTAGCAACAGCAGTAATAGCATTTTTTACAGAATTGGATGTTCTTGCAAAATTGGTTTCCATCAGCACATTGATCATATTCACACTAGTAGCCATAGCTTTGTTGGTTAGAAGATACTATGTAACTGGTGAAACCAACAAGCATAATCAGAATCTGTTAATCCTGTTCATGTTGCTAATTCTAGCATCCTCTTCAGCTACAGCTATATATTGGGCTAGAAGCAATAACTGGACTTGTTATGTAATAACAGTCCCCATATGGATGCTATCAACATGTGGATTATGGATGTTTGTTCCACAAGCAAGGAAACCAAAGCTTTGGGGTGTGCCACTGGTGCCATGGCTACCATCTCTATCTATTGCCATAAATATTTTTCTTCTGGGTTCTCTAGATTCCAAGTCCTTCATTCGTTTCGCAGTTTGGACTGGTATATTGTTGGTGTATTACCTACTTTTCGGACTCCATGCATCCTATGATACTGCAAAAGCCCAGAAAGGTGCCAAGATTGGGGTCACAGAGGGTGAAGAAGATGGAAAAGATAGCTTTAATTACCAATCTGAAACCAATATATAGCAGACCATCTTAGCTTTATGGACTCATTAGGCTCTTACAGGGATAGTTTCAAGTTTCAACTGGTCATCAACCAGGGGGTTCAAGTGGATTGAACCACTCTTTGAATAAATTCAGATTTGTGAATGTTTCCTTTGTGATTTGTTTACATAATGATTTGAACAATCAGTATATTTGCTCAATGCTTATATAGAGTATGTATGCATAAGACTTGATTCCAGAAGAATTCAATGTGTATATATATATTTCCTTGGTGTCCTGTTATTTGTTTATTTCTCTTCAGATAATGTTAGGCAAATGACTTCATGAACTACTTTTTGAAAAGTACTTCCACATATAATGGGTATTTTGAAGTTGATTGAAATCTCTTTTATGAGATGTTTTTGTCTTTCTTTATGTGCACACCGAGTTCAGTTTCAGCTGTATTCACCAATGAATTAATTGAATTGTACTAAGCTCTTTGATAATGCAGATTTCTATTAATTAGACTTTAGTTATGCAGGTACATATGAAAGAAGTTTTAAATTGAAATATATACCTTTGTGTGTTGGAGAATAACACCTTGACATAAATATTTTAGGGTAGATAATTAAACAAATAACAAAAGTTTAGGATGAGAATGTAAACGAATGAGATCAGATTTTTTTTTCAATACAGTAAAAAATATTGTATAGATATTCATAATCATGTAATTGATCAAATTTATCTTAATAAAGATTGTGTAATAATGACTCATTAATGATGATAAGTATAAAATGAAGTAGCATCAAATCACATCTTAATTTTTCAACAATATAATGGGTTTAGATGTACAACCTCTTATTTTAATATATACACATTAATACCTTTGGTCATAAGTCAAGTATACATGGTCTCACAATAGCTCAAGTAGTCAAGAACAAGAACAACAAGAAGTGTTCTTTTGGAGTCTTCATGATTTTCCTCAACTTCTAATTCAATTAGGGAAGACTTGAACCCATCAATAGAAGAAGTCTCATTCCTCCCCATCCATCAACCAAGTTGAAGAAACATGCAATTATAATATGACGATTTGACACTCCGAGATTTATCTTTCTTGATTCATTTCTAAAATTAATCCATAGCATGAACATGAATCAAAGTTCTTAACACATGAATATTTCATTACAAACAAGTACAACACTTCAAAACATATTATTTAAACACTAAATATGCATATAAACACTAATATATTAAAGATGACAACACATGATACAAACCAAGCAATGTGTGTAAAGATAAGGAACATGAACATAAGAATGCAACACAATGATAATGCTTGAAACAAAACTAATAGTGAATACACCATAAGGAAACACAACATAAGAGTGCATACATAAGAATCACAACTTGACACTCACTCCAAGTCCCATACCGCACCAAAGCACACATCTTCCAAATGGTAGTTTACCATTGCACAAAGTACTAACTTAAGTAAGTAGAGCTTAGCCAATAGCAAACACAAGCACCATTCC
Source organism: Cryptomeria japonica (assembly GCF_030272615.1). Taxonomy (NCBI): domain Eukaryota; kingdom Viridiplantae; phylum Streptophyta; class Pinopsida; order Cupressales; family Cupressaceae; genus Cryptomeria; species Cryptomeria japonica. The sequence continues at coordinate 176,190,166 of NC_081415.1, forward strand.
ACCAAACCTTATCAAACGAAAAATGGTTTACTAAATGAGTCATAGGTCTTTAGCTAGAGAATCCTAGCTCTAGTGATAAGAAGGGACATAATATGTACATCCGTAGAACTTGTGAGCTCTTGCTTAACTAACACACTAGAATGTGAGAGTTGTGAGTTTAAGGCAAGATTAAAATATCTTATAATCTTATTTAAGAGGAGATGCTCTTCAAATATGTTGGATAACAAAGTAGTGAAAAACAATGCCTATGGATTACTCATATCTATTGGGATAAGGTGTTGTACACCTTGCATAATTATAGTGTTGTAATATTTTTTTTTTAATTATTTGTGGTGTACCTAGGTACCTAGGGGTTTGTGCATCACTAGGGGAGAGCATTCTTGGGACCCCTTTATGTGTTGTTTGTAACATTGGGATAATTATTTAATATTAGGAAAAAGAATATAATAAAGTGAAAACTTAATATCCAATTTAAATGTGGGGTCAATGGTTTTGTGATTCATGGCTTTACTATACTAGTTGGTTGTATTTGTGTGAAATTGAGTCTATATAAACAAGCACATATTTAGCAGTTAAGCTTGGTTGGGTGAGAGGCATGTCATATTATTGAATCATTCTAAGGAATGCATTTGTGAAGCATGGAATGGGATGTGTGGATTCATGCTTGGTCACATGGAGGATGCATTGAAGAGCTTGATGTTTTAGAAATATTAATTGTAACTTTGTAAGTTCACACATTGTTTATTTGTTGAATATTAAGATGGAGTATCGATGCTTTTGGAGGTTGGGTTTTTCCCTCATGAGGGTTTCCCCAAAGTATATCATGTGTTATCTTGTGGCTTGTCTATTTGATTTATGCATAATGGTTATCCTACAAGCTTATATGCATGTTTTTCTCTCATGGGTTATGCAAGAAATGGATTAAAAGAATTGGGTATTGATGAATTATTTCCTAATAAAGTGGTATCTCTCATGGGTTATGTAGGAAATGGATTACATGAATTGGGTATTGATGGATATTGTGAGAGAGTATGCAACTATTTGGGTTGTATATGTGGATCATTATGATTCTTTTTGGTACTATATTATTTTGATTACTTATCACACCTTGATACAAGCATTGATTGGTAGACTTGATATGCCTTGGTTCTATCTTCATATTTGATATTACCCATGCAATGGGAGTTCCTAAATATGTATGTACTTCATTGATATGTTTGATACATGGAGCTAGATTGTGATTTATGGGTTGGATATATATTGTTGGCATGAGTTTATTGATGTTATTGATACCTTTGAGGTATGGATGGTTGTATGTATTGGCATATGTTGTAGATGTCATTTTCGATCTTGTGATTTTTTGGCATTATGAAAAGAGCTTGGAGCTTTTGTTATCACATTGGAATTGATGCATATGTTCTTAGATTGATGCATTTTCACCTTTGCTTGCTCCTTGTATTCAATAAGTGGCATGTTGGAGGATGAGAGGGCTTCTTGCTTGAGATAGTGATCACTTGCTTTTATTGTTGGTATCTTGATGGAGCACAAGAGTATGTTGGAGATTCATGTAGTTTCATGTATGGCTTTGATAATGCATTTTCATTTATTGACACTTATGCAATGTATACAACAAGTGGGAGAATATTGGGATAAGATGTTATACACATTTCATAATTATAGTGTTTGTAATATTTTTTTTGTTATTATTTGTGGTGTACCTAGGTACCTAGGGGTGCATGCATCACTAGAGGAATGTAACACGCTAACTATTTGAATTAAATATTATGCACATACTTTGAAGCAACTTGAAGAAAATAAAAAAGTTTAACTAAAAGCATGTACAAATTATTATTTTAAATGTAACAGTTATCTATGCATTGCATGAATATTCAAAAACATGATTATCCTAATGAAGCAAATATGAAATTGGAAAATTAATACATATACATAATTCTAAACTAATTAATAATGACATTAATAGAAATAAAGAGAATGCGCTAAAGATTCTACAATGAATTGTTCTTCGATTGATATCTTCATACTAGTCTTGGCTTGATCTTACTAAGAGAGAGCATCATCAAGGTGTTTTTCCTCCAACCATAGACCTGATAGCCCCCCATACACCTTCCTTACAGAACTTGCCTTACCCTTCACGAGAGTGTAGACATTGGGCTAGGTCTGATTTCCATTTGAGATCTGATGTTTTGAATCCTACACTACTCTAGCCGATCACACACTATAGGTACCTCCTAACTAGCATGACCTCTGACAAGGAAGTCTATCTGGTTCAAGTGAACCTAACTGGCACATGTGAAGCCTTGTGCCATCTTGGCCAAAGTTTTGAATGTTTACAAGCATGCAATACGTGCAATCATGGTTCACCACCCTACTCGTCTTGTTCTTATTACTCATAGGTTCCTAAGATAGAATTGACCAACACACCTGCTACTACTGTAGTCTAGGTTTTAGGTCCTTAGTATACTTAGAACATGGTCAAGTTTATCCTTTATCTGGGTGAGTTATGTCTTTAGGTTTTCATGGTCTCGACTCTTCCACTAATTAGGATTACTTCCCAATCTCTTGGAGCAAGACTATACCCCTAAAGGCATAGGGTTGCTCGAGATTGCTACCTCGTTATGAGTCACAATAAACAAATTACTACTTCTATTGTACAAAATATGAATATAATTTTTTTTTTGTACATATATCAATAAAAACTCCAAATTACATTCCTCTTGATGAAATAAGTTAGTTATTTTTTAAATGCCAATGAAATGAACTGCATTTGAATTCCATTCCCAAGATGAATGTAATCATGGCTATATGTATGCATAAGGATAAGCTTGATTTTAATGTCGATGAGTAAAATGAATTCACACTTTGTTAAGTGATTAAGAAGTTTGGCTTATATTAGTCGCTTAATATGACTTCAATGATTAATAAATTGTTTTAAATGAGGCATCCACAAAATGTGATGCTTATAAAGATATGTAATAATATGAATTGTCTACATGTACGTATCTATATATGTATGTATGGGTGTGTCTTTATTATTATGTTTTGTACACACACACACACACATTTATTTATTTTTACATATTTTAATATGTTCTAATAATATAGTGGAATTTAAATTGAAAGAACTCCAATAGTCATCAAGCTTAATTCTTAACTTTCACTTAGTTCAATTTGAAAGCTTACGTCAATAATAAAAGTTACACAATAAAAGAGATAACCCTAGTGGTTCAACTGGCTCTCAAGGTCTTGATAAGCTTATAACCTAGAAATGAACAATGCAACACTAGTCAATGACAACCCTAGACATGTTACCTAATTCACATGCTCAATATGGTTCATATGGAAATTTTGATCTCCCCACAAGTCTATGCCCTCTCTTTGATGATACTCTCCCTCGCTTCTTGGAGGTTGTTATGGTTCCTACAACAACTTGGTCAAGCGAATGTAGTTAACTGAAACTTATACATAGTAAGCTTTATCAATAACATAATTGTATACACCTAAAATTGGTTTGAAGATAATTAATTAAATAAGCAATTATTTAATTAATCCCCCTTCCTAATTTAATTGAATTCATTAGGCAATTTGATTAAATTCTCCCTTTCATCTACTTATTAATAAATCTAAGGATTTATTCATTAAGTTCATTCCATGGTCTCCTTTGATTAATTAATTCAAATTAATTAATCCTCCCCCCATTTCAATCAATTCTTCTAATCCCCTAATTAATTAAAACAAATCAATTATAAATTGTTGAGAATTAATTAGTCTTTTCCTATTATTTGAATTTTTAAAATTCAAATTACCCACAGGCCTCCTAACTTCTAACCACCTAACCTAACCATCTCTCTAACCTAACCCATTCCACCTAACCTTGGGTTTAACCAACCCTATCCTATCTTGCACATTCTAACCTCCTTATCCTAACCTCCTATGGTGTGGATATTCTTCCCTTGAGACACATGGCACTTTGGCTACATGTCTCCTCTCTTGGATACTTGCCCTTTTATGAGCAACGCTCCTTGACACTTGTCACCACAGAGATGACAAGTGTCCCTTCCTCCAACCTCTTCTCCAACCTCCTCCAATTTCACCCTTGATATCTTCAGGCTCAATCTTGATCATTGATTCCTGCCACCTCACCCCCGGCCTTGGAAATCCTATAAATATCCCCTATTTTGGAGTACAAAGGATTTGATCTCATTATCAATTTAGGCATTGTTACTATAGGAATATCATTTGAGCATTGTTGTTATACGCATTTGCATTAGCTTAATTTGATCATTTTCTAGCATAATTGTTGAATCATGTAGCTTAATCAATCTCTTTTCTAGCTTAATTGCATCATCATCATAGCTTAATCATGCATATCATTATCTTAATTAGTCTCTTGGATCAATCTAGCATAATCAATCTCATCTTTGCATATCATTATCATTTCAAATCCTCCATATAGGTGTAGTCAAGTCACTGGGATTGCTTATCTAGATTTGAGAGCAAATCCATACTCGCATCTCTTAGAAGGCGATAGGTCGCTTTGTCATGGTTCATCTTTCATTTGCTTCTTATTTGCTAACCATGTTTGTAATTATCTATTGAGTGTTTGTGTTGCAGCTGCAGGTATCACACTTCACAGGCACGACATTTTGGCACCCATCGTGGGGCCGCAAATCTCATTTTTGGCCTCTTAGCATCATCAAATTTCCAATCTAGCAAGTTTTTGGTTGGGTCTGATTCAGAATTTCGTACGAGTTCCCTTTCTGCCTTGTATGAGTTCCTTTGTGTCCTTGTACGAGCAGGTGAGAATTGTTGTACGATCAGGTGAGAATTGTCGTACGAAATTCTGCTTTTGTGTTTTCAAAACAGATTGCATTTTAGGGTTTTCATGCTTCAATTTGATTATTACTAATGCTAACCCTGGTCTGTTTGTGAGTTTTTTGGTAGCCTAATTGGTTTTTGTAGGACGCTTGTCGAATATTACGCTTGTCAAAGCTTCATTTCATCCAAACATCATGACTACTAACGTATCTAGTTTGCAGGTTGCCTAGGAGGACTCAACCAAACTTTATGTCTTCTTTAAATTTTCTAGGTACACTTGTTTTTGCTAATGAAAATGAACAAACATGTATTATGTGTTTTGATGATAGGCAAGTATGCTCTCACCTTTCTTAGGTGATCAGAAAGCCAGACTCATCCTTTGCTTTCAATGGTGCATATCTTTAGTAGGCCTGCCCTCCCAAGGAGCCTATAAGGCCAAAACCATTAAGGCCGGTGAGAGGGGAACGACTAACACCAAGTACTCCAACCCACTATAAAATAAATGTGATTTGATGAAAATCAAGTCAACGATAGTGCTCGGGAATATCTCTCCTCCGTACCTTCGAGTATATCAAACCTTGGTTTTCAAGGCTGGGAGACCTCTTAATTGAGTTTATACCCTGATGTGCCGAACGGATCCCTTACTAGTTCCAATTAAGATTAGAAGCTACCCAATTCACCTCCGAAAGGGGGATAATCTTTGTGCAAGAGAGATAGTAACTCTCCTAAGACACTTTCCATATCGTGCCCCCATTAGCATTTGGAGTCGAATAATACGGCGTTGAGAATCCATTGCGTGAGACTTAGTGACCGTATTATGATTAGCTATTGGGTGTGTCCCTAATTTTGCAAACAAAGGTTTCTCTCTAAGCCAACTTCCTTAGGTAGTGTAATGTGCTTGAGGTCACTTACCATATCAAGTGTTTGCAGTGTCTTCATCCCTAAAACAAAAAATCATACATCTAAAAAATTGGAAAATCGAAGTAAAACATCAAACTTCATTAATCAAAAATCCGTCCAAACAAATTTTTTGTCTCTATTATGTCCTCTGTCATACGAGGCATCTAGTTTATCATCCGGTCTAGTGATAAATGTCATACAAGCTAGTTTAGCAAAAAAATTATGCCATCTTTCATCATCTGGCCTAGTGAGAATTGTCGTACGAGTCATCTTAACAAAGAATTTTGTGTCATCATTTGTCATCTGGTTCTATGAGAAATCTTGTACAAGGTCATGTCTTTTGTCGTGCGAGATTTCTAGTTTGTCATATGAGCTTGTCTAAATTGTCATTCAGGGCTGTATAATCTGTCGTACGAATTTATGTCTCTGTCTATCCATAACTGTCTTCTTGCATATCTTTTTCAGATCTGTCATATTTGCTTGGTCAGTTTACAATGAGCATAAACAACTGTTATCTGCCATTCTGTCCTTAGATTGTCTCCTTGGTTCGCTTGGTGAAGTTATCATCTATCAAATTAGACTCTAGAAATAGACACCTCAAGATTTTCAAGTATTTGCAGTCAACAAGTTCAAGATCTAAACACCTCAAAGTGCATTATCACCCTCTTTGATAAACTAATCACTCAAAACATAGTTTCTCATTAGGATCTATCATCCTCTATCACGAAACTACAATGTTTGGTTAGGATAACCTTGTCCCACATCATAGGATATATTGTTCCTATTGGACTTGGTTTTGATCAAAATCATCATCATTGCACTCCAAAACCGAAGATCGAAAAACTTACAAACTTTTAAAACACTTGAATCATCTTTTCATGTCATATCACTCTATCGCATTTACATTGACAGTTGATTACTTATCAAGACAACTTTTGGACAATCAAATCCTAGTGCAATATCTAACACACGTGTATACCCATTTTAACCAGGCCTTAGAGATGAAAGATCGTAGAGATGGAAATTGAAACACTGGAAATAACTGAAGATCATAGAACCATGGAACATGAAGATGAAATACAAATTGAAGAGGAAATAACATAACAACATGTCAGAGACATCAAAAAAGATCCTCAATTCGATAAATTTATGTAGAAAATATTGGAGGGAGAAAAAGCAAAATATTTCCTAATGTTAGCAAGAATTGGTGCTACACTCCCCCAAGATTTTGATGTGAACAAATTGACACAAAAGAGAAGTGACCCTCTCCCTAATAATGAACAATATGAGGCTATTTTTGGTCTCAAAATTAATGACACGTCAATTCCTAGTAACACCAAAATCAATGAGGAAACTTACATTCCCAAAAGAGATGACGCAGAAATTCTAAATAACGTTCAATCCAATGAGGATACAAGAAGGGGTAGAGATGATACAAGAAGAGATCAAGATCCTCCTAGAATGCAAAATCATGGTTATGCAAGAACAAATCATGTTGATAATCCTATCACAACTCTCACACAACAAATACAGCCACTGCAAACGCAAATTCAAGATATGCAGAGAGGAAATGTTAGAAGATACTCACTTCAAGAAATTTGTCCTTATCCATTTGACATAAATCTAAACATGATACCATTTCCCATAGGTTGTGAAATTCCTAGATACGAAAAATATGATGGAAGCACTAACCCTCAAGATCATATACGATAATTTTGCACAATGAGTATGGATTTTGCACATGAGGATACCTACTTGATGAGATTATTTCTGAAAAGCTTAACTGGACTAGCTATGGAATGGTTCTCCAAACTTCCACTCAAAATCAGATCATTTTTAGAATTGGTGGATAAATTTGTTTCACAATACTCTTACAACATACAACATGAAGTAACAATTCTATACCTATGTAATGCCAAACAAAAGAGTGGAGAGCCTTTCATGATATTTTTATAGAGATGGAGACGGTTAGCTTCACGATATCCTCGTGCAATGCCAGAGTATGAAAAAATGGACATATTCATAGACAACCTAAATGATCAAATGAGTTATCATCTAAAAATTCAAGGACATCAAAGTTTTGGAAAGATGATTGATAATAGAATCAAAATGGAGGAAGACATGATAAAGAAGGGTGAGTTGAAAATATACAAAGGAGTTCACCCTCCTAACAACAATAACAACAACAACAATGATAAGCCAAAGTTTTGGAATAGAAATCGTAATATTGTCAATGATGGAATAGTGGATAACAACAATGTGAAATCAAAACACCCATTTTTTAATTTATCCCATCACTCAGCAGCGGCTCAACAAAACAACAATCATGAAAAAGCAACTATCAAAAATTTCTTTCGAAGACAATTTACAAACATTGGTGAACCCCTTGGGTCAGTACTAAAGACACTTCTCGCAAACAAATTGATTACTTTACCAAAAGAAAAGAAATACAAACCTCAAGTAAAACCCCCTTGGTTGAATGATAAACATTATTGCGATTTCCATCGAAACAAGGGATATCACATAGATAATTGTCAGCGGTTGAAACATGTCATCCAAGATTTGATTGATAATGGAGTAATAAATGTGGATGGACATATGACAAACAAATATCATATAGCTTTTAAAACTCCGCTTCCAAACTATGAGAAGGGTGAATCATCAACGACAAACAATGGTAAGGGTAAAGCAAAGGTAAACTACGCTCATACATATGATAATGTGGTAAATGTGATTGTAGTTAAAGAAAAGAAAATTGAAGAACCTATTAATGCTATCACAAGAAGCAAAGATAAAGTTGTTTTTCCGGGTCCTACAAAAAACACATCATCCACTACAAAACAATATAATCTAGTGGAGCAATTGCAGAAAATGCCCGCACAAATATCCATCTTAGAATATTAAAATCTTTCACCTGCACACAAAGAAATTCTTTAACGAGCATTAGTAGATACAACAGTGTCTAAAGATATGGATATAGATCAATTCCAAACCATGGTGGGACACCTCACAACCCCTCACTTCTTATCATTCACTGAAGAAGATGACATGTCCTTGCAACATCCCCATAATGCTCCCTTTCATATTGAATTCATCATTCATAAGACGCGAGTTAAACATGTCCTAATAGATGGGGGAGCTGGCTTAAACATTTGTTCTTTGAGTCTAGTCTGTGCTCTAGGTTATTCAGAAGATACTGTTGATTCCCGTAAAAGGATCACCATTAAGCCTATGATGAAGAAGAGTGTTCCTCTAAAGTAATTGTGATGTTACCCATCAGAGTGGGACCTTTACAGAAAGGCACAACATGCCAAGTTTTAGACTTGGACTTATCATACAACATACTCTTGGGAAGACCCTAGATATATGACATACAAGTTGTTCCATCCACATATCATCAGTGCCTAAAGTTTCCCTATAATGGCCAGGAAATCATGATCTCATCAGATTCAAATCCATTTTAGTATTGTAGCAATCTCAAACCAGCTCAGGAAGTCATTGTTCCTCATAATAGGGAGGCATCATCTTCAAACACACAATCCAAAGAAAAATCATTGGCCTCAATTTTGTAAAGTATGGAAAAACAAATGCAACTAAGAGATCGAGGGAATAGAGAATATTCAATATCATAATTACCACTTTCTCCTAAATCCTTTGGAAAACCATCAAACTCTAAACAACAACCAATTGTGAAACATCTTTTGATATTTGATGGAGCATTTGTTAGTGCTGGAACCTTATTAGAGGAAACAAAAGACAAAGATGTACTACAATGGCTATACAAGGATGAAGAAGTCCAACAAAAGATCAACAATGTCCGCATACCTACAGAAAAGTATGGAAAAGGATTTAACATTCTCAGAAAAATGGGATACACTAGAACAGGTCCTATAGGGAAAAGAAAAGAAGGTATATTAGAACCTATCCAACCTTACACTCAGCAGTCTACAGACAAAGCAGGCTTAGGATATGGACAAGTTACTCCACTAGAAGACGCATCTTTTAGCCAACAATAAGAGGAATATGAAAACAGACAAGAACAACTAGCAATTGAAAGAGAAGAAACATCAGCTAAGCAACAAGCACAAGAAAACATGAAATGGGAATAGAAGCAAGCTTCAAATCAACAGGAAAAAAAAACTAAAAGAACCTCCCAAGAAGCCTTAAATCTAAATCAAAACAAGCATGAACCTGGTACTAATCAAGGAGAGCTCATAGCAAGGTTGACAAAACTCCATCTTAGTCTAGAAGAGGTTGAATATGAAAGAAGAAAAGATATTGCAAGAAAACCTGAAGGACCAAATCAAATACTATATGAACAAATATGTAGATTGCAAGCTGCAAGTGATACATATTCTAATGAATGGGAATTGGATTATTATCACTCTGAAGAATTAGCTGAAGAAAATTGCTTTGAAGAAGATGTAGGAGTCAGTGTAGTTCACACGTATGTAGGGCAAATGCTAGGAACTAGTTTACTTGAATTAGAATCACATTTGGCTGACTTGGACTTAATCGAGGATGATTAGGAGCTCCTTGTACAAGGTCATTCTGATGAGAGTATCGCTCTAGACATTGACATACATATCGAAAAACTTTGATACATTTGTCATGACCCTTGATACTCTTGAAACATCTCAACCTGAGGACCCCCTACCTCTAATCCACCCTGAACTTATTGATTGGGAAAATGAAGGACATATGCCATTGATACCTTTCTGAATGACCATGCCATATCCATATATCTTAATGCAATTGACCCGCAACAAATTTCACTAGGATTTTTAGCAACGCATATTCCAATCAAGTGGGTGCCAAATCTCCTAGTCGCAAAAAGGAAAATAAAGAAAAAAATATCAGGTCTAATACTGAAAACCATTTCTTGGCAATATTAGATCAGGAAAAAGTAAAAAGAAAGGATGCATCTAACGGTGAAAACCTCCTCGAGGTATCGAAAGATGGGAGATTTGACACTTTACCTGCGCACTATCAAGAAAGGTCATCTATTTTGATCAAACCAACAGAGGCAGTTAACATTGGGACAACAGAGCAACCAAAGATCCTACATCCAACAACTTATTTGTCAAAAGAAGAAATGCAACAATATATGGAATTATTCAAATGACGACAAATCAATTTTGCCTGGTCATATGTAGACATGCCAGGGTTGGATCCAGAGCTTATTATGCATCACTTAAATGTTAGTCCAGGAGCCAAACCAGTTAAATAGAAATTAAGAAAAATGCATCCACATATTGCTCTTCTAGTCAAAGCAGAACTAAAGAAATTATTGGATGTCGGATTCATCAGACCTATAGCTTATCCTCAATGGGTATCCAACATCATTCCTATTTCCAAACTAGATAAAAGTATCAGAATATGCACAGACTTCAGAGATCCTAATAATGCATGTCCAAAGGATGACTTTCCTTTGCCTAACATTGACATCATTATAGATTTAACTGCTAGACACTCCATGTTTTCTCTAATGGATGGTTTCTCTGGATACAATTAGATTAAAATAGCGCCTAAAGATCAAGAAAAGACAACTTTCATATGCCCATGGGGTACTTTCTGCTAGAATGTCATGCCTTTTGGACTAAAGAACACAGACGCTACATATCAAAGAGCCATGACAACGATATTCTATGACATGATGCATACATTCATGAAAGATTATGTGGATGACATCTTGGCTAAATCATACAACATAGAAGACCATATAAGAATACTCAAAAAGATCTTTGACAGGTTAGAACAGTACAAGCTACGACTAAATCCTAAGAAATGTGCCTTTGGTGTCACTTCAGGCAAGCTATTGGGATACATTGTTTCAGCTAGAGGTATCGAAGTAGATCTAGCTAAGGTCCAAGCAATCATGGAAATGGTATCTCCCAGGAATATCAGTCAACTCAGATCACTCCAAGGCAGACTCTAGTCAATCAAAAGATTTGTTGCTCAACTGACAGATAAATGTCAACCATTTACTCATCTTTTACACAAAAAAATTCATTTCAAGTGGGACCATCAATGTGAGGATGCATTCAACAAGATCAAGGCATATCTCATGCAACCACCTGTTCTAATATCACCAATTCTAGGAAAGTCGTTGTTACTCTATGTATCAACCACTCAAGTATAATTAGGAGTTCTACTTGCACAACAGGATAATGAAGAAAAAGAATGAGACATCTACTACATTAGTAGAACACTAGTGGGATACGAGATCAACTATTCACCAGTAGAAAAAGGATTCTTAGTGGTAGCCTTCGCTTCTAAAAAATTAAGACACTATCTACTATCTCACTCTATCGAGTTGAAAGCTAAAATTGATCCGTTGAAGTATTTACTCAGCAAGACAACATTAACAAACAAATAGCAAAATGGATCATGATCCTGAGTGAGTTTGATATTGAGTATGTTGACAACAAATCTATAAAGGGATAAGTCATTACAGACCAACTAGCCGAGGCACCACTTCAAGATAATCATCCTTTGCAGATTGAATTTCTCGATGTTGATATCCTAACGGTCACCACAAAAACATGGCAATTATACTTTAATGGTTCATATATACAACACAGATCAAGAGAAGGCATTCTATTCATCACACCACAAGGTCATACAATTCCAAAAGCATACAAATTAAGCTTTCCATGCACCAACAATACATCAAAATATGAAGCTTTGGTTATAGGTATCAAAATGTCTATAAAATGGAACATTACACAACTTCAAGTCTTTGGAGACTCTCAGCTCGTCATTAATTAAATCAATGACAATTATCAAACAAAGGATGAAAAGTTAATGCCTTATAAAAGGATGGTTGATGATATGAAGAAATACTTTGTAGAAATAACTTTTCAGCAGATTCCAAGGAATGACAATAAAGCAATAGATGCCATGGCAACACTTGCTTCTCTCCTTCAGACACAGGAAAATCAGCAGTGTTATGAATTCCTGGGGGAAGAGTTGTTTTACCCTTCTCATAATTGTCCCGATTCCCAAACTATCTATCACCTTGTTGGGCATGATTCCTCCTGTTATGGCCAAACTTACACATACCTGAAAGATAATACCCTACCTCCTGACTTATCAAAAAATCAAAAAAGAAAATTTATTCGCCAATCCTCCTATTATACTCTTGTCGTGGATACCCTATTTAAACGAGGTCTAGACGGTACTCTTTTCAGATGTCTTGAACAAGAAGAATCTGAGAAGGCCTTACATGAAGTCCATAACGACATTTGTGGCACTCATTCAAGTGGTCTGACCCTTTGAAAAAAAATCATACACTTGGGCTATTATTGACCCACTATGGAACAAGATTCTATTCAGATAGCTAGAACATGCAAACAATGTCAGATCCATGGGAATTTGATTCATGTACCAACATAAGAACTTCATGCTTTGGCATCTTGGCCTTTCTGCCAATGGGGTCTTGATCTAGTAGGAAAGATAAATCCTTCTTCATCTAATGGTCACAAATTCATCCTGGTCATTACAAAATATTTCACAAAATGGATTTAGGTAGTACCTCTCACAAATATCATAGGAAAACAAATTGTTGCATTTATCTTGAACTACATCATTTGTTGCTATGGACTACCCATGACCATTATCACTGATAATGGGCGACCGTTCAAGAATCAAGATGTCCAAGAACTATGTGAGAAATTAAAGATCCAACATAGATTTTCTACACCCTACTATCCACAAGGGAATGGGTAAGCAAAAGCATCAGACAAAACTATTTTGAAAATCCTCAAAAAGACAGTGAATGATGCTGGCAAAGATTGACATATTCAATTGAACCCTACTCTACGGGCCTACCATACCAGTATCCGCACACCAACAGGTTCCACACCTTTCTCTCTTGTTTATGGATCAGAAGCAATACTACCAGAAGTAGAGATACCTTCTCTACGAGTATCATTAAAAGGTCTTATACCAGATGAAGAACGTTGAGTATCTAGATTGCAAGAGTTAGAATTGATCAATGAACGAAGATAATGCCTTTGATCATTTAAAGGTATATCAACAAAGAATGTGCCGAAGTTATAATCATAGGGTCAAACCACGAGTCTTTCAAGTTGGGGAACTAGTATTAAAGAAAATCCACGAAACTAGTCAGATCAAGAAAAGAAAGGAAAGTTTGAACCAAACTGGTTAGGTCCATTTGTGGTCACAATAGTATTTGGGCCAGGAGCATATCAGCTATCAACACAGGACATGGATCAAATCAAGGAACCCATCAATAGCATGCATCTAAAGAAGTTTTATGTCTGAAAAAGAAGAAAAATCCAAAAACAGTGAAAAAGCAGAAAAATCCAAAAACAATGAAAAAGCAGAAAAATCCAAAAATAGTGAAAAATCAGAAAAATCCAAGAAAAAAAAAATCAAATATGAGAAAAAGTGCAATAAAAACAGATGGTGAAAACTTGGCAAACAGGCGCTATCTATCCGCTAGCTCTTCCATCCATTAGTTCATGCATCCTAGCTTTCGCTTGCATTCTTTTCCATCAGCGCTGTTCATATCCATAATAAAGCCTTTGTACATAAGTAGGCATCCCGGGTGGCTTCTCGCCATGGTTTGGATCATTGGGTATATCATAATGAATTTATTTCTAGGCTTGGGGCAAAATCCTGCACCTAGCTGGGGGCAAAATATTTGATCATTTTGAGCTTAATCAAACAGGTAGAACAATAGTCGGGCAACTCTTATCAAGTGAAAATTAAGACACATCCAACATCGAACACGAGATCAAATTTTCAACCATTAAACTATCACAAAGTCAGTCTAAACACATCACACACTTTTCAATGGATGGTATCTTTTAGATAATAATTTTAGCATGATTGTTCATATTTTCTATGTTGATTTTCACTATCATGATTTTTGAGTGACTCCAGGATGTCTTTGATTGGAGGAACAAGGAAGGAACATTATATTTTTCTTGTCTGTTCTCTGTAAATTAATCATTAATATGTGCAAATTTGTCTCGGGACATGATCATCAGAGTATCATCGAAGACATTTCCGATTTGTGTATTGAAATGATTAATACTGCTTGTTTTACGCAAGCAACACTCAGGTCATCTTGGTTCAATTATACCTCGATGCCTATGCTAACTTGCCAGATCAAAATATAGGGAAGTCGTGCTCAGGTCATCATGGTTTAATTATACCATTGATGTTTGCACTCATTTCCCACATTTAAAAAAAAGGCTCAATGATGACAAAACACAATAACCCAGTGACTAGTCCGATCATAGCTCTGCATTCCATTTGCATTGGCATTTGCATTTAGCTTGCATTTCATTCTTGCATGGGATCCTGCATGCTCATCTTATCCAAGGTTAAATATATCACAAGAAACATCAAGGTATCATCATGAGTGTATACACAATCAGACTGATGACTCATCTCTCTTCAGATATTGTCGACCCAATGAAAATCTTGTTAGGATTCCCAAAGATACTGAGAGGGTGGGGGGGGGGGGTGAATCAGTATCTAACCGGTTGTAGAATTTACTTGATTTAAAACATGAAAACCATATCAATACTATGTATCGGTAAACCAGAAATAATGCAATAAACAAGAATAACAACATCCACAAGAAAACACACCATAACACAGGAGTTTAACGAGGAAACCCGGTGTGGGAAAAACCTCGATGGGATTTGTGACCCACAATATTCACTTACTAGCCAATAAGTGAATATTACTCTTACAATAGGGGCCTGCACATGCAGTAAGGCCAAGTGCCTAGAGTTCACTGCTCAATTACAAAATGGGAATTCTCATTGACTTAAAAAATGGATTATGCAAATCCAATGTCTTGTATTGCTTCAAAATAGCATCTACTATGCCAGATCCAGTACCGGTTTTAGCTCTACTTCATACATAAACCCTTAACCTATAATTTGCATAATAGGTCTGCCTTATTTTGCCTATATACTTCCTTACAAAATGTTCTATAATGATCTCATACATATAAGAGTCATTTTACAACTTGCCAAGTTGGCTTACAATGATTTTATAATTAATTACAAAATATATTATAAACAAAATTCCTGTCAGCCTAGGTGTCAGTATACTTCCTTTCACTGCCGGTGTTCTGTGTGCCGGTGTAGAGTCTATCATTGCTGGTGTCGGTGAATTTTCTTGCCGATATCATATGATTGCAAGGTTGCCATCAATGACAAAACCTTCAATCACCTACAATATCTCATTGGAGTGTGCATTTGTCAACAATCTCCCCCTTTGACATTGATGGCAACACTCACGAGAAAAATCCAAAAAGTGTCATCCAAAAAGAATCTGCCAGAATTGTTCTTACCAAAAATTGTGTACCAAAAAAATATGTGCTCCCCCAGAGCTGATGAGCCATTGCTAATTATTTTTCTCATTACCACTACTCCCCCTTTGGCATCAATGACAAAGGTTGTGAAGGTGTCAATTGAGTGTGGTTTCCAGCTTCATCCTTGTAACTAGTTGGTTACAATTTGAAAAAGGTCTACCAATACCAGATTTAGGCTCTCAGTGAACCGTTCATTGTCCTTTAATGCGGCCTATATCCTTTGAATTGTACCAGCGAGGTGTTGCATTTGTTGTTTCGATGTTTTCTGTCCTTGAACTAGAGCCTTAGATATCTCTTTTCTCAGGGAGGTGAGGTAGCCTAATCTTGGACTAAGTCTCCATTGTAGATCTTTTGCCTTTCTTTTTATTCTTTCCTTCTCTCTTTCCAATTTTAGAATTTCCTCCTCAAAACCTATTATTTTCTGCTCAAAAATGGTTTAGATGAATTAATGAAGTTGTTAGCTAATTTATTTATTTCTTCCTGTACCTTGCTCATCTTCTTGTCTATATCTACTGTCAAAAAGTTTGTTTTGCATGTATCTCTTTACAAAGTTTTAAACTCTTTTAGTGTATTACATAGTGATGGTAAAAGAGTGTCAAATTGTCTCATACACTTCTTTATTTCCTCTTCAAAGAATTTGTGTTTTTCTTTCTCTAGTTTCTCTTTAAATGCTTCCTTATTTATTTGTTCAACTGTCACAATATTGTCAGTAATATACTTGGACAATGTGTCAAGTTGATTCAAAGAATCTTTATTATCCACATTACATTTGAGTGCTACCATTTTCAAAATTGGGATTGTATCATCAATAGCTTTGTATGCTTGTGAGCTACACTCTGTTATTTTCTTGATAGAATCCAAAAGAGCTTCTGTCACATTTGTTGATTTGAATTCTGCAATGGAAGAACCAACAATCTATATTCCGCCGGTGTGAGTGATTTCTTTGCTTGTAGTGACCTCTGGTAGGTCAGTTTGTGTTTGCATTTCTCTAAGAAAAGTTTTGGGTTGCTCAGTGGTTGCCAGTGGCACTGTCTCTGCATGAACCTTTTCTTGTGAGGGAGCCTATTGCTTTGCCTGTTTCTCAGTGTTGTCCACTATCGGGTTTTCTTCTATGCTATTTGTTGCCGGTGGCCCAGTTACCACATCTGTTTTCCCTGTTGTTTCCTTATCTACCACAATATTAACTTTCTGAGTGTCAATGTTCATTGTATATAACACCTCAGAATCAGGATTTGTGTCCTCATGTGGTATGTTCATACTCTCATCAGCCGGTTTATTGTCAGTAGTAAGTACCGGTGGAGTATCTAGAGTTGGTGGGGGTAAATTGTCTGTTATTTTTATGTTGGGTGGTCCACCAACCTTTCCTTTTCCCTTATCCTTTTGATATACCTTGATGGGTTTAGGGCTTCGATACTCTTCCTTCTTTTCTTTCTCTACAAGGAATATGTCCCATGCATTAGCTGTTTCTTCTGCTACCTCATTCACTCTACCTACCATCAGTGCTACATGCCGGTGAGCAGTTGAAAATACTGACCGGTTAGCCTCAGAGCTCAATTGATCTATCTCTTTAGTTGAGTTGACTAGATTTACAACAAGTAGTTTTTCAATTTTTATTTTCTTATCAAGCTCAACAATAGCATACCTTCTAGCTTCTATTCTTTTGTACAGTTCTGCCAGTATTTCATCAACAACTTGCATAAGAAATTTCTTGTAGATATCCAAGTGTAGGATTACACTGTTTTCTACTTTCTCCCTATCATCAACTGATAATGTGTCATATAATCTGTTAATGTTTTTCAACTTTCCATCCTCTATTATTTCATTGAGAAGTTTGTCAATGGGAGCAATGGTTTGTTGAGTCTTTTTCTTAGGGGTCATCTTCTTCTTTGCTGGGGGCCTTACTGCCTGTTGTTTCTACCTTGTTCTTCTAGGAGAAGGTGAAGATACTGGTGAAGATTTCCTTTTTCTCACATCTCTTTTGAATTCAGCTGGTATGTCACTTTCTGAAGAGGTTCCAACCGGTGAAAGGTGAGTTTCCGGTTGAAGTGCTTCTAACTCATCTTTAGTAATACCAGTTTGTTTAAGTACATCTTCCTTTATAGCTTTTGCTTGCCTGGATCCTTTTCTAACTATTTCTTCAACCTTTTTAACATTTTTCTTGGATTGAATTTGTTTTTCAATAGTCTTAGCACTGCCAAATACCTCTTCTTTAGGTTCCTTGGGTGCTTCTAGGAGGGCTTTTGCATATGTTTCTATTATGTGGTCATCAGTTTCATACCCCATTTTGGTAACCCAGATGGTTCTTGGGATAACTGCCTCCATCCAAATTTCATCCTTCTTTATTACAAAATAGATTTCATCCTTATACTTGTCCATAATTGCTTGTGACAATCTAACTTTGGTCTTCATTCGGGCCTTCAATGCCTGAAAATACTCATTTATGTTCTTTTCTCTATTCTCTCCCATGTTGTTCAGTAAATTTGACAATTGTTTGCTTACTAGTATGTCAAAACCAAAATTTTTACTACCAATACCAAGTACTTGGTTGGTTATGTGCAACATTAGACAAACAAGTAGGTTTCCAAATCTGAATGTTCCCTTTTTGTCTTTCTTTATCTTTCCCAAATTGTCAATTAGTTCATCTTTAAGCCATTCGCACACATCTATTATTGCATTATAATTAATCATGTCATAGGCACTTTTAATGCATAGGCTAGGGACCGAGTTTAACCTATTTGCATGTGTAGTTTTGTAGCCTAAGATCATACTAATGAATTTGACATTGATATCCATTACATCATTTATCCTTAAAGATATTTTGTTAGATGTTGCGTCGGTTAGGTTTATCACGAGGTCATTTGAGACCTTCTTTGTTTTATCAGGTCTGTTACTAGTGGAGGGTAACCTTGTCACAACCTTTACTGCTTCTTTTGTGATTTTGTGAACTAAGTCTAACCAGAAGAATGCACCATGAACCCTGCTTAGTACTATCCTTATAACATCCTTGGGAAAATCTGGGATACTAAGAATTTTAATGAAACCTAGGGTTTCAACTATCTTGTGTTCAGGTTTGATATTATCAAATTCATCACAAATTATAGATTTATACATGCTCTTAATTTCCTCATCACCTAATTCCTCTATATGGCAATGTCTATACATTCTAGGGTCTTCAACAAAAACTACTCCATTAGGAATTTTAGAAAATGCACCAATGTTATCATCTTTCTTGTCAATTTTAGAAACTAACTGGAATACGGGTCTAGGGCATTTAATAACTTCGACAATAGTAGGGTTTGCAATGAATTCAGGAGCAGATGAAGAAGCCATGGTTATAAATACCTTTATCTACCTTAAGGAATGATTGTTTGATGAAATGCTTCACTTCTTTGCTTGGAATGCCTTTTCTCGGGAAGTGCTCTTGAAGATTTGAATGCTTGGTGAAGTGAAAATGGAGCCAAAACACTTATTTTATAATGTTAATTTTTCCAACCACCACATTTAATGCTTTCTAGTTAAGTAATGACTTAACTTATCTGCCGGTATAGAAGTAATTTCAACTTCTTACCATCAACCAAGGGAATAATAGCATGTTTCACATTTGGTCGCTAAACCCTCAAATGAATTTTCTTCAGTTAGATGAAGAGTCTCCTACTGGTGGAGTGTTACTTTGTTTTGCCGATGGTGGAGTATTCCTATCAACATTTAGATCTGACTTTTTAATCCATTGTTTTGAGAATTCTTGCTTTACCTCTTCAACCTTTTCTTTACCTTTCAAACTAGCACCATTATTACTTGCCGGTGATACCTTACTTCTGCAAAATTTTGCAATATGTCCAATTTTGTTGCAAGCATAAAAGGTCACATTGTTTTTCTGAATAGCTTTCCCATATCCTATGCCGGTTTGTGTTCTACACTGATTAGATAAGTGTCCAAATCTTCCACAAACATAACATCTTACATTCATTCTGCAATTTTCTAAATTATGACCAATTTTGTTGCATTTGGAGCATTGACCGGTGGGTGTATTAGTGCTTTGATAATTTCTAGATCTACACTAATTTTCTCTATGACCATACTTTTTACAGTTAATGCATTTGCCATTGAATTTATAAGCATTTGGTTGTCTTACCGGTTTGTTATGATCATGTGTGTTTGCAGTACCAGAGATTTCACCAATTTCAAAGCCAAGGCCATTAGTGTCACCATTTGGTTTCTGATTTTTTAGCAAGTCAACAAGTTCTTCTAAGATTTTATTGAATTTTTCTCTGTATTGATTTGCAATAGCCAGTTCTCCTTCCAAGATACTTTTTTGTCTCCTAAGTTCATTTGAGTCATTTTGTGCATGCATCAGTTCTGTCTTCAACATATCATTTTCATAACTAAGTCTTGTGTTTTCATTTGCAACATCATTCAATCTTCTAGTCAAGTCTTCTTCATTCTTCTTTCTATCTTCAATTTCCTTACAAAATCTCATAGTCATATCCTGCATCTCATTCTTTTTTGTCATGTTTTCTTGTTTCAGCTTATTCATCAGATCATTAAGAGTTCCCTTTTCATCATTCTCATTTTGCATCTTTTCAAAAAGTTCTCTTCTCTTGTTTCTTGCAATGGTAAGATTTTCTTGAAGTGCTTGAATAATATCCTGTGCAGCTTTTAGATCATCTTCAAGTTTGATATTTTTCAACTTTTCTGTATCATAGTCTGAGAGAGCTGCTTCTAATTGCTTCATCAAGTTTTCCATCTCTACCGGTGTCAAGATCTTCCTCAAGCTGTTAGGCTTCTGAAAATAGAGGACCAAGCTTTGATACCAATTGTTAGGATTCCCAAAGATACTGAGAGGGGGGGGGGGGGGTGAATCAGTATCTAACCGGTTGTAGAATTTACTTGATTTAAAACACGAAAACCATATCGATACTGTGTACCAGTAAACTAGAAATAATGCAATAAACAAGAATAACAACATCCACAAGAAAACACACCATAACATAGTAGTTTAACAAGGAAACCTGGTGTGGGAAAAACCTTGGTGGGATTTGTGACCCACAATATTCGCTTACTGGCCAATAAGTGAATATTACTCTTACAATAGGGGCCTGCACATGTAGGAAGACTAAGTGCCTAGAGCTCACTACTCAATTACAAAATGGGAAGTCTCACTGACTTACAAAATGGATTATGCAAATCCAATGTCTTGTATTACTTCAAAATAGCATCTACTATGCTAGATCCAATACCGGTTTTAGCTCTGCTTCATACATAAACCCTTAACCTATAATTCGCATAATAGGTCTGCCTTATTTCACCTGTCTACTTCCTTACAAAATGTTCTATAATGATCTCATACATATAAGAGCCATTTTACAACTTTCCAAGTCGGCTTACAATGATTTTACAATTAATTACAAAATATATTATAAACAAAATTCTTGTCGTCTTGGGTGTTGGTATACTTCCTTTCACTGCCGGTATTCTGTGTGCTGGTGAATTGTCTTGTCAGTATCATATGATTGCAAGGTTGCCATCAATGAAAAAACCTTCAATCACCTACAATATCTCATTGGAGTGTGCATTTTCCAACAAATCTTATATTCCCCCCTCAATAGAACCAACATTAGCATATTTGAATCTTCCTGCAACTTGATATCAACAAACTGTCAGTTCTTTATCCAATCAACCTTATCAATTTTATCAATTGATCACATCTTATCTATTATATCATGTCTTATATAGGATGTATCTTTCCTAGAACCAGATGTTCTAATCATGTCTTATACAGAATATATTGTTCTTGAAACCAAACGCTTTGATCATCTTTGTCTTATACAGGAGGTGTCATTCCTGAAACCAGATTGAATCTCGATCTTATCAGTCTAATCAATCAAGCTTTATCAATAATCAAGAACTACATCACCGTGATCATAGAACTCACATTTTCATCAACCACAGTTGCAGAAATCAAATCATTTCTAATCGGGATATCAATTTCGCAAAGATCCAAAAAATCCAAAGGTCAATTATCTCAATTGATCTCCCGAGGGGGCAACATCATACCACAATTTATCAATCAATAGTTGGGGCATCCTATCAAACCAATATCATCATCAAAATGAGATTATTCTTTGAATCAATGCATAATCACACCTCGCTTCAAAGAGGGGCAAAATGTATACACCTAAAAATGGTCTAAAGACAATTAAATAAATAAACAATTATTTAATTAATCCCCCTTCCTAATTTAATTGAATTCATTAGGAAATTTGATTAAATTCTCCTTTTCATCTACTTATTAATAAATCTAAGGATTTATTCATTAAGTTCATTCCATGGTCTCCTTTGATTAATTAATTCAAATTAATTAACCCTCCCCCCATTTCAATCAATTCTTCTAATCCCCTAATTAATTAAAACAAATCAATTTATGAATTGTTGAGAATTAATTAGTCTTTTCATATTATTTGAATTTTTAAAATTCAAATAAGCCACATGCCTCCTAACTTCTAACCACCTAACCTAACCATCTCTCTAACCTAACCCATTCCACCTAACCTTGGGTTTAACCAACCCTATCCTATCTTGCACATTCTAACCTCCTATGGTGTGGATATTCTTCCCTTGAGACACATGGCACTTTGGCCATATGTCTCCTCTCTTGGACACTTGCCCTTTTATGAGAAAGGCTCCTTGACACTTGTCACCACAGAGACGACAAGCGTCCCTTCCTCCAACCTCTTCTCCAATCTCCTCCAATTTCACCCTTGATATCTTCAGACTCAATCTTGACCTTTGATTCCTACCACCTCACCCTTGGCCTTGGAAATCCTATAAATATCCCCCATTTTGGAGCACAAAGGATCCCATCTCATTATCAATTTAGGCATTGTTACTATAAGCATATCATTTGATCATTGTTGTTCTAGGCAATTGCATTAGCTTAATTTGATCATTTTCTAGCATAATTGTTGAATCATGTAGCTTAATCAGTCTCTTTTATAGCTTAATTGCACCATCATCATAGATTAATCATGCATATCATTAGCTTAATTAGTCTCTTGGATCAATCTAGCATAATCAATATCATCTTTGCATATCATTATCATTTCAAATCCTCCATCTAGGTGTAGTCAAGTCACTAGGATTGCTTATCCAGATCTGAAAATCTATACTCGCATCTCTTAGGAGGTGATAGGTTGATTTGTCATGGTTCATCTTTCATTTGCTTCTTATTTTCTAACTATGCTTGTAATGATCTATTGAGTGTTTGTGTTGTAGCTATAAGTATCACACTTCACAGGCATGACAATAACATTAGTTCACATAATTGCTCAATTGATAGAATTTAATTAATGAAATCGTGAATCCATAATTCACATTAAGTTCATAATATCTCTTTATTAAACATTTTATCAAAGCACATGAAAATTTTCTAATAAAAAAGATGGATGTAACATATCCGTCCCCTTGTAATCATTATCCCCAATGATTAAGTATCAAAATAACATTAAAATGAAATTCATGTTCCAACCAAACATCAAATATAGTCTTTAACTATTTTAAATATTAAAGAGATAGGGAAACTTGGTGAATCTCATCATAGTCTTCTCAAGTGGCACTCTCCTCAAAGTATTGGTCCCATTGGACATTGCACTACTTGACCTCTCTTTTATCGTTGTTCTCGTTTTACATGGAAACAAGATAACCCATACAAATTTTTCTCAAAGTTTGTCCTCTTTTCTCTAAAGTTGAGTTTTGAGGCATTATTGTCATCTCATTTGTCCTCAAATACTTCATTTTTGATCTTGGAATTTCATCTTATTAGTTAAAATTTCAAATTTTAACTTAAAAGTTATCTTTCTTGTTTTGGTGTCAAGTCGGGTTTTAAACCCGATGTTGCACCACTTTTGGTCTTTAAGTGTCAAGTCGGGTTTTAAACCCAATCTTGCACCTTGGAGGTAAAAGTTAGTGTAAATGAGACTTATAGGTCTTATTTACACCTTTTTGGGCATTATAGTGTAAATTGGACCTATAAGTCCGATTTACACCTTAATGATGCACGATTTACCATTTATTGCTTTAAGAGTCTGATTGCAATTGCGTTTCTTATCTTTTTATTATTGATTTATGCCCTTATTTATTATCATTTGTTTGCTTGGAGATTCATAAGGAATCGAGGTTCTTCTTGTTTGAAATCAATTTCATCTTTCACAGGTATATTTTGATTTTCCCAACACTTTTTATTTATCAAAGCTTTGCTTGATCAATGCAAGTTTGGAATGATAAAAACATACAGCAAAGTTCTTACTTCAATGTATATTGTTATCATTCAAGAACTATTGTCCATTCTTCCCTTTGTATTAGAAACCCTAGTCGACAGTGTGAGTCAGATTTTGAACCCAACACACACCAAAGCTTTGGCTCCGATGTGTGTCGGATTCAAATCCAACTCACATCGTATTTTGATTATGTCCTTAGTGGTGGATGGCGAGACTATGTGTTTGTCATACACCATTGCTAGCCCCACCACCCACTGTATTTTTCTTGCCTAGTTTTGCAGTGGTGTTAGACGAGATTACTAACTCAACTCCCACCATAGTCTTTGACTTTGGTGGTGATTGGGGTCCTAACCTTGAACCACCATAATTTCCATGTTTTATTTTGCTAAGTTCCATTTTTTGGTGTGTGGTGGGGATGTAACCCCGAAACACACCAAATTTTTATTTAGTGGTGTTGAGAGGGGTTACAAACCCACCACCTACCATTTTTGATTGCCCTTCTTTCATTTGGTGTTGATCAGGTTTGAAACCCCGCTTGACACCACTTGGTCATTTTGATAGTTTTTGCAAAGTGCTTGTCCAAGGTGTTGATTGGGGTTGTATCCTCGACTTACACCAAATTAGTCTTTTAAGGTGTAAATCGGGGGTGTAATCCCTATCCACACCTTGTTTTGATTCTTCCTTTATGCAGTGTAAATCAGAGGTATAATCCCGATATACACCTTTATGTAATGTTGCTCCCTTGGTGTGTTTCGGGGATATAAACCTGATGTACACTTATTTTAATTTTTTCTTTATATCAAGTGCAAATCATACTTATAAGTCCAATATTCATCTGTTGATGAATTGACACTTATATTAAGTGTAAATCAGACTTATAAGTCTGATTTGCACCTAATATACACACTTGCAAATTGGTGCTTTTTGGCCAATTTGTGGTTAATTGATGGTTTTATCCTATCAAATGAGATTCTTATGAAGGCTAATCATCTCAAATGGTGATCTTTTCATGATGCAGTGCATTTATTGCAAATGACAGAGCCCTCACCTAGTAAGATATCAATGAATTTCAAGAAGCAAGAGATTCATCCAATTTTCCCTCCTTCGTCTGTATCATCTTATATTGATAATATAAGAGATAGGGAGGTTGGCCATGTGGATCATGATGAATTCTTAAAGAGAGTCAAACAACCGTCAGTGTCTTATAAAATGGATCCCACCATCAATAGTGGAATTCCTCTAGTAGAAGGCTTTCCTATGTCTGTACATAATCAATAATTTGTGTTAACCGTAGCTAACTAGTATGACTCTACCACCAAATCAGTAAAGGACACAGATGGAAAGAAGACACTCATCAAGCTTGATGATGACTTCTTTGACATAATTTTCAAATGTCCTCCCATAGGTCAATATGTAGATATTGATATGCAATCAGTTGTTACTTACTTTGACAACAATTCAGAAAAGTGCAAGAGGAACATTAATGATAATTGGTTAAAAACACCTAGGCCTACAATTTCTAGATGGCCTGAGACTCTTCCCGACAACGATTTCATCGAAGAAGTCAATGATCTCATTACAGTTCTTAGCAGAGTAAATGGCCTTCCGATTTATAATACTTACTATAAGTGGATGTATTCGTACATTCACATTATCAGGCAAAACATGAAGCAAATCTACTAGGGAAAACAAATTGCAGATGTATTGGGGTGCCTGCAAGAAGTTGAGTCCACTTTTTAGTCAAAAAGTGGAAGTGTTTTCCCTGTTTCTTAGATTTTGTCTTGTTTGACCTAAAATTTTGAAGCACTTATAGAATGAATCTTGAAAAAAGTCAGTAATAGAAAATATAGTGCTCAAAGTCTAATTTCCAAATATGTAATTTATTTTAATACCTAGATCTTAAAAACTAAGTTTGAATAGGCATTACTAAAACCTATAGTTTAAAAGTCACTTTCTAAGACCATACGATGCTCGTGTATGACAAGCATAATTTGATTGAAATGAAAGTATTTTTCTAAATCCTTTTGGGAAAAGATCTATAACTCGCTCACTTTTGATGAGGATATTTTTTTGTAATTTTTTTCTGCATTTTTTTTTGTTAATTTTTTATTGGGCATAATCATTGTTTTGAAAAATCCTCGTGTACGACAAGCATAATTTGATTGAAACTTAACATTTTTTGATTTTTTTTAAACTGTATATAATTGTCTCTAGTTTGATGCCATATAATTTTTTTTCAAAAAACTTATAGACAAAAAAGTTATTAAAAAACTAAAAAACCTTGTTATTTCATGTTTATGGACCTCTTTCATTAAAAATTATTTTAAAAATAAAAAAATTGATGCATTTTCAAAAAAAATTATTTGGAATATAGACAGTCGCTATTGTAATGGGTTTTCATTGTTTAAAAATAGTCTGAAAATTTGGTGTTCAGATATATTTTTGAAGTCATTATTTTGTATGAAGATTGATTTGGCCTTCAAGTTTCAGGCCAAACCAGGTCTAAGCCAAAGGGTCGGTACTCCAAGCCAGTTCCCAAGCCAAAATCCGAAGGAACAACTAGGCCAAACTTCAAAATTTTTAGAAACGGGATCCCGTTTTGTTTTTTTCAATAATTAAAAGTAAAAAAGCAAACGGGGTTTCATTTTAAAAATAGAATGGGATCTTGTTTTGAAAACGAGATCCCATTTTAAAATAGAATAAGATCCTGTTTTGAAAACAAGATACTATTTTAAAATAGAACGGGATCCCCCTTTTTTTTTGTTATTATTATTTTTTAATTAAAAATAAGTCATATATCACAATTCCCTTTGTCTTTTTCCTTTCTTATACTTTAAGTTATATTTCATGTATATATTGGCAGGATGTTTGAGAGTGGTTTCAGATCTCTAAGAGTTATAAGGGTCACGTGGTGTCCTAAGGGGTCATATAGTGTTCTAATACATGTGTGGCCCCTTAGGAGCCCATATGATCCCTAACGACACCATATGACCCCTTAGAACACCATATGATCCCTTTTAACATCCTAGTACACGACATGACCCCTTAGGACACCATATGACCCCTTTTAACATCCTAGTCCATGACATGACCCCTTAGGACACCATATGATCCTTTAGGATACCATGTGACCCCTTAGCACTTGATATGATATCCTAAGGGGTCATATGATGTCCAAATGGGTCATATGGTGTTCTAACACATGTGTCGCTCCTTAGGACCGCATATGATCCCTAACGATACCATATAACCCCTTAGGACACCATATGACCCCCCAAGATACCCTATGACCCCTTTTAACATCCTAGTACATGACATGAGCCCTTAGGACACCATATGACCCCATACTAAGGGGTCATATGGTGTCCTAAGTGGTCATTTGGTGTTCTAACACATGTGTGGCCCCTTAGGAGCCCATATGACCCCTAACAATACCATATTACCCCTTAGGTGCTGCAAATATGTTGGATTTGGTTAAGTGTTGTCATTGATGTCAACACTGTATCCGGGTTGGATATGGTTTTTCTATCCCAATTGGACCTATCTCGGTTATATTTGGTGTTTATCTTGGTTTTGGCTATGATTCTGATTCGGTATGATCAGATCCTTGGTTTTAGTTTTGGATGGTTATTCAGGATGGTTATATTCTTGTCATATTCAGTTGGTTCATGATTTGGTGCCCTGGAAGCTATCGCTTATGTTCCCAGTGGGTATTTCTTGGTACCGATTAGCGATATTTGATGATATGATTTGATGTTTTTGGTTCAGCTTATGGGAATGGTTTCTAACATGTTGAAGGTGTTTCTGAATCATGTCCCAATTTTTTGGTGGCTTCACATTGGCTGGCATGCTGATATGGTGGTCCTATTTGGATCCGGTTAGATATTCTGTGTTATTGGACTAAGGGTTTCTACCGGTTGGTGAAACATGTTGGAGATTTCTCTTAGCATGATTTTTGGCAGATATAATTGTTTGGGAATCTGATTTAGGTCTGTGCTATGTAATTTAAATCATAATATTGGTCTGGTGATATCGTGTGATGTAATTTTTGTAATTATGGGTTTATGGGTTTAGGGTTTAACCAACCCTATCATAAGGTTGATGATATGTATTTATAGGTGACTTATTCATGTAACATGTCATGTATGGGTATCAATGGTATGTGATCGATGGTTATGTCTACATTATCAGAGGAAGTTTATGTGCGAATAGTGATATATCATTCGACAGAAGGTTTTTGGTGTTGCAGGGAAGATATCTGTGCTTAACCAGAATTGTATCAAGCATTAGGAGATGCCATTTTCATAGTTCATTCTTTTTGGATTGGAGTCTGATTCTTTTGTAAGTCAGTGATACTTCTGTTTTGTGATGAGCAATGAGCTCTAGGCAGTTGGCCTGATTGCAAGTGCAATCCCCATTGTAATTATTTCACATAATGTTGCAAAAGTATTATCTGATTGTGGGTAGGGTTTCCCACTGTGGTTTTTTCCTTTACCAGGTTTTCCACATAAAAAATATTGGTGTTTTGTGTGTTATGCTTTCATGTTTTATCTTTCATTATGTTGGTTTCCTTGTGCTCCGATATAAAGGTTATAATCCACAATAGTTTTAATTGCTGATAGAAAACTAATTCACCCCCCCTGTCACTTTTCTCCCGGTATCAAATTTGCCTAACAATTTATATTAGAGCCTGGTCCTCCCTGTAGAAGCTTAACTTCTTGAGGAGATCTGATGGTATCAACATCTAGTTCCACATTTAATCCCTGTCAGAACGAGAGTCCTAGGTTTGATGACACTAATTACAAAATATGGAAGGAGCGAATGAAGATTCATGTGAGATGTCTTGGAGATGATGTTTGGGAGATAGTGGAGAAAGGGTATGTACATCATGATCCTAATTCTGGAACACCGACACCTCTTGATAAACAAACGAGAGTTGAAAATGATGTCAGAGCGAAGGAAGCATTTCTAAGTGCCCTATCTGATGAAAAGTCATTGAATGTCATAGAGTTGGAGAATGCAAATAAGATCTGGATAAAGCTTGAAACTCTTTATGAATGCGACCATGCTGTAAAGATTGCAAAACTTTAAGGTTTCCAAGTGAGATATGAAACTTTGAAGATGGAAGAAGATGAGAAGATAAGTTCTTTTATGGATAGAGTGAATGAGATTGTCATGGGAATCAAATGTTGCGGCGGATCAGTTAGTGAGGATGACATTGTGTCAAAGATTCTGAGAGTTCTACCTTTGGCTTACAAGATGAAGGCTACTTCAATTAATGAACTTCAGACCATGTCAAGTACCCTTGTTACCAGAGATACTGATGCAGAGCCAAACAACAAACTAGGTGAAAACCTTCTCTCACCCACAACTACTATGTCCAAAACAAGTTATTTTGTTTGCTCAAGGTGTGAACAACACACCTACCAAATACTCAACTCTCACAATAATTTGTGTGACCGGATCCATACCGGTTTAGTATCTTCCAGTACCGGTATGATAAAAACACTCTACCCTTGTGTGAATGGCAGAAAATCTTCTAGTACCGATGGGATGGAAACTTATTAGATTTTGTCTATTGGTGGTCCAACCAATACAAAAAACCCATAAGATCTGGCTATTAGATGTGTTAGAGAATACTTGTCTCACAACTGTCCTATTGTCTAGTAGCCCTACTAGATGAGTTCTCCAAACATAACTTAACAAAATTACAAATGCCAAGACAAAATAAAGGTAGATTTAGATACCCTTTATCTAGTTACACAATTCACCAAAGGATTAGACTCTAACCACAAGTTGAAAGGTATGTACCCTTACTGTCCTTCCAGACCTAATTAAGCTAATTAGGCCTAATTTACAAAGCAAGTACCCCTTGTATTAGTCCCTCGACTAAACCAACACTTCTCCAAGGTGGGTGAAAGTGTCAAACCACCAAATCCAAGGTTTCAGGACTTGATCCCATCTTCTTTATCTTCTACAAGTGATTTCCACTTCTATAGAGCCTCCCTGCAAACTAATACCAAAATATTATGATATAATGGCCCTTCTAACATTTTCCCATAGGTTTTTTGGTCCTTTATTGAAAATGTCAGATTAAGGGCATCTTTATAGTGAAACCCTAGGTGTCGGCAAGGTTTGTGACCAGTCTGGTTAGATTTGGATGGATCCCTACAACCTGATTGTTACAAAAAATCAAACTTGATTAAAATGAAGGGTAAGAGACTTCCATAACTCATCCAATTGGTTTCATACATCCACCAATCCATACTGATAAGAAATGAACAACAAAAACACAAAATTTTAGAAAACTCCAAGTATATTGTATTGCTCCAAACTCCAAAACATCATCAAATTTAATCAAATTCAACAACTATGCCAACAACCTAGAAACGATCCAAGTGGGCATAATATAGCCTCCCTAACAATTTCCAACCACTTTTCAAATGTTGGAACCATTGGAGGATTAGTTATCCCTTTTTACAACATTTTGCAATGACAACAAAAGTTGTCAACTTGCACTTTTCAAATTTGGCAACTCCAAGGTGTATTCAACCTATTCCAAGGATTGGTCTGATGTTTCTAAGACCAATATTTATTTTCTTCACTCATAGCTAGACTCCTAATGACCCACATGGTCATTTATCCATGGTGGCTTATAAAATGCAACCATGAAAATGCCTTAATCAATTGGGTCTTATTGACTCACAAAACTATCAACCTATTACAGATGATCATTTTAACCTCATGGGTGATATTAGGATCTTTTAGAATTCATTTGTGTCTTTGGGTTCTCCTGCACCATACTCCCTGAGTGATTGAATCTCAAGTTAACTTGAGATGACTTTTTGCAATGTATTTGATGAATACTAAGAGGGGGGGGGGGGGTGAATTAGTATACCAAAAATTACTAAACTTAAACACTTAAACAATTTACCAGACAATTGGTATAACAGTTTAACTAACAAATCGGTTAAAACAAATGCAAACCAAACAACAAATAAGGCATTCACCCACAAGAGCACAATCACCATAACACAAGAGGTTTTGACATGGAAACCCAAATGGGAAAAACCATGGTGAGATGAAGCTCACAAGTAACTATTTGCAGAATAGAAACCAGACCAGGTAAGGTCATACAATGTTCTTTACCAGAATAGATCCTGTTAGGAATCTAGATCTCTGTTAGGGGACAAGTCCTGTTAAAGACTACCTTGTGAGAGGATTTTAGATTCATAGTTGTGAACCACCTTGTTAGAGGATTTACAAAGGCTTTGTCAAGCCTACCTGGTTAAGGGTTTCAGACTTGTCGAAGATGTGAGTAATCAAAATGTGAGTGATCTAGATACTAGCATAGTATGCTTGGTTAGATCCTTGATAGCTCATTGTTAATGCATTTTAGCATTACTTCAGTCTTCAATATCTCCACACTCTATTTCTTCACACAGACCTAATCTTTTCTTCTGTGATCACACATACAAAAACCTCATCAACCACCTTCAACCCTAACAACTACTAAAACCCTAGACATGATGTCCTTATAAAGGAATCTGATTCCAATAGGTTTACTTTGCAAGTACCTAGGTGCAGTGCATCTAGACACATTTGGTAACATGTCATAGAATCACCGCCAAAGTGTCGGTGGATGGTAACATATCACAAGATATCGGTTGGTAACTCATCACAAAGTAATACCAGTTCATTACAGATTACCGGTTCATACAATTTACTAGATATCGGTTTGACAAAATGAAGACTGGGAAAAATGATAACTGCCACTTTAGTTCCTTCACACCATTTGAGATCTTCGAACCACTTGAGGTCTTTATGCTGCTTTGGGTCTTTATACTGCTTTGGGTCTTCATACCGCTTGAGATCAGTAAACACTTTCTATAAAACACTGATAGTCTAAAGACTATAATACATAATACCGATTGGAACAAATACCGGTTGAGCATAACTCATACATACAAAAAGTGATCTCTAAGCAAGTGTGTGTCCATCAATGACCTTGGTGGGTGCAACTTCTGAGGTTTTTCTCTTAGTCTTCCACTTTCTCTCAAAAACCTTGGCGGGTGCAACTTCTGGTTTCTTCTTGGCAGGTGACCACTTGGTCACTTCAGGACTTGCTGGGGTAACCGGTGCCAATACCGATGGCACTCCCTTTCCCTTCTTCATTGAAGGTTGTTCAACTAGTGTTACTCTTTCCAAGTAAGTGCTGGTTCTCTTCTTCCTTGGATCAAGAGGTGAGGCAAGTAGGGTAGAGGCATACCCATCAAGCATGTCATACATCACCTCATATCCCATGGGCTCCACTTCTTCCTTTCTAGGCTCCACTACCTCCATTATGCACTTATCTACTCTGATGGTGAAGAAGATGCCCTCTTCATACTTCTTGACAATATCGCCAGATATCCTTACCCTCTGGCTCATCTTCCATCTGAACTCATCAAAGTATTTGTTCAAGACTTCAGGATAACCGGTTCCCACCACTTGGAGGCTTTCTTTGATTTGCTTGGTAACCAGTTGGTCAGCAGACCATTGAATATCATCAACTCCCAGGAAATAGCCTTGAAAGTAAAAAAACAAACCTACCAACAGTTGTCCAAATTTGAATCTTAAGGCATTGTCCTATTTGATAGACTTCAGGTTT
This sequence comes from Cryptomeria japonica, assembly GCF_030272615.1. Taxonomy (NCBI): domain Eukaryota; kingdom Viridiplantae; phylum Streptophyta; class Pinopsida; order Cupressales; family Cupressaceae; genus Cryptomeria; species Cryptomeria japonica. The sequence continues at coordinate 176,223,188 of NC_081415.1, forward strand.
ACTAGGAGTTGCCTCTACATACAGGTGCATAGATCAAATGATGCATCTTCCATGATCATTCTGTAGGCGACATTCACCGTAGCTGTAGAGATAGAGTTTATTCTTCTAGCATAGAATGATCGATAACCGATCACAATGCAAGCATACTTGACCAATTCATCCTTGATGGTGTTAACAATCATTCCCCATTGGTCGCTTACAGAACCAGTGAGCTTGGTCATTTCATTCTTGATGACTTTTCTTAGGGCTGGCACCTCACCAATGTTGCAGAAACTGGTGATGGGATGAATAGCTTCAGGCGTTATGTCATGCATCTGCTCAAGATACATTTTGTCACCGTGCACTCTTCTTAAAATGATGTGGATGTGGTCTTCTGTGAACTCTTCAAGAAAGTACACCGCATTGTGAAGTTTCTTCCTTTCTAGGATGCCGTATTCAGGTTTGATCTTCTTGTCATCCCCGCAGAATAAACCTAACTGAGAATGGATCACTAGGGATCCTAGGTCTTCTATTTTGTAATCAATATAATCTAAAATACCTTCCTTGACTATAACACTAGCGGGTATTTGGGATAGGGCATTATATTTCATCTTTCTTTGAATGAAATCCGTTGAATCAATAGGTGCATTAGAGCTGGAGTGCGAAGAAGAAGCCATGACAGGAAAGAAACTTGAAAAATACCTTCGCAAATCGAGATTTAGGGCTTTGCAAATTTAGCTTCACTTCACACCACTTCTGTTGTTGGATTACCACTTTGTGTCCTACACTTGATTGATTGTCTCCATCTCAGGATTCCACTGCAAGGATTAGAAATCTCTCTGAATTGCAAGTCGAATTTCCTTACATCACTCTGCTCTTGAAAATTTATTCGCTCACAAACTGATAAGTGAGAATGACTTGAAAATCCCTTTTAAACAAATTCTTCACCTACCATAATAAATGCTCCACTGCTAGGGCACAAACCCTAATTTGCCTTTTACTGTTTCTGGTCTTCTTCTGATTGATAGGTAACATATACCGGATAAGGTCTTTTAGAAATATAAATCGGGGGTTCAAAACATTTCACTGCTTTGCTCCCCCTAAGCTTTTCTGAAGCTTAGTTTGCCGGTTCAGGGACTTCCACACTAGGTGCAGAAATCGGTTCATCTTGTGACACTTCTTCTGGTTTCTTTTTATAGGTTTTCTTCATATCTACTTGAACAGTTTCAACATCAATCTTTCCTTCTAGAGTGACCAGTATATCATCTGATATGTTCTTTTTCATTTTGCAGAATCTGGCTGTGTGACCCAGTTTGTTGCAATGATAGCATACCATTCCAGGTGCTCTCCATGGTCCATTATTCATGTTTTCATTCTTCCTTCTGCATGTTGCAGCAATGTGACCACTACCATGATAGATCAAATAGGTTGCTCTCCATCTGGTTGCCGCTTGATAACCACCCGACCAATGGTCATAGGTGTTATACCAGTTTGGATTTTGGTTCACAGAGGATTTAGGAAAGACTCCTTGAGTCCTTTGAGGATACCTTCTAGTGTTGTGCATGACATACCTACATTCAAATGTTCTAGGCCCAAACTTGTTGCATGCATAACAATTACCATTGAATCTATTGGATCTAGGCTTATTGTTTAGAAAATAAGGAAAATTATTGTAAGCATTATTTCTACATACATTGGCAGTGTGTCCTTCCTTGAGACAATTAAAGCAAACAGGTTTCAAATTTTTCTTACCTTTATCCTTTGGTGCCGGTTGCTTCTTTGATGATCCATCTTTTGTTCCAAAGGTCTCACCTTTCTCATAACCAGAGAAACAAAGTCCATTAGTATTCTTTACCGGTTTGGCTGATTCAAGGTTTTGCTCTAACTTAGTAGCACTTTGATTGAATTTGGCAAGTATCTCCTTTATTTCAGTGAGTTCCTTGGTAATAGAAGCATTGGACGCCTTCAAGGTTGCATTCTCAGAAATAGCCATGTTTAGTTCACCTTGCATTTCTTCTTTTTCCATTTTACTCTCTTGGAGATGAGTGGTAAGGACATTGATTTCTTGCTTCAGCATTGAGATCTCTTGATCTTTGTCTTTTACCAAATATTCACCTTTCCTCTGGTTTTCAAGCTCTTGACACATTCTGATAGTCAGTCCTTCCAGTTCCCTTCATAGGCTGGCATTAGACTCATTCAATTTTTCAACTTCTTCAACTAGGGCTTCCATGTCCGCTTCATCAGAAGAACTGTTTTCAGTAAGCTCCATCAGTTTCTCAGCATGCTCTCTTCTTTATGCCAGAGAGACCTTATACTTGACTTTAAGTTCATCAAAGGCTTTCTCAATCTGAGTGAGATGGTGAGTAAGTTCCCTCATAGTGTATTCCCCCATATCTCCTTCCAAGTGGTTAAACTTATAAAAAGGTTGGCTCTGATACCAATTGATGAATACTAAGGGGGGGGGGTGAATTAGTATACCAAAAATTATTGAACTTAAACACTTAAATAGCTTACCAGACAATCGGTATAACAATTTAACTAACAAACCGGTTAAAACAAATGCAAACCAAACAACAAATAAGGCATTCACCCACAAGAGCACAATCACCATAACACAAGAGGTTTTGACATGGAAACCCAAATGGGAAAAACCATGGTGAGCTGAAGCTCACAAGTAACTATCTGCAGAATAGAAACCAGACTGGTTAAGATCATACAATATTCTTTACCAAAACAGATCCTGTTAGGAATCTAGATCTCTGTTAGGGGACAAGTCCTGTTAAAGACTACCTTGTGAGAGGATTACAGATTCACAGTTGTGAACCACTTTGTTAGAGGATTTACAAAGGCTTTTCCAGGCCTACTCGGTTAAGGGTTTCAGACTTGTCAAATATTTGAGTAATCAACCAGTGAGTGATCTAGATACTAGCACAATATGCTTGGTTGGATCCTTGATAGCTCATTAGTAATGCATTTCAACATTACTTCAGTCTTCAATATCTCCACACTCTATTTCTTCACACAGACCTAATCTTTTCTTCTATGATCGCACATACAATAACCTCATCAAACACCTTCAACCCTAACAACTACTAAAACCCTAGACATGATGTCCTTATAAAGGAATCTGATTTCATGTCAGTCCAATAGGTTTACTTTGCAAGTTCCTAGGTTCAGTGCATCTAGACACATTTGGTAACATGACACAGAATCACCGCCAAAGTGTCGGTGGATGGTAACACATCACAAGATACTGGTTGGTAACTCATCACAGAGTAATACTGGTTCATTACCAATTACTAGATACCGATTTGACAAAATGAAGATTGGGAAAAATGATAACTATCGCTTTAGTTCCTTCACATTGTTTGAGATCCTCGAACCGCTTGAGGTCTTCATGTCACTTTATGTCTTTATACTGGTTTGGGTCTTCATACTGCTTGAGATCGGTAAACGCTTTCTACAAAACATCGATAGTGTAAAGACTATAATACATAATACTGGTTGGAACAAATACCAGTTAAGCATAACTCATACATACAAAATGAAATCTCTAAGTAAGTGTGTGTCCATCAATGACAATCACAACATCATTATCAAAAATACGAATAGTAGTCCCATGTTTCTTCGTTTGTTGTTCATCCATCCATACTGCATCTGCCTCAGGGAGTCCTTGCCACTTGACAAGGTATTGTTTGTAGACCTTTTTCCTACTTTTCTTCACAATCTTGGTGTCCAATATCCTTTCAAGTTTGGGTTTCCCTTGACTTGGAAAGTCTTTTAGTATGTTTGAAACATTCTCCACCAGAAATGTACCATCTTCCTACACTGTACCTTTGAATGGTGTCAGATCTACAACATCAAATATTGGGGATATACCTATATTTGAAGGTAATTGGATTTCATATGCATTGTTCCCAAACTTCTTGAGTAGTGGACAAGGTCCAACCTTTCTCATCATGAGCTTTGTGTGTTTCCCTTTTGGAAATCTCTCCTTTTTTCAGATTTACCCATACCATGTCTCCAACTTGGAACTGCACATCTCTCTTTCTTCTGTCAGCTTGCTCCCTGTACTTCTTTGTACTTCTCTACAATTACATCTGGATTTGGTCATGAATCTCCTCTATCCATTCAACAAATTCTTCTCCACAATCACTGATATGTTCAGTTGAGGGTAGATTTCTCAATTCCAGTACACCTCTTGGATTGAGTCCATAGACAATTTGGAAAGGACTTCTTTTGGTACTCCTATTGAAAAAATAATTATAGGCATATTCTACTTGGGAGATGATGGAATCCCAGTTTTCACCATGCTGCTTGTTGAGTTACCTTAACAAATTTTTGAGTCATCTATTGGCCACTTCTGTTTGGCTATCCGTTTGGGGATGATAAGCTGAACTAAAAGACAAGTTTGTGCCTAACTTCCTCCATAAGGTCCTTCAAAAATTTCCTACAAATTTCACATCTTTGTCTGACAGAATGTTCAAGGGTAAACCATGTATTCTCACAACTTTATTAAAGAAAAGGTTTGCAACATATGTAGCATCACTTGTGCTTTTGCATGGCAAAAAATGTGCCATCTTGCTAAACCTGTCATAACCACAAAAACATTGTCAAAACCTTTTTGAGTTCTTGGAAAACCTATCACAAAATCCATGCTCACACTTTCCCAAGGTCTTGAAGGAATGGGCAATGGTTGGTATAGTCCTGCGTATGTTGTTGTCCCTTTGGCCTTTTGAAACACCACACATGAATCCACAATTTTTTTGACATCTGTATGCAATTTAGGCCAGTGATAAAATATTCTCACCAACTCAAGGGTTATGTCTAATCCAAAGTGTTAACCATACAACCATTATGCTTATCCTTAATTATGTTATCCCTCATTGAACATTTAGGAATGCATAACTAGCATCCTTTGAAAAGAAGACCATCTTGAATCAAATAATCAGAATACTCTAAATGATACCAGATAACAAAGTCAATGCATACCTTGTAGATGTCTTTGAAATCTTCATCGGCAACATACATACCCTTGAGGGAAACAACTCCTACACTCTCCAACTGGATTTCTGAAACCGTTAGTGCCCTCTTGCTAAGAGCTGTGTTTGATTGTAAAGGTGTAGGCCTAAATGGACTCAACCCACTTCATATGCCTATGGCTCAATTTCTCCTGACTATTTAGGAAGCTTAGTGCCTGATTATCTATATACACAACAAACTCTTTGGGAAGCAAATAATGCCTCCACTTCTTTAGTGCCTGAACTAATACAAACATCTCCAAATCATAGGAAGAATATTTCTTTTTAGAATCATTCAATTTTTCACTAAAAAATGCAATTGGCCTACCTTCCTGACTAAGTACTGCACCTATTGCCAAATGACTTGCATCACATTCAATCTGAAAGATTTTATCAAAATTAGGTTAGGTAAGAACCGATTGTTATGATATCTTTTTCTTCAACATTTTAAATGCTTCATCTGCCTCCTTGGTCCATGAAAATTTGCACTTCTGTTCACCCTTGATGGTCTCTAATATGGGAGCACAAATCTGGCTAAAATTCTTGATAAAATTCCTATAAAAGGTAGTTAGGCCATGAAAAATCCTTACATCACCAATTTTTCTAGGAGTTGGCCATGTGAGAATGGCATTCACTTTATCAACATCCATTTTTAGATTTCCTTTAGAAATCACAAACCCAAGATAAGTCAATTCTTCTTGAAAAAGAACATACTTTTACATGTTTATCATTAGTTTCTCTTCATTCAACCTTCTCAAGACCATATCCAAATTTTTTAGGTGCTCCTCCTTTGTCTTGATAAACACTAGGACGTCATCTATATACACTATGATAAACTTACCAATGAACTCCTTCAACACCTCATTCATGAGTCTCATGAAAGTGCTAGGGACATTTGACAACCCAAATGGCATCACCCTCCATTCATACAATTCTTCGTTTGTTTTAAAAGAAGTTTTCCATTCATCACCGGCTCTAACCCTTATTTGGTGATAACCACATTTTAAATCAATCTTGGAATAATACCTTGCACCTCATAAATAATCAAGCAAATCTTCTATTCTAGGCATAGGGAATCTATACCTGATGGTTATCTTGTTAATGGCCCAGGAATCAATGCACAATCTTCATGTTCCCTCCTTCTTTGGTGCTAAGACAATTGGGGCTGCACAAGGGCTCAAGGTCTTCCCTATCAAACCTTCATCAAGCAACTCTTGGATCTGCCTTGCTACTTCCTCATTTTGTAGGCTGGATTGTTTGGTAAGGTAGCACCGGGAATGAAATCAATGCAATGGCATATCTACCTTATTGGTGGTAGGGTTCTTGGCAACTCTTCTGCAACTATGTCCTTGTATTTTCTCAACATTTCCTCCACCTCCTCAGGGGCTGTCACCCTTTTCTTCTCTACCTTTCTATCTGAAATGGGATCTTCTTCTTGCCTTGGTACTGATGTCACTACAAAACACGATGTTCCCTCTTCCTTAATTGCCTTAAGGAACACTTTTACTTCCATGATCATGATCTTGGCCTCCTTCTCCTTCTGATCCTCACTATTATCAGGAAGGGGTATCAATTCAATTACCTTTTCATCTTTGGTGATGGAGTAGGTGTTCTTGTGTCCATTATGACAGGCCTTGAGGTCATATTGCCATGGTCTCCCAAAAAGAAGATGACAGGCATCCATCTTAATAATATCAAACATAATTTTGTCTTTGTATGCTCCTATTTGAAATTCAACCCATGATTGCTCTTCTGCCAAGTTCTATTTTCCTTTAGTAAGCCAAGAAACTTTATATTGAAATGGATGAGGAATTCTTCTCAATTTTAGTTTCTCTACCATTTTTAAGGATACTAATTTTTTAGTTGAACCTGAATCTATTATAACCTTACATACCTTGCCTCTCACTTTGCATGTGGTTCGAAAGAGTGTCTTCCTTTGTGGAGGTTCAGTATTGCTTGGTACCTTCAATAATGTTCTCCTTATCATCAAGGCTTTTCTTCTCTCTGGAAGTTCATAGGAATCAGGTGAATTGACACTCTGACAATCAGTGTCTTGAACCAAATGTGTTCTCCTCTCTCCTTGGGAGCTTGATCTAGTCTTCTCAAGGAACTTAGTTGCGGTATGACCTACTTGATTGCAGTTGTAGCATATGAAAGGCTCCAAGCTTCTTCCACCAAATCTACCTCTATGGTTGGGTCTTCTTCCTCTAAAACCCCCTCTTGTGTTACCATCGCCATGCTGACTTTCTTGATTAGACTCTCCTTGTGGCCTAGGAATTTGTCCTCTACCATTCATAGGGCCTCTACCTCTAAAGTTTCTACCCCCTCTACCTATGTTATTCTGATGATTCTTTCTCTTTAGCTTCTCCTCTGCTGTTAGTGCTAGTTGAAGGCACTTGTTCACTATCTTCGGTGCTAGTATGTTGATCTCATCTTGGATACTATATTTCAATCCACTAAGATATCTTAATACTTTCTCCAGTTCCTCCTCATGTGGTGTTTGGTCCTTAGAATCAACCTATGGAACTCTTTGTTATATTTACTCACATCAAGATCTTTTTGCCTCAAACCTTGCAACTTCTTGTAAACTTGGACTTCATAGTCTACTGGGATGAATTGCACCTTCACTTTCACCAACATTCTATCCCATGAGGTTATCATACCTCTACCTTCCTTCACCCTCTCACCTTGGAGGTAATTCCACCAAGTGAGCGTTTCTTCTTTCTTCTTGGACTTAGAAAAGACAACCTTCTTATTCTCAAAGGTCTCTTTGCATTCAAAATGGTTGTTCAATGCCTCAATCTAATCCATCACTTCTTCTGCATTCATTTTCCCAACTAAATATAGGGATGTCATCTTTACCTGATGAGGATTCTCAGCCAATGGACTTTAGGACCTCAACAAATGCCTTCTGATCTGCAGGTAACTCAACTTCCTACCTTGGGGTCTCTTCTTCTCCCCCTTGTTCTTCTTCTTCATCAGAGTCACATTCACCCTCCTTTCCTTTGCCTTTGCCTTTGGCCTTCTCTAACTCCCTCACTCTATTTTCAAACATCTCTTCAAACAACTTCTTGATGGCATCTTGAGACATACTCTTAGGAGGCATGTTGCTAGCCTCTCCCTCACTTCCTTCCGCGAACATAAACCACAAATCACTTTCCCCAAGCAATCCAACTCATGCTTTGATACCAATATGATGCAGAGCCAGGCAACAAAATAGGTGAAAACCTTCTCTCACCCACAACTACTATGTCAAAAAAAATTTCTTTTGTTTTTTCAAGGTGTGAACAACTCACACAACAATTTGTGTGACCGGATCCATACCAGTTTAGTATCTTTCGATACCGGTATGATGAAAACACTCTACCCTTGTGTGAATGGCAGATAATATTTCGGTACCAGTGGGATGGAAACCTATTGTATTTTATCTATTGGTTGTCCAAACAACACAAAACACCCATAAGATCTTGCTATCAGATGTGTTAGGGAATACTTGTCTCACAACTGTCCTATTGTCTAGTAGCCCTACCAGTTGAGTTCTTGAAACACAACTTAACAAAATATTAAAGGACAAGACAAAATAAAGCTATTTTCAAATACCCTTTATCTAGCTACACAATTCCCCAAAGGCTTAGACTCTAACCACAAGTTGAAAGGTATGTACTCTTACTGTTCTTCCAAACCTAATTAAGCCAATTAGGCCTAATTTACAAAGCAAGTACCCCTTGTATTAGTCTCCCGACTAAAAAAACACTTCTCCAAGGTGGGGTAAGGTGTCAAACCACCACATCAAAGGTTTCAAGACTTGATCCCATCTTCTTTATCTTCTAGCAAGTGATTTCCACTTCTACAGTTCAGGTGGTCACATAGAGATGCTCGCCTAGGGTCAATTCAATCTCTTTGGGCTTGGATCCTCCATGCAAACCAACAAAAAAATATTATGATACAATTGCCCTTATAACATTTTTCCATAGGTTGGTTGGTCCTCTAGTGAAAATGTCAGATTAAGGGCATCTTTATAGTGAAACCCTAGGTGTTGGCAGGGTTTGTGACCAGTCTGGTTAGATTTGGATGGATCCCTACAACCTGATTGTTACAAAACCTCAAAATTGATTCAAATTAAGGTTGAGAGACTTCCCTAACTCATCCAATTGGTTTCAGTCATCCACCAATCCATACTGATCAGAAATGAACAACAAAAATGCAAAATTTTAGAAAACTCCAAGTATATTGTATTGCTTCAAACTCCAAAACATCATCAAATTTTATCAACTTCAACAACTATGCCAAAAATAACCTGGAATAGATCCAAGTGGGCATAATATATCCTCCCTAATGGTTTCCAACCACTTTTCAAACTTTGGAACCATTGGAGGATTAGTTATCCCTTTTTACAACATTTTGCAATGACAATAAAAGTTGTCAACTTGCACTTTTCAAATTTGGCGACTCCAAGCTGTATTCGACCTATTCCAAGGATTGGCCTAATGTTTCTAAGACCAATATTTATTTTTTTGACTCATTCCTAGACTCCTACTGACCCACATGTTCATTTATCCATGGTGGCTTATAAAATGCAACCATGACAATGCCTTACATCAATTGGCTCTTATTGACTCACAAAATTATCATCCTATTACAAATGATCATTTTCACCTCATGGGTGATATTAGGATTTTTTAGACTTCATTTGTGTCTTTGTTTGTGTCTTTGGGTGCTCCTACACCAGATACATTACTTGGGAAATTGATTTCTTTTGAGCTTGAGGAACTTGGAGATCAGAGGGATACTAAAACAAAGCCGACTTTTAAAGCATCTGCCTCTGGTAAGTAGAAGATAGATTGGAAGGAGTTATATGCTAAAGATTTGGAAGACACTAAGAGAAAAGATAAAGAACTTGAAAAGTTGGAAGCCCTAATTTCTAGAAGAATCCCTAAAGGACCGGTTGGAAGTAAGTATGAAGGAAAAGTACCTTTTAAATGTATTTCATGCAATAAGATTGGTCATTTTGCTTCTAGATGTCCTGAGAGAGCTGCTATAAATCAAGAAAGATTTACGAGGAATTATAAGCCTAATCTAGAATATTAGAACATACCTAGATTTAGAAGGAATAAGGTAAATCATGTTATTATTATTATGATGATGATGATGAACCTGTAAGTGGATCTAGTAATGGAAGCTCTGGTAAAGATTGGGTCTTTATTTCTATCAAGGATAGTTCTTCGAAACCTATCATCAAAGAAAATCATACTGAGGAGAAGGCTTTAGCTGCTAAAATTGAAGAAAATGATGAATGGGTTATAGACAGTGGATTCTCACATTGCATGACCAACAACAAGAGGAAGTTCTTAACTCTGCAAGAATTTGATGGCACACTAGTCAGATTTGGAGACAACAAGGCATGTAGTTTCAAAGGCAAAGGAACAATATCCTTGGATGGTAAGATTAATACTGATAATGTTTATTATGTTGAAGGATTAAAGCATAATCTTTTCAATGTAGGTCAGATGGTGGATAGAGGATTTCATTTGCAATTTAAGGATAGTAAATGCAAGATTATCAATAGATCTAGATTGGAGATTAAATCTGGAACTTAGACCAAAGGAAACGTCTTTCATCTGAACTTCGGTTAGAAGGCTTACTTGATTCATCAGATTGATGAAATGTGGTTATGGCATAAGAGGATGTGTCATGTAAACTTTGATTTCATAGTCAATATTAGTTCAACACAAACTATTAGAGATTTTCCCAAGATTGTTAAACCTCACAATCTGGTATGTAGAGAATGTCAAATGGGTAAGCAAGTTAGAACTTCTTTCAAAAGCATACATGATAGATCTAATGAAATTCTTGATCTTATTCATACTTATTTGTGTCGACCGACAAGGACTAAATTTTTTCAAGGTGATAGATATTTTATGTTGCTTATTGATGACTATTCTAGAATGATGTGGGTTGCATTTTTGAAAGAAAAATCTGAAGCTCTTGAGAAATTCAAAATTTTTAAAGCTATGGTTGAGACAAAATTAGGATTGAAAATAAAATGTTTAAGATCAGATAAAGGCAGTGAGTTTACATCTGGTGAGTTAAACAACTTTTTTGAGAAGCATGAAATCAGAAGACAATTTTCTACACCTAGAACCCCACAACAGGATGGAATAGTGGAAAGGAAGAACAAAACTATCTTAGATGTTGCAAGGACACTGATGATGGAAGCCAAATTACCTAATATTTCTTGGAGAGAAGTTGTCAATACCATTGTATACACTTTCAATAGAGTACACATAAAAGGTGATACTGGTAAGACTCCTTACGAATTATGGTTTGGTCATACTCCTACTGTCAGATATTTCAGAATTTTTGGAAGTAAATGCTATATTAGAAGAAATGATACATTAGGAAAATTTGATCCTAGAAGTGATGAAGGAATATTTTTGGGTTATTCCACTAAGATCAAAGCATATAGATGTTATAACAAAAGATGGACTAGGATAATGGAAAGAATAAATGTCAAGGTGGATGAACATGATAACAATTGGATTAGATTATATGACTATGGACCAGAAGATGAATTTGTCAGATCAGAACCGATAGCGCAAGAATCAGTTCAAAGCATAGATCAATTTCTCTGGTAACATCAGAGAATTCCAAAGTGATTGATGAAAGGTAGGATGAATTTGAAAGTCAAGATATTCAGAAAACACCCTGGTATGTGAAACTGAATCATTTTGAATATCAAATCATTGTAGATAAAAGGAAAGGTGTGATGACTAGAAGAAGGTTAGTGTTGGCATTTGTGTAGAGTATGTTGAAATGATGATATTATGTTGTCATTGATGTTAATATGCTGAAATGTGAACCGGTGCAATGTGGTGAACCGATATATGTGCAAGGAAGTGATTGGCAAAGAGAACCAGTACAATGGTATAAACTGGTATTTGAGCAATAGGTGAAGTGGTATGTTGTCCAAGAGAACCGGTATGATGAAATGTGAACTGGCATATGGAATGTTTTCTATGAAGACTTAATATGGTATGACTATTGGTTGGTAGTCTTAGCTTAAGGGTTTTCAGTTGAAGTGCTCCAAGCCTGTGTGGTTAAACCGATGACATCGTGTGATGAGTTAGAATTGTAATGAAGATCAGATCATGATGCCATGTCAGCCTTGTGCGCGTAAAGGATCTTGCATGAAGGAGATTGATCCTATCTACCTCGGGAATGTGTGAAGTCCCTGTAAATGGTGGAGAACGCATGATGGGTTATCGCTTCCATGAAGCGGTGAAGAACAAGCGATGGAGAATGTCTTGAGATCTGTTCAAGACCGTTGCATTCAAATGTAAAGTGTTCAATGGCCAGGATTGAACCGCCTAAATTGTTTAACCTAAATGTTTAGGGTTTAGGGTTTATGCTACCAACCTATTTGTTTCCTATAAGGTCGATGTTGTGTTTCATGTAGAGGTTGTTGGCAAATGGTGTGTGTGTATCTAAGTGTAGAGATACATGATTCTTGCCAGACTAGATGAGATAAGAGGATTGATTCCTGCATAGTGTGTGTGCAGAAGGAAGGAAGTTAAGCGGATCTACATTAGGCATTGAGTGCTATTATCAGATCATTGTAATACCTATTGATCTTTAACCACTTCAATAGTTGGAAAATCCCTTAACTGGGTAGCTTTAATCAGCTTGATGTAAGTCCTTTAACAGGGTAACTCAAAGTCATTGAGTTCTTGAAATCCTCTAACAAGGTAACCTCTAACAGGGTTTAACCCTTAACCGGGTGATCTCTAATAGGATCGGTTCCTAGCAGAACTTGTTGTAATAGTCTTTAACCGGACTAGGCTCCTAACAGAGCGAACTTCTAAAGAGTTCAGAAGCAACTTGTGGGTATTCATCCCCACTATGGTTTTTCCCAATTAGGTTTCCACATGAAAAATCTGTGTGTCATGTGTAGTATTTTTCATGTGATGATTTAAGTGATTTGTGTCTAAAGGTAAATCTTGTTGAGCTAGCTGTTATTATATTTCTGATAATAGATTACCTATTCATGCATAAAGGTGAAATGGAAGTGTGGTATTAAGTTGAGTGGAAAACTAAGTGATTAACCAGTTAATGCTTGTCATAGTCATTCTTAGCCTTACCGATTGCATTCTGTTTCAGACCGGTGTTACTGTCTATCAGACATTTGCAATGTTTGTAGTCAAACTGGTTCAGGAAAAGATTTTGTGACTATATTGATTCACTGCCCCCCTCTCAGTACTAGTTTGGTACTTATTGTTCATCATTGAGTTATCAATTGGTATCAGAGCATCTTCTAGGTCCTTTGTTTTGTAAGCTTAACCGCTTGAGGGAAAGATCCTATTGTAATGATGAAGAGGGAAGGTCTAAAGTTCAACAGAGATAACTTCAAAATATGGAAGGACAGAATGAAGATTTACATCAGAAGCATGGGTGCTCAACGCTGGAGCTATGTTGAGAATGCTTTTGTTATTCCTACCGGTACTCTTATCAATGATCAAAAGAGAGAAATATAGGAGAATGGGCAAGTCATGGAAGCCCTAATCAACAACTTATTTGACATTGAGTTTATTGATGTCTAGGATAAAGATAATCCCAAAGAAGTATGGGACACTCTTGAGAGTATCTATGGTGGTGATGAGCATGTAAAACAAGCTAAGGAGGAAAGCCTTAGAGGGAAGTTTGAAGACATGCAGATGGTTGAAGGTGAGACCATTCAACAGTATAGAATAAGAATCAAAACTATTGTCAGAGATATCAAGAGTGCAGGTGGTAAAATGGAAGATTCCACTGTGGTAAGCAGAGTTCTTAGATCCTTATTACCGGTCTATGCAATAAGGGTTGCTACTATTTAGGAGTTGAGATCAATAGACAAGACTAAGGTATCCCTAGACTCCATAATTGCAAAGTTGACAACCTATGAGCTAAATAGTTTTGATGGCAGTGGTCAAAAGACTGAATCAACTTTTAAAGCTTCTGCTGTACCATCCATAAAAGGAAAAGAAGCAAGCACTAGTGGTGAACCAAGATGGAGTAGAGAAATGGATGATGAGGAGATCCTGATGGAATTTGAAGCTCTTCTTGCCAGGAAACTTCCTAAAGGAACCGGTAAATACAGAGGTAAGCTCCCTTTGAAATGCTTTTCTTGTAACTGGATAGGACATATTTCTATAAACTGTCCTAATGGTGACATCAACAACAAACTGGAGAGGCTCAAGAAATTCAAAGGAGAAAACCAAAGAAATTGTTTTGTTGTAGTTGATGAAGGTGTCACAGATGAGGAATCAGAAGATGAAGAGAATGAAGATATTGTGTTTGTTGCAGTAAAGGAAGATGTGTCAGACAAGAAGGCCAGAGATTACTTTAGTGGCGAATATTCACCAATGGCGAATTTTTCACATCGGCCCTATCAGAAATGGCAAATATTTTGTACTATCTGGGGCTGGCCATGTTGCCAGAACATTATCAATTTCCATCAACGTGACAGCTCAATCTCCATATGTTTTATGCAATTAAATGTTTCTATGCGATGATTTCACCAATATAATATATGGTGGACACATGGTAAATTTAATTATTTCACCAACACTCTCTGAGGTTTCCTTAATAGATGACCTTAATTCGCCTATAGGCATGTGAAGATTTGTTATCTAAGGGGACCCAATTTGCCTGACATCTTGCCGACACGTGTCTCCAGTCACCCCAACTTTCACCAACTATATTGTATTCACTATTCACCTATTATTTGGATGACCTATAATCGCCTCAAAAATTACGTAAGTCCTATTTGGATGACCTATAATCGCCTCAAAAATTACATGTCATATTTGGATGACCTATAATTGCCTCGAAAATTACATAAGTCATGTTATAATTACACGGGATTCGCCAAATATTTGTATACTGGTAAATTCCCGCAAAATTCGCCCATATAAGGATTGGTATAAATACATGCAAAGATCAGATCTATCTCAACACAATCTGGTGGGTTGTAGGCTTTGAATTTTGATCAATAGCGAAGTTTCAGACCAAGGAAAATCATTGTTGTTGACTGTATTGGCAACTGCTAGTTATCTAAAGCCTAAAGGTGAGCGATCATATTTTTGAAGTGGTATATTATACATTATAGTCTATTATTGCTTCTTCAACAAATTGATTTTTTTTTGGCAGCCTTTATTTCATTGGAGATGTCAAACAGGAAGAGGGGTAGGAAACCTGAATGTGGGGAAGGCCAGTAGAGGCCAACAAAAAGAAGAACGTTGTCTTCATACTTTGGCATTGGAAAAGATTGTGGTACTGGTGAAAATCAGGAAGGTACATCATCACAAGTACAAGTACAAAATTTTCCACCTGCACCGCATGTTGAAGATGGCGGCAAACTTGATATCTCAGATCAGGATGATCTTGAAGAAGATTATCTGGTAGATACCCAAGTTAGCCAGAATGATATAATCGACTTGGGTGATAATTCCATTGATGATAATGCACGGAAGGGGAAAAGAAAAGCCATATCAAAAAATGGTGAACCACAATCAAAAAGGGATTGGGAGTGGGATATGTCAGTGAGGAATTTTCAAATTAATTGGGCATCAAAGTATCCATTCATTGAACTAGTGGAGAATCCAATTGAAGGCGAGCCTCCAATAGAATGCAGGTGTAAGATTTGCACTTGGAAAAATAAGAAGGAAATTAGGTTGCAGCTAAAATTTGACACCATAGAAAAGCATATGGGTAAAGTTTATGAAAAACAAATGATAGATGGGGTTGAAAAATTAGTGATAAGATGGAAAACAAAGGATGAATGTAAGCATGTGAGGAATGCCGAAGAGTATTATTTTCATGAGAAATTACAGACGAAGCCTGTTGAAGTTAAAGGTTCTATTGAAGCTGTTTTTGGAAAAGCAATGCAAATAGAACAATTGGGAAAAGCTATTCAGTTAAGCGTTGTTTTTCATATTTTGAGTAGAGGGCGTGCTATGACAGAATTCCCATCAACTAGTGGTTTATTACACTTTTTGAAAGTTCCTAATGATCCTAATAGACACTGGTCAGTAAACAGTGGATGGGAATGGGCAAGTTGTCTTGCTGAGGTTGAAAAAGAAGATGTACAGGAAAAAAAGAGAGAGTCAAACTTCATTGCATTTTCTTTAGATGAAGTTACGACAGTAAACAATACTTCATGGGTATGCATGCATGTTTATACTGTAGAGAATCATACTCGCCAACCTCATCTACTATTTGTTGCTAAAATGAAGGAGAGTGCAACAGCAGAAAATTTATTTCAACTAGTAAAGAGAAGTTTAATTGAATATGGAGGTATGGATGACATGACGGTAGCCAAAAAATTGGTTTGTGTTGCAGCAGATGGAGCTTCAGTAATGCAAGGTGATAGGAATAGTCTTTGTACAAAGATTGGAACTTCATTTGCACCGTACATTACTGCAATTCACTGCATGGCTCATATAATGAATCTAGCTTTTGGAATTGTGAGCAAGTTTGTTTTGGTTAAAAAAATTGAAATTTTAATTAGAGAGCTCTACTCACATTTCTATCGAAGTCCCAAGTGATTTATGGAATTTCAACACTTTGTTGATGGATTAACTGATGGGAACAAGCTTCTCAAGGATAATGATACTAGATGGATCTCTTTGGATGGTCCAGCGCATTGAGTGTTATCAGAATATCCATCCTTGATTGGACTATTTCACACAACTCGCGACGAATTAGATCAACCGAAATTTCCTAAACTTCTTGGCAGGTTAAGTAATTTAGAGACACTCTCAACTTTAGCAGCTCTTCTGCCCATGCTAGAGGAAATGAGGAATATTATGAAGGCTACCCAAAAAAGAGCTTTGTATATTGTAGAATATGCTACGCTACGTAAGATGACATGCATGACCCTCGACAATCTCTATCGAAATCAACCAACACTATCTGATGAAAAATTTGTTAAGTGGCGGACACTCACAGATTTGAACAATCCTGATAACTTTTTACAAATCGGTGCAGATGGGGAGGTATGTGCCAATGTACAGGGAGTTGAGATACCAATGCACTTCTATGCCATGGTTGACCCCGAGGAACCAAGAAAGCACCTCGGGAAGAAACTAGCAAGAGTTACAAAGGAAGATTTCCACAAGATTGTTGAGACTGTAACTACTTCTGTGAAGAAAATTGCATATGATCTTTCCTTAGAAATTAGAAGCAGATTCCCTCCTGACAACCTACTCAAAGCCATGTCTATTGTGTTTCCTCATTATTGGAGCCTCAACAGTGCATCTGATTTTCGAAGTAAGCTATTGACTTTGATAAAACAATTTTGCATATCCAGAGAATTGAATGGAGTAACTATAAATGGAATATTAGACGAAACTCATCTTCAAGAGAAATCATCTCATTTTGCATACACTATGAGACAACAATATGCCAAAATGGAGAACCCCCATGAAGAGGGATTAGTAACAAGGGTTTGGAAATATATAGCTGAGAACGCATCCTTGTGTGATTCAATGCCAGAGTATGTGAAGCTTGCTGATTTATGTCTTACCATGATATTGGGTTCGGTGGAAGATGAGAGAGTTTTCAGTGCTTTGGGGTTCCTAAAATCAAAGCTAAGAAACAAACTAGACAAAAATTTGGGAAATTGCTTGAGGCTCTATACATCTAGGTATGATGTCCACACTTTTCCTTACGATAGGGCATTGCAAATCTGGAGGTCCAAATGTGAAAGAAGAGGTTTGGGCAACACTTCAAACCAAAGTGCTAGTGGGACTAGTGGACCTACTGGTAGCATTGAGATGCAGTTCGACAAAGATATGCAGACTTAGACTCAGAGTAAAGAAACCATAGACGAGAATCAAGAAAGCACTGAATTTGATGAGGATGAATGGCAACTGTAAGAGATTGGTATTTATTAATCTTATTACTGTATCTCATCATTCATATTACAAAAGCATATTACTTTTTGTAATTAGAATTTAATATTGATTTGTAATTTTATTTTTCAACTTTCTATTTCCAGATTTAAAATAGCATAATAAAAAAAAAACCATAATGTGTTTATTGATACAAATATGTTTATTGTTTATTTATACATGTTTGAGTCTCAAATCTGTGTGATACATTTCAAAACCATATGATAAATTTCATTCAATAGTAATACACATGTTGAGAACTTAGATTTTCATTAATTCTTTCAAAATATAGCCATATGATACAATTCATTCAGTAGTAATACACCAATCTGTGTGATTCTCCATGCCAATTGCAAAAGTGAATACAAAGTTTCAGAATCCTTTGTAAATGACCCTGAATTCCCTTTTATAGAAACAAGAGAGCAACAACAACTCCTGTGTGATTCTCCAATGTCCATGCAAAAGTGAATACAAAGTTTCAGAACCCTTTGCAAAATTGCAAATGACCCTGAATTCCCTTTTATAGAAACAAGGGAGCAACAACGACTTCAAGTCAAATTGCAAGTTTGCAACATGTGAACACTGAACATCAAAATCACAAACTCAGCACATATTTATATGGCCATCACAGGCTGTATTAGCAATTTAACATCTGCTACATGTTTGATGTCTCCTCTTCAAAAAATAGAGTTCTAAATTAAATATTAATTCACGCCATGAGTCATGGCAAATTAAACATAGATAATAGCTATAGTAGTGCCTAAAACCTACTAATCAGAAATAGAGAAATGCATAAATGTTAAAGCAAGGGAGAATTTGAGAATACAAATTTACTGGCTGAAGTTTTGCACTGTGCATCATAGATTCATAGGATGGATTAGCAAAATAGCAATAGCGAGTGCTTGTTTTTTCCTATTCATAAATTAGATTCATAGGTTGGATTAGCAAAATAGCAAACAGGAAAAAAAAAAAACCTTGAAATTAATAATAAAAGAAGAAAATTGTGCAATACATACTATGATTCTTAAGAGTTTTGTGCCAGTTTTTGTAGGGTGCTCCACTCTTCCTCTGATGGAAGGTCAATATTCTGTAAACTATGGAAAGTCAACTCCAACTTTGTCAACATTCCATATTTAGAAGATTTACTTGACATCATTGTTTCATCCAATAGCGAATTTAGAGTTGTAAATGGTTGGATGAATTCTAGAAAGCTTTTGGGAGTTGTGTCCTTTGGAAGCAAGTCTAAATCAGACTTCATTTTTTTCTCCATGATATTTTTGTAAGCTTCTTCTCCAATGAATTTAGTTTCTGTGTCAACAGTTTTAGGCAAACCAAGTTTAATCAAATTATTTTTCTTTTCTTGCAGCTTCATTATCTTTTTCCACAACTGTCCATAACTTCTGATGTTTCCCTTAGCTTCTGGCATTTTTGAATGATAGATGATGTATTAACTATGGCATCAATGCGGCTCTTAATTCCCTTGGATGCCAAGTAGTTGTCACTGGAACTGTAGACTACTTTCAGAATCTTTTTTGCCATTTCCTCTTTTGAATAAACATGTGTGCTCTTCTCATAGTGCCCTTTGATTTAAAAAAAAAATTGTCTCATACTTTCAATCAATTGAAACCATTCACACAACTTCTCACTCCTCTGCATTATTTGCCACCAAATGTTTTCTTGTATATAATTTGTCGTATTTTTCATATTATCTTTCAATCTATCATCCAAAGTTTTTATTTTATCATTTGCATTGTGTAGGTCTTCTTTCATTTGTGCACATTTTTTTCTTTCTTCCTCTACTTCCTTTTGCAAATGTTTTTCTTTTTCCTTCCCATGATCCAATAGGTCCTATAATTTTTTCATTTCAGTGGTAGCAGACTCATAGCTTTTGTATAATTTTTGAAAACTAGCTTTTTCCTCAACAATTTTATTACTACTTTTAGCCAGTTCTTGTGTCAGGTCCTTCAATTCTGCATCCTTCTTGTCCTGCTCTGCAATTTCTACTACAGAGCCCAATTTTTTTATCCTTTTCTGTAATTCATTGCACTTGCTATCTGCTGCTTTCCTCCTTGATTTTTTCATTTTCCAAGTCTGCCTATAACTTTTCTATTTGTTTCTCCAATTTATTTTTTTCTCTCTCCACCTTTAGTAGTGAAGTGTAGACCACTTCGTTAGTCCTTTTTGACACACTAATTTTGTCCACATTATGTACGTTGGAGAAATCCATTTGGAGGGTGCTAACTTGAAATTGAGAGGGATCTATCTGACTGTGTGGTGGATTTTTATCTTTAGATGGGCCTGAGGGCATAACAACCATGAACTCCATCATATCTTTCTGTGGGTCATATGTTGGAAATACCCTGTTCCTTGCAGGCTATTCGTTTACAACTTTAGACACAAAATTCCTATGAAATGCTTTCTTTTTTTCTTTATTTGCTTTTGTTGTGTGTTCAAATTTTTCATAGTAATTATGAAATTGAAAATCTGGGCTTGCTGAAGCAATTGAATGTTTGAAAGGTGACATAGGAATACCATGGGCTCCAGTTCCACTTATTCCTATGGTTTTAACTAATGCTTGACCAAGAATAGGATTACCAACAACAGTTCCTGATGCTGTCCCACTCCCACTGACACTTTCATGTGTAATTTTCATAGTCTTTTGAGGTGTGTGATTTGAAGTTGCAAATGATTGATTTGTAGTGATAGTGGCACTTGATATAGGATTCTCAATAGTATGAGATTGAGTATCTACCTCTAGTGGCCTCTTGCGAGAGATATTTTGTTGTTGCCCTTGTCCAACACCAGTCACAACAACACTTGATTGAACAATAATAGGAACACTATCCCCAGATTCCCCACCAGTGGTAGTGGCACTTGATTCACCACCAATGGGAATACCATGATGTGGTGGTGGTTGTGGATTTGAACCATAAACAAATGTAGGTGGACCCTGAGGGTAATGAGTAGTACCTATCCTTGATGAATTTGAAGAATCAAGTCCAATGACTGGTCTATAAGGACCTTTTGATTTTGACCTTGATGGATTTGGTACCTAGACTACCACCTTCAATGCCCTCTCCTCTGGGACTTAGACCACCACCTTCAAATCCCATTTAATCCACAATGCTTGACCCTTTGATATATTTCTTTTTTATTGCCTCATTGACTGCACCTAATATTTTAGGGATTGTAGTAGTTGTTTGAGTGGGCTCAACCTCAGGCTCATACTGATCAACATCTTCACTCCTGTCATATGATGTTGTGGGATGCTCCGTATTCCACAATTTTCTAAACTCTTCATCCTCGTCGATGCTATCAAATTTTGCACTTGTCTTTGGTTCACCAAGATTCCTCCTCATAGTCCAAAAATCATTTATTTTGGTTTGAGTCCAATAATTCTCTTTACATTCATGCAGAATTGATTTGGGAATAGTTTTCTTAGATGGATTAGCAGATTTTATGTAGAAATTTTAGGACCTCCTATTTTGGATGCCCTGGCCCTCCATAATTTGTGATGAAATTTCTTCTATTGAAATGTTATTGTCAACTGCAATTTTCTCCATCTCTTTTTTAACCTCATCCTAGGAGTCCTTGTTTCTAAGCTTTTCTAGCAATGGTTTACTTTCATGTTGACATAACGCTGAAGAGTTCCCATTTTTCTTAATCCTTGCTTGAACTACATCGATTGGATCATATTGCCAGAGCCCCTCATCACCAAAGTTAAAAATTGTCAAGAAATCATGTGCCACAATGAATGCTTTTCTCTCAAATGTGAACCCTCCACATGAGAAAGGCAAGGAAGGAAATATGCTCTTCTTTTGCTGACCATGGAAGTGCCTATCTGTGCTCTCCAATTTCCATACATACTCTAATGCAAATACCCTCTCTGTCACATGTCTTGGAAGTCTGTATGGTTTTACTGCCGATCCGTAAAACCTTAACACAGTGAATTTCTTCCATGAAGAATCAGTCAGCCAATTCTATTTGACTTCCGAGTTGAATGCAATCTCTACAAGACATAGGCAACCTAGGCATTGGAGTGCTTGTAATTTCATTATACATTGGTGCCAAAAAGAAGTCTACAAAATGGTTGTAGTTCTTTCTGTTATCATGCATCCTTATCTTTGGGCTCCAATCATATATTGGATAGTCTGTTCTCTTCCTAGTCTTCTCATCAATCTTATAACTCACAATTTGAAGCTTGTTGGTCTCAAATATTTCATGATACTTGGATAGAAGGAGATAGCACAAGTAGGATGAGAACCTAAATGTCTTACAGGAACCTTTTTTGATCATTAGTAATTATTTTTACATGGATTTTACAATGTGCTCAATAAAATTATATCTTACTGGCTGACCTGCACAATGGATATTATAAATCATTTCAAGAAGGCTTGCACCCACTTCCCTATCATTTTCCAATCCCAGGAAAAACAACAACAAGCAAATAGTATCCCCAACCCATGGAACAAAAATTTTAGAATCATAAGGAGGCTTATGATTCTGATTCAACACAATACCAGTACCAATCTTTATTAGAGCTTTGATAAATGAATCTCTGCAACTTGGATCAAGACTCTCATAATTCCTTGCCATCTTTTCAAGGTCAATTTAGATGTTTGAATTTTGGGCTTCAAATCCTAGGTTCAACAAACGAGCAAATTCTCCCTCATTTATGGATATAATTTCCTCTTTTGTATTTTTATTGGCAATTGCTTTTTTATCTTCATCATAATTTTCGGTGTAGACCATGACAATATCAGGGCAAGGGAATACTTCAGGTAACACCATGCTTCCCAATCCAACATCCCACGATGCGATTTTATTTGTTTTTTGTTGTAACATTGGGTTGAAAATAGTAAATTTTGCCCTGGATGCATCTGCCGCCTTACTAGACAATGTATATCTAATATCTATGATACACTTTTCACCATGGATAGCAGGGTCATAAATATCATGGTATTCATCAGTGAAACCTGGTGTTTTAACCAGTTCGGTTAGGTTAAGGTACATTTTGTTTTTCACTTGGCTTCTTGTTGAACTATTGCTTCCCATTTTCCCCATCATTATTATTGTTAATAATTCAAAATAATGCTAGGCAGCTAGATAAAAACTTGAAAATGCTAACCCTCAAATTGGACCACAAGATTACCAAAAGTAAAAAAGGTGGGATGTAGGTGTTCTAGATTTTACCTAGAAATTGGAATTTCTATTTCACTAGATTGGCGCAGACAGTCTCTATTGCAACTTGCATTCCTCAATCTAGTAGCTATTTCTGAATCTCCCTCAATTTATAGGTTTATCCAAGAAATGAAAGACGATTATGATTTACCAGTCTCTTATTTGAAAACTCTAAAAAGTAGAAAAGTAAAACCTAAAGGGCAAAATATCAAGAATCATGTTGTAATTTTATTAATTACTATTAATAACTATTCGATGCTGAAGGACAAAACATTCATTACTTCAGTATAAATTCCGAGGACATTAAGAATAATGTTGTAATTTTATTAATTATTATTAATAACTATTCGATGCCGAAGGACAAAACATTCAATACTTTAGTATAAATTCTGAATTTCTGAGGACATTAAATGTAATACGTTCAATTCTGGGCGAAGTTCTCCCAAATGTGTTCACTTCCCACATTTGGGCTGAAATCCACCCTAAGCCATTGATCTTTGCTCATCCAATGGACGAGGGACCAAGGTACCTGTTGTGACTTTACGGGTGTGTTTTTTAAGTCTGTTTAATAATTTTAAACTTCCGTCCGAAAAAGTGCTTTACAAACTTACTTATATTTAATTAAATTTAAAATGTTTCAATTCCGGGCGACATTCTCCCAAATGTGTTCATTTCCCACATTCGGGCCGAAATCCACCCTAAGCCGTTGATCTTTTCTCATCCAACAGACGATGGTACCTGTTGTCAGTTGTCATGGGTCCCATCACTTCTGCCAGTTTTAAGGCACGCCACCATACTCATGTCACTTTTCCGGGAAAAGTTCTTAGAAATCTGTTCACTTCCCACATTCACCCCAAAATTCACCCTATGTCGTTGAACTTTGTTCATCCGACAGTCGATGGTACTTGTTTTAAGATGTATTGGGTCCCATGACTTTTGCCATTTTTCTGGCACGTCACCATACTAGTGTCACTTTTCGGGTTTGATTTTTAGTCTATTTAATCATTTTAAACCTCCACCCGAAAAAAAGCTTTATAGACTTAATTATATTTAATTAAATTTAAAATGTCCACTTCCGAGTGAAGTTCTCTGAAAGGTGTTCACTTCCCACATTCGGGCCGAAATCCACCCTAGCCGTTGATCTTTGTTCATCCAATGGTCGATGGTACTTGTTTAAGATGAAGTGGGTCCCATGACTTCTGCCATTTTTCTGGCACGTCACCATACTCGTGTTACTTTTCGGGTCTATTTTTAAAGTCTATTTATTCATTTTAAAATTCCGCCCGAAAAAGAGATTTATAGTCTATAAACTTAATTCTATTTAATTAAATTTAAAATGTTCAATTCCGGGCAATAGTTTGAGAAATGAGAATAAAACAAATAACTAAATAAAAATATAAATTTTGATATGCAATTTGAAAGGTAAAAGTTTATTATTAAAAAAGAAAACATTCAATATTAAATCTAAAATATTAATTTAAAGTTTAACAAAATTCTTTGAAAATATGTTTACGATATATAATTTTCAAAAATAGTTAAAAAATATATATAAAATTTCAACAAAAATTTAGTCTATTAATTTAAAAAAATGTGCAACTACAGTCCTCAACCTATTAAGGCAAGCAAATTTGGAAAATACAAATGCCAAGGTGGCGATTAATTGTTACACAAGGAGTTGTCTGCGACATGCCGCACAAAAGGAGGAAGGGGAGGATGGCAGGAAATCTTTTTCTTGATCTCATGACATTAATGTCTTATCGTGCACATTCATTACCTGACCTATAAGAGTTAAGACAGAGGCAATTTTTTTTACCTTTTGATCTGTGTACCACTTTTTGCTTTGAAGCAGCTGCAGAACAAATCTGTAGTTCGTAGAATCATACCTTTTGTAAGACATTTTTTGCAGGAAGTGATTTTGAAATTGCAGGTGACAATGGAGGCCAATTTCACACTACGAACAGACAAGAAGTTGGTGCCCTTTTTGGGCAAAGTATCTGATAAACGAATGCAAGGACTATTCAGGTTTAACGAGGAGAAGTTGTGGGCGGCAGCTCGACTGATGCTTGCGGAGGAGGTGACACATATCAGTCACCAGTGTCAAACTAACATGGAGGTTTACTCTCTAATTATGGCGTGGGCCTGTGAATTCAAACTGGAGGTGGAAAAGGTAAAACTCACATTGGTCAAATTGATTGATGGAGAGTTTTTGATTAACCTGGATTCAATCTTGGAGTGGGTGGTGCCAGGAGTTGGCATTCGAATTATGGAAGGGGATAACCAAGAGGAATTGCTTCCTTTTATTCGTGGCCCAGAGGATGAAATCAAATACTAGTGCTGTGAATGAGCCCGAGTGGGGTGGGAAGCAATGAAACTCTTTGTTAAATTAACAAGGGTGGATGAAGTCCTGAATGCTTTGCATGTGGTGGC
The DNA here is from genome assembly GCF_030272615.1 of Cryptomeria japonica. Classification (NCBI taxonomy): domain Eukaryota; kingdom Viridiplantae; phylum Streptophyta; class Pinopsida; order Cupressales; family Cupressaceae; genus Cryptomeria; species Cryptomeria japonica. Next base: position 176,248,725 of record NC_081415.1, read on the forward strand.
AAGGATGGAGGTTGGTAGGGCATTGAGAGATAGGGCTGAAGAAGGAAGGGCCATATAGCTACTGGTAAGCTTGGAGGGTGACCCCAAATTCGGGTTCCTAAGCTACATTCCAAGAATGAAAGCTAAAGTGACAAAAGGGAAAGCCAAAGCATCGACCTTTGAGGAGGGAAGGGACTAGGAGGACCAAGGGGATAGTGAGATTGAGTGAATGGCCTATCGACAATGAACTACTTTTTTTGTTTGCTTGCTATAAGCTGTGGACAAATTTTGTATCTTGAAACATTTCAATTAATTGAATGAAAAAACCTTGACCGATAAACTTGTGTATCTTGTAACTTTTGAAATTTTGTATTTTGAATGACTATATAGTAATAGTATATATTTATAAAATTATAATAAACCATAATCAATGTACAAATAATTAATGGAACGATTTGAATTTTTTTTTTATAGCATTACATAAAAAGATCGCGATATTAAATTTATTTCCATTGTTTAACAAATAATTGAAATAATGTAGCTCATATACAAAAAGCATTTGAAAGAAATTGATTAATAAAAATGAAATAGAATTATAGAAAGCATTTTTATATCCATAAGAGTGTAAGAGGCAAAGTGAAACAAACTGGAATTTGAAAAATTATCATTAAATTATTTATGCTTTTGAAATTTACAATTTTTTCGTTAGAGACTTGAGTCCCCCCAAAACTTAAAAGCCAAAATGAGTGAGCCTCTGGCACTTAGCCTGTTAGGGTTCAAGGACATAGGAAAAAAAACTACAGGTAGTGGAATTGTTTACAATTTTTCCCTAAGAATCTGGCCCTCCTTCCATGTAGAATTCTTCAGACAGCATAAGCTGAGAGAATTCTTCAAGCTACATGTAGTTTGGAAAGTCGTCCAGGAGGAACCATTTCCGGAGGAAGTCCCTGCCAATCCACACCCATTTTCTATAACGCGTCAGCTGCTCCACATTCAAGTTTAGGAGAAATGGTTGCCTGGCCACTGGCAGTGTTTGGTTAGGGAGGAGAAGCTTGGATAAATCACTCGCCCAAGGGATCCCCACCCCTACTTTTGCAAGAACGACAAGAGTAATGTCATCTTCGAGGTCCTTAAAAACCTTCATCAACAACATCAACATATCCACCTTGTCCCCTCCCAAGTCTAGAAGAGACGCTAAGAAGTAGGATGTAAGGTCCATGTTAACATGGTACCTATTTTTGTTTCGCAGAAATTCTCTGCCCAACACCATCCGCACAGCTTCATTGGTGAACGACCCAACCTCCTTGCAGACTGATTGGAGGGTTGGGTCTCTAACAGAGCCTAGAAAGGCCCTCTGGTCCTCTGCAAAAATGCTTCTCAAGCAGATGGGAGTGTCCATCTTGAGAAAATAGATTAACAAATTAAACAACCTGACCAGTGAGCCTATAAACCTAAAATACCGTCAGCTCTGACGATTTATCTACTAAATGGCAAAGGCTAATTGAAGATGAAAGAAGCAGAGATCATATATAAATTGTTGAAGCTCTTGATTGTAATAATTACTTCTTTAACAGTATTAACTGCTATAAATTTTTTTAAATCTTTTGTATCTCTACAAATCTTTCCCATAAATGCACGAGTGTGCGAAATTGGAAACAGCTATGAACTAGTACCAAATTGGCAAGTATCACCTTGGAAGTCATGGGGACAGAGTGGATTGCCGTAAGTGAAAAGATATATATTAAATGAATGAAATTATCGATCGTGATTCGTGACATTTGATACGTGTCTATTGAATTCAATTCCATTCCGGGCACTTTCTGGTGAGCTATGTTCTCTTCAGAAAATTGGGCCAAAATAAAACTTCAGCCATTGATATACGATCATCGAACGGTTTAAAATCATTGATAGATTTTAGGTATGTGTCACCCTTTATGTGTCAAAGAGGCTGCACTTATTGATACATCATGCAGAGTCCGGACTCAATGTATTATGTGATGTGATGTGATTTGCCTTGTCTCTTAATGGCAATGAATTTATGAAATCGCCAATGAATTATATATTGTATCATAAATAACAAAATATTCGCCAAAACAAATTAAAAAAATTTCAAGCGGTGGATAAAAATCGCCAATACATTTAAATAATTTTCAAGCAGTGGATAAAAATCGCCAATACATTTAAATAATTTTTCCTTTGGAGTAAAAATTTTCGCTCATACAATTATATATTTGTTCCTTTTAACAATAATTATTCGCCTCCCACAATAAATATTTTCCCCATAGAACAAGGTATTATTTGCCAGAAATTTATGGCATTTTCGCACCCTAGAAAAAAAATCACCAATACAAAATAATTTTTTCATCATTTAAAAAAAAAATTTCGCCATCTATATGAAAATTTCCCCCCGAAAATAATGTCTGATTCACCAGGATTTTACACAGTTGCCCAAGGGGGGGGGGGGTTTCTTAAAGTTATCCCTGAAGAAGGCTCTTGTCTCCCGCTTTGATAATTACAATGAGTGGATTATTGACAGTGGTTGTTCTCACCATATGACTGGTGACCGGAGCAAGTTTCTATCTTTGGAAGAATATGATAGTGGTGTGGTTCGTTTTGGTAATGATGCACCATGTATGGTTAAAGGAAGAGGGTCCATCTCTTTGAATGGAAAGAGCAGTGCTGACAATGTGTATTGGGTGGAAGGTCTCAGACATAATCTATTGAGTGTTGCCTAGCTAAATGATAGTGGACTCATTCTGGAATTCAAAATGGTGTGTGCAAAATCAAAGGAAAGAATGGTGAATTGATGGCCACCGGTATGCAGACCAAAGGTAACTTATTTCAGCTGAATGCAAATGTTAGTACATGTCTTGTGGCTTTATTTGATGATAGCTGGATATGGTATAGGAGACTCTGCCATGTAAACTTTGATAACATTGTGAAGGCCAGTAAGACCAAGGCAGTCAGAGGATTGTCGGTGCTGAGAAAACCAAAAAATACTTTGTGCAGAGAATGTCAACTGGGGAAAATGTCTTCCTCAACTTTCAAAGGTAAATCTTTCACAACAGACAATTTACTTGATCTTGTGCATACTGATTTGTGTGGTCCTATGAAAACTTAGAGTGTCCAAGGAGATAGGTATTTCATGATTCTGACTAATGATTGCTCAAGAATGATGTGGGTCACATTCTTGAAAGATAAGTCTGAAGCTTTTGGAAAGTTCAAAGCTTTCAAAGCACTGGTAGAAAAGGAAAGTGGTAGAAGAATCAAGTGCCTTAGAACTGATCAAGGAGGAGAGTTCACTTCCAGTGAATTCAACAAATATTGTGAAGAGAACGACATCAAGAGGCAACTGTCTGCCCCTCGGACTCCACAGCAGAATGGCTTAGTAGAGAGAAACAACTAGACTATGGTTGAAGTAGCTAGAACTATGTTGATCCAAGGAAAAGTTGCTCACACCTTTTGGAGAGAAGCAGTGAGCACTACAGTATACACAATGAACTGGGTACTCATCAAGAAAGGAAAGGATAAGACTCCTTATGAGTATTGGACTGGTAAGACACTAGTGGTAAACTACTTTAGAATGTTTGGTAGCAAATGTTATATCAAGAGGAGTGAACATCAGAGCAAGTTCGAAGCAAAATGTGATGAAGGAATATTCCTAGGATATTCCACCAAGAGAAAAGCTCTCAAATGTTTCAACAATAGGACTCATAGAATTGTTGAAAGCACCAATGTTGGAGTTGATGAAAATACTAGAAAACCTGAGGAAACTAGCAGTAAGCAAGTAATAGATGAACCAGTAGTAACCTTCTGGGAACTAGTTGCTAATCAACCAAGTACCAGTAACAGTGTTCCTACACCGGTAGATGCTGATGCTGATGAAGATGAGGATGAAGAAGAAAAGCAGGAGGAATCAGTCAAGATCATTCCTCGATATGTCAAACTAAATCATGACCCAAAGCAGATCATAGGAGATAAGGATGCAAGAATCCTTACAAGAAGAAAGGTCAGAGAGAATTCTTGTATGATCTCTGAATTTGAGCCTAAATCATTCAAAGAGGCACATAAAGATGAAGACTGGATCAAGGCAATGGAGGAGGAAATTGACCAGATAGAGAAGAATGGTACATGGTCTTTGGTACTCAAACCGGAGCATAAAAATGTCATTGGTACCAAATGGGTTTTCAGAAACAAGCTGAACGAGGATGGCACAGTAGTAAGGAACAAAGCTAGACTAGTATGTAAAGGATATGCTCAAGAAGAAGTAGAAGACTATGGAGAAACCTTTGCCCCAGTAGCCAGATTGGAAGGAGTTTGTATGCTTCTTGCATATGCAGCTTTTAAAGGATTCATGGTATACCAAATGGATGTAAAATCTGCATTCCTAAATGGAATACTTGAAGAGGAGGTGTATATAGAGCAACCGGATGGGTTTTCCCTATTAGAAGACAGTAACATGGTGTGTAGGCTACATAAAGCCTTGTATGGACTGAAGTAGGCACCTAGAGCATGGTATGAATGCTTGCACTCCCATCTTGTGAAGATTGGATTTGAAAGAACAAGTGAAGATAGCAATATCTACTTGAAATTAGAAGGAGATCAGATTTTGATCTGTGAAGTATTTGTCGATGACATCATCTTTGGAGGTGATGACAAGATAAGTCATGAATTTGCTGATGAGATGAAAAAGGGGTTTGAAATGTCACTCATAGGGGAGATTAAGTTCTTCATTGGACTGTAGATTCAACAAATGAAAGATGGAATCTTTATTACTTAGTCCAAGTATGTCAAAGAGGTGTTGAAGACCTTTGGCATGGAAGATAGTAAACCGGATGGTACACCAATGGTGACTAGTTGTAAGCTATCAAAAGAAGATGACTCAGCAGTGGTAAATGAGAAGGATTACCAATCAATGATTGGTAAGTTGCATTATGTAGTGCATAGTAGACCGGACATTGCACATGTAGTGGGTATTACCATTCAGTTTCAGCAAAGCCCTAGAGAATCCCACTTGGTAGCAATCAAGCGGATTCTTAGATATCTGAAGGGAACTATTGACTATGGGTTATGGTATCCATACAATAATGATTTCAACCTGAAAGTGTTCACAGATGCTGATTGGGATGGTAATGTAGATGACCAGAAGAGCACAACTAGTGGTGCATTCTTTCTTGGTGATGGACTAGTCTCATGGATGAGTAAAAAGCAGAGTTGTATCTCTCAGTCTACAGGAGAAGTGGAGTATGTTGCAGCTTTTATGAACTACACCCAGACTATTTGGATGAAGCATGTATTGAATGGCTTCAAAGTTCCTGTATCTAAACTGGTAAGCATATTTTGTGACAATACAAGTGCAATTAACATTTTTAAGAATCCGATTTTGCATGCTAGATCCAAGCACTTTGAGCTCAAGTATCATTTCTTGAGGGAAAAGGTTCAGAACAAGGAGGTTGTACTGGAACATGTTTCCAGTAAGGAGCAGTTAGCAGATATATTCACCAAGCCTCTACCAAAGGCTTCATTTACCTATTTAAGAGGTGAATTAGGGGTGATGCCCCTTCAAGAGGTGAACTGAAAGTATGTACTCCACATCAGTCAGGTATTGCAGTGTCTAATTTTTTTTTGGATTGATGTGTTGAAGGATGCTACTCCTCAGGGGGAGCAACATAGTGGAACAGGAAAGCTTGTGCCTCCACTTTGGCATTGTTGTCAAAGGGGGAGAAGATATCCACATCAATGGGGAGAAGATGTGATGCAGAAAGAGAGATCTTTGTATATTGCCATCAATGCCAAAGGGGGAGATTGTTGTTGGAAAAAATGGTGTCTCAACCTTGCATTTATGCGAGGTTACTATTTATAGTAAGTTTTCATTTGAGCACGAAATGGTGTGAAACTCTCCTTGAAGCTTTTGGTTGGTTAGATAAGCATTCCGGTAAAGTTTCGTCGCAAGGTCACAGCTAGTTTTGAAGATATTAAAGTTTTCATCTTGGAGGGGTGCAATAAAATATTTAAACTTAATTTTGGGGACTTTAGAGGCTCCTAAATGCCCTGAAAAGTGGCCATAACCGGCAAAGCTGGTTACGAGGTGATAGAGCACTTCGCGAGCTTTCCAGCGCTTCAAACGGTTCGTCAATCGAACACCCGGTTCTCAAGTTATGGCCTCCGGAAGTTTGTACTCCTAAAATAGGAAAAATAATTTGTATTGGATACATAAATGAGCTGTAAAAGGGAGCGACACGTGTTGATGTGTGCTTTAACATGCCATAGGGCATCTAGAAGGGAGATAAGGTCGGCTACACCTTATTGGGTGGTTTTAGCCCATGGTTTTGTAGTACCGTTTGACGGTTTCTTGTATTGTATCTCCTATTTATGAGGTGTGTGAGATAGAGGTTGTGTGTAAGAGTCTTATGGATATTGAGTTGCCTCTGAATCTCTGATTAGTGGTACTCCTGCGAAGAGCTTGCTCTGCAAGTATGTTGTAATCTATTTTTGATTGCTGAATAAAATATTGAGCTGCTTTTGGAGGGTGGGGTTTTTCTCCCGAAAGGGTTTTCCCCACGTAAATCACTGTGTTGTGGTATGATTGCTATTATATCTATTTCTATTTTCTGTAACTGTTGTAATGATCTGAAAAAGTTTTGCATTACCCTCCTCTCAAGGTTAGTGTAGGAAGTTGTTTCCGCTACTTAACTTCCTTACAATTGTTGGCATTTGTGCAGAGTATGTTGACATGATGATACTATGTTGTCATTGATGTCAATATGCTAAAATGTGAACCAGTGCAATGTGGTGAACCGGTATATGTGTAAAGAAGTGATTGGCAAAGAGAACCGGTATAGTGGTATAAACTAGTATTTGAACAATAGGTGAAGTGGTATGTTGTCCAAGAGAACCGGTATGATGAAATGTGAACCGGCATATGGAATGTTCTCTATGAAGACTTAATATGGTATGACTACCGGTTGGTAGTCTTAGCTTAAGGGTTTCCGGTTGAAGTGTTCCAAGCCTGTGTGATTCAACTGATGACATTGTGTGATGAGTTAGAATTGTAATGAAGATCAGATCATGATGCCATGTTAGCCTTGTGCGTGTAAAGGATCTTTCATGAAGGAGATTGATCATATCTACCTTGGAAATGTGTGAAGTCCCTATAAACGGTGGAGAATGCGTGATGGGTTATCACTTCCATGAAGCGGTGAAGGACGAGCGATGGAGAATGTCTCGAGATCTATTCAAGATCGTTGCATTCAAATGCAAAGTGTTCAATGGCCAGGATTGAACTGCCTGAATTTTTTAACCTAAATGTTTAGGGTTTAGAATTTATGCTACCGACCTATCTGTTTCCTATAAGGTCGATGTTGTGTTTCATGCAGAGGTTGTTGGCAAATGGTGTGTGTGTATCTAAGTGTAGAGTTACGTGATTCTTGCTAGACCAGATGAGATAAGAGGATTGATTCCTGCATAGTGTGTGTGCAGAAGGAAGGAAGTTAAGCAGATCTACATTAGGCATTGAGTTCTATTATCAGATCATTGTAATACCTGTTGATCTTTAACCACTTCAACAGTTGGAAAATTCCTTAGCCGGGTAGCTTTAATGAGCTTGCTATAAATCCTTTAATAGGGTAACTCAAACTCATTGAGTTCTTGAAATCCTCTAACAAGGTAACCTCTAATAGGGTTTAACCCTTATCCGACCATCCCTTAACCGGGTGATCTCTAACAGGATCGGTTCCTAGCAGAACTTGTTGTAATAGTCTTTAACCAGACTAGGCTCCTAACAGAGTGGACTTCTAAAGAGTTCAAAAGAAGCTTGTGGGTATTCATCCCCACGATGGTTTTTCCCAGCTGGGTTTCCATGTGAAAAATCTGTGTGTCATGTGTAGTATTTCTCATGTGATGATTTAAGTGATTTGTGTCTGAAGGTAAATCATGCTGAGCTAGCTGTTATTATATTTCTGATAATAGATTACCTATTCATGCATAAAGGTGAAATGGAAGTGTGGTATTAAGTTGAGTCATTGTTAGCCTTACTGGTTGCATTCTGTTTCAAACCGGTGTTACTGTCTGTCAGACATTTGTAGTGTTTGTAGTCAAACTGGTTTAGGAAAAGATTTTGTGACTGTACTGATTCACCCCCCCTCTTAGCACCAGTTTGGTACTTATTATTCATCATTGAGTTATCAGTTAGCTGTTGAAGAGGTATGCTTAATTTCTCAAATTGAACCAATATCTTTTATTGAAGCAAGTAAAGATGAAAATTGGTTGAAAGCAATGGAAGAGGAAATAGATCAAATAGAAAAGAATAAGACTTAGGGATTGGTTCTTAGACCTAAAGATAATAATGTTATTGGAACTAAATGGGTTTTCAGGAATAAATTAAATGAGGAAGGTCAAGTTGTGAGAAATAAAGCTAGACTAGTTTGCAAAGGTTACTCACAGGAAGAAGGAATTGATTATGATGAAACTTATGCTCCAGTTGCAAGAATTGAAGCAGTAAGACTATTTATTTCCTATGTTGCACACAAGAACTACAAGGTATATCAAATGGATGTCAAATGTACATTTCTAAATGGAGATATTGAAGAAGAAGTCTACATTGAGCAGCCTGGTGGATTTTCTTTATCAGAGGACAAAGACATGGTTTGCAGATTGAAGAAATCTTTATATGGTTTGAAACAAGCCCCTAGAGCGTCGTATGCTAGATTAGATAAATATATTTCAAAGCTCAGTTATAGCAAAGGTAATGTTGATAGTAACTTATATTATAAGATTGGGCATGATGATATACTGATCATTAAAGCCTTTGTGGATGATATCATTTTTGGTGGAGAAGAAAGTTTATGCATTAAATTTGCTGAGGATATGAAGAATGAATTTGAAATGTCTATGATTGGTGAGATGAAATTTTTCTTAGGTTTGTAGATTACTCAGATTGATAAAGGTATTTTCATTTGTCAAACTAAGTATGTGAAGGAATTTATTAATAAGTTTGGACTTGAGAATTCTAAACCTGTTGGTACTCCTATGATAACCGGTTGCAAATTGTCAAAGGATGATGAATCTCCTAGAATTAATCCAAACAAATACAAATCAATGATTGGTGGATTGTTTTACTTAACTCAGACTAGACTTGATATAATGAATGTTATTTGTATTGCCTCTATATTTTAGGTAGATCCTAGCAAAACTCATGATATTGGTGTCAAAAGGATATTCAAATATTTAGCAGGTACAATAGACCATGAGTTATGGTATCCAAAAGATGATGATTTTAGACTATGTGCATATACAAACTCTGATTGGGCAGGAGATGTGGATGATCAGAAGAGAACTATAGGTGGTGCATTCTTTGTTGGAAAGAAAATGGTTTCATGGCTTAGCAAGAAACAATCATGCACGTCATTATCTATTGTTGAAGCTTAATATGTAGTTGTTGCAACTAACTGCACTCAAATTTTATGGATGAAACATATGTTGAAAGATATAAGGGTAAGTTATGATGAGCCTGTTGTTATTCACTATGATAATACTATTGCTATTGATATGTCAAAGAATCCGATATTTCATTCCAAATCAAAACACATTTCTATAAGGTATAATTTCTTGAAAGAAAAGGTTGAAGCAAAGGAACTCAGATTGATTTATGTGCCTACTAAGGAACAGATTGCAGATATTATAACAAAACCATTACCTAAAGATACTTTTGAATATCTTAGAGATTAGTTGGGGGTCACCACCCATCTAGAAGAGACTTAGAGATGTAGGAATGCATCAATCTGGTGAGCCTTTCAGACATACTTTTTGATCCGAGTTGATGAGATGTTGTGGCTACTTAAGGGGAGTAGTTAGCCTTTTGGTTCAGTTTTCTTTTTGGTTTGGTATCTATCCTTTGTCACTGATGTCAAAGGGGGAGATGGTTTTCATGTGAAAAATAGTTAATCTTTGGAGGAGATGGTATTCATGTTAATCTAAGGGGGAGATATATTTCAGATCAGTCTTTGGGAGATTGTTGGCATTCCTTGGAACTTGGATGTTTTTCACATTCAGTGTTTCCATCAATGCCAAAGGGGGAGATTTTTGGCAATATGATGGATTTGGTTAAGCATTTTCATTGATGTCAACACTGTATCTTGGTTGGATATGGTTCTGCTATCTCAATTAGACCTATCCCGATTAGACTTGATGTTTATCTTGGTTTTGGCTATGATTTTGATCCGGTATGATTAGATCCTTGGTTTTAGTTTTGGATAGTTATTTAGGATGGTTATATGCTTTTCATATTCAAGTAGTTCATGATTTGGTGCTCTGAAAGCTATCACTTATGCCCCCAATTGGTATTTCCTGGTATTGGTTAGCTTTACCAGTTAGCGATATTTGATGATATGATTTGATGTTTCTGGTCCGGTTTATGGGAATGGTTTCTAACTTGCTGAAGATGTTTCTAGATTGTGTCCCAATTGTTTGGTGGCTTTGCATTGGCTAGCGTACTGATATGGTGGTCCTATTTGGATCTAGTTAGATATTTTGTGTTATTGGACTAAGGGTTTCTACCAGTTGGTGAAACGTGTTGGAGATTGGTCTTAGCATGATTTTGGGAAAATATAATTGTTTGGGAATTTGATTTAGGTCCATGATATGTAATGTAAATCATAATATTGGTCTGGTGATATCCTGTGATGTAATTTTTTTAATTATGGGTTTAGGGTTTAGTCGACCTTATCATAAGGTTGATGATTTGTATTTATAGGTGACTTATTTGGGTAACATGCCATGTATGGGTATCAATGGTATGGGATCAATGATTATGTATTCATTATCAGAGAATGTTTATGTGCGAACAATGATATATCATTTGGCAGAAGGTTTTTGGTGTTGCAGGGTAGACATCTGTGCTTAACTAGAACTATATCAAGCATTAGGAGATGTTATTTTCATAGTTCATTCTTTTTGGATTGTATTCCAATGATTTTGTAAGTTAGTGAGACTTCTTTTTTGTGATGAGCAGTGAGCTCTAGGCAGTTGGTCTGATTGCAAGTGCAATCCCCATTGTAATTATTTCACATGTTGTTGTAGAAGTATTATCTGATTGTGGGTAGGGTTTCCCACTGTGGTTTTTCCCTTTACCAGGTTTTCCACATAAAAAATATTGGTGTTGTGTGCTTTTCTTTCATGTTTTATCTTTCATTGTGTTGGTTTCCTTTTGCTCTGGTATAAAGGTTATAATCAGCAATAGTTCTAATTGCTGATAGAAAATTGATTCACCCCCCCCTCTAAGTTTTCTCCCAGTATCAGATGTGTCTAACATTAGGACACCATATGACTCCTTACAACACCATATGACCCATTTTAACATCTTAGTACATGACATGACCCCTTAAGACACCATATGACCCCTTAGGACAATATGATGTCCTAATGGGTCAATGGTGTTCTAACACATGTGTGGCCCCTTAGGACCCCATATGACCCCTAATGACACTATATGACCACTTAGAACTCTATATGACACCTTAGAACACCATACGACCCCTTAGAAAACTATATGACCCTTCAAGACATCATATGATCCCTTTTAACATCCTAGTATACCATATGACCCTTTTAGATACCATATGATCTCTCATGACACCATATGACCCCTTTTAACATCCTAGTACATGACATAACCCCTTAGGAAACCATCTAATCCCTTAGGAAATTCATTTAGTGTTTAGAGTGGTCATATGGTGTCCTTAAGAGTCATATGGTGTCATTAGGGGTCATGAGGGTAACTAAGGGGCCACATATGTGTTAGCACACCATATGAATATTGGAAAATGCACACTCCAATGAGAAATTGTATGTGATTGAAGGTAGTGTCATTGATGGCAACCTTACAATCATATGATACCGATAGACACAGGCACCAACACCGACATACAGATCACTGACACCAAAGGAAGATTACCGGCACCCTGGTCGAGAGGAATTTTGCACATATATATTTTGTATTTAATTGTAAAATATTTTGTAAGCCAACTTGGTGAATTGTAAAATGACTCATATATGTATGAGATCATTGTAGATCATTTATGGGAAGTGAAGTATGAAAATATAATAGCAAACCTAATATGCGAATTATTGGATAAGGGTTTATGTATGTTGCAAAGCTTAAACCGGTACTAAATCTGGCATAACAGATGCTAATTTGAAGTAGTACAAGACATTGGATTTGTATAATCCAGTTTGTAAGTCAGTGTGACTTCTTTGGTAATTGAGTAGTGAGCTTTAGGCACTTGGCCTTCCTGCATGTCCAGGCCCCTATTGTAAGCAGTAATATTCTCTTATTGGCTAGTAACTGAATATTGTGGGTCACAAATCCCACCAAGGTTTTTCCCACACTGGGTTTTCTTGTTAAAATATTGTGTTATGGCGTGTCTCTTATGTTGTGGTTGTTATTCTTCTTTGCTGCATTATTTTTGGTCTACTGGTACACAGTCTTGAGATGCTTTTCATGTTATAAGTTAAGAAAATTTTATTATCGGTCAGATATTGATTCACCCCCCACTCTCAGTAGCTTTGGGAATCCTAACAATTGGTATCAGAGCCTAGTCCTCTATTTTCAAAATCCTAACAACTTGAGGAAGATCTTGACACCGGTAGAGATGGAAAACCTAAGGAAGTAATTGGAAACAACTCTTTTAGACTATGATGCAAAAAAGGTGAAAAATATCAAACTTGAAGATGATCTGAAGGCTGCACAAGATATCATTCAAGGACTTCAAGAAAATCTTACTATTGCAAGGAATAAGAGAAGAGAACTTAGTGAAAAGATGCAAAATACTGATGATGAAAAAGAAACTCTTAATGATTTGGTGAACAAACTGAGACAAGAAAGCACTACAATGAAGAATGAGATGCAAGATATGAATATGAGATTTTGTAAAGAAATTGAAGATAGAAAGTAGAATGAAGATGACTTGGTTAGAAGAATGAATGATGCTAGAAATGAAAACACAAGACTTAGTCATGAAAATGATATGTTGAAGACAGATTTGATGCATACACAAAATGACACAAATGAACTTATGAGATAGAAAGGAATCTTGGAGAGAGAACTGGCTACTGCAAATCAACACAAGGAGAAATTCAAGAAAAGTTCAGAAGAACTTGTCGACATGTTGAAGAATTAGAAACCTAATGGTGATACAAATGGCCTTGGCTTTGAAGTTGGTGAAAGTTCTGGTACTGCAAACAATCATGATCATAGAAAACTAGTAAGACAACCTAATGCTTACAAATTCAATGGGAAATGCTTTAACTATAACAAGTATGGTCATAGAGAAAATCAGTGTAGATCTAGAAATTATCAAAACACTAATACACCCACCAGTCAATGCTCTAAGTGCAACAAACTTGGTCATAATTTAGAAAATTGCAGAATGAATGTAAGATGTTATGTTTGTGGAAGATTTGGATACCTATCTAATCAATGCAGAACACAAACCGACATAGGATATGGGAAAGTTATTTAGAAGAACAATGTAACTTGTTATGCTTTTAACAAGATTGGACATATTGCAAAATTTTGTAGAAGTAAGGCATCACTGGCAAATAATAAAGGTCCTAGCTTGAAAGGTAAAGAAAAGGTTGAAGAGGTAAAGCAAGAATTCTCAAAACAATGGATCAGAAAGTCAGATCAAAATGTTGATGGGAATACTCCTCCATCAATAGAACAGAGTATCACTCCACCAATAGGAGACTCTTCATCTAACTAAAGGAAAATCCTTTGGGGGTTTAGCATCAAAATGAAAAACATGCTATTATTCCCTCGGTTGATGGTGAGAAGTTGAAATTACTTCATTGCCGGCAGAAGAGTTAGTTGTGACTTAACCGACAAGCATTAAATGTGGTTCTTGGAGAAAATAACATTATAAAGCAAGTGTTTTGGCTCCTTTTTCATTTACTGAGCATTCAAATCTTTGAGAGCGCGAAAAATTCCTGAGCAAAGGCATCCTTAGCGAAGAAGTGAATCAGTTCATCCAAGCACTCATCCTAAAGGTAGATTGAGGTATTTATAGCTATAGCTTCCTCATCCACTCCTGAATTTATTACAAACCCTACTGTGATAGAAGTAATCAAGCTCCCTAGACCTGTATTTAAGCTTGTTCCCAAAATTGCAAAGAAAGATGATACCCTAGGTGTGTTTTCTCAAATTCCTAAGGGAGTAGTATATGTTGAAGACCTTAGGATATACATACATTGGCATATAGAGGAATTAGGAGATGATGAAATCGAGAACATGTATTGGACTGTGATTTGTGATGAATCTGGAAATATCAAACTAGAACATAAGATAGTGGAAACCTTAGGTTTTACTGAAATCCTTAGTGTCCCAAATTTTCCCAAGGATATTATAAAGATTGTGCTAAGCAGAGTTCATGGGGAATTATTTTGGTTAGATTCAATCCATAAAATCACCAAAGAAGCAGTAAAGGCAGTAACAGGGTTACCCTCCACCGGTAGTAGGCCTGACAAAACAAAGAAGGTCTCTAATGACACAGTAATGGCCCTAACCGGTGCAACTTCGGACAAGAGATCTCTAAGGGTAAATGATGTAATGGACATCAATGTCAAATTTGTTAGTATGATTTTAGGCTACAAGGCTACACATGCAAATAGGTTGAACTTAGTATCTAACCTATGTATTAAAAGTGCATATGATATGGTTAACAACAATGCTAAGATAGATGTGTGTGAATGGCTCAAAGATGAATTGATAGACAATCTAGGGAAGATTAAAGGAGATAAGAAAGGAACCTTTAGATTTGAAAACTTGTATGTTTAATGTTGTACATTACACAACAAGTACCCGATATTGGTAGAAGAGATTTTGGCTTTGACATACTGGTAGGAAAGCAACTATTGAATCTACTGAACAACATGGTAGAAGACAAGGAGAAAAACTTAAATGAACATTTTCAAGCACTGAAAGCCCGAATAAATACTAGAATAAGATTGTCATAGGAAATTATGGATAAATATCAAAAGGAAATTTTCTTTGTAATTAAGAAAGATGAAATCTGGATGGAGGCAGTTGTCCCTAGGACTATCTGGGTAACTGAAATGGGCTATGAAACATATGACAACATTATAGAAACTTATGCCAAAGCCCTCCTTGAAGCACCAAAGGAACCCACTAAGAAAGTCTTTGGAAATGCAAAAACAATTAAAAGTGGAATTCAATCAAGAAAAAGGGTTAAGAAAGCTGAAGAAACATAAAGGAAAGGAACCCGACAAGAAAAATAAATTAAGGAAGATGTTTTGAAACAAACTGGTATCAAGGAAAGTGAGTTGGAAGGACTTCAACGTGAAGCTCATCTTTCACCGATTGGAACTTCCTCTAAGAGTGATATATTAGTGGTATTTAAAAGGGTGGAAAGGAAAAGAAAACCCTCACTGACACCCTCACCTACACCTAGGAGAACCAGACAAAAACAACAGACAGTGAGGCCTCTAGTAAAGAAGTTGACTCCTAAGAAGAAAAAGGTAAAACAAGATATCTCTCCACTAGATAAGCTCCTTGGTGAAATAATAGAGGATGGAAAGTTAAAGAACATTAGCAAACTATACAATAAACTTTCAGCTGATGACAGAGAGAGCATAGAAAATAGTGTAATATTACACTTGGATATTTACAAGAAATTTGTAATGGAAATTGTTGATGAAATACCCACTGATCTTTACAGAAGAATTGAAGCTAGAAGGGTAGCTATTGTTGAGCTGGATAAGAAAATAAAAATTAAAAAACTACTTGTAGTACATCTAGTTAACTCACTGGAAGAGATTGATCAATTAATCAGTGAAGAAAACCATACTATATTTTCAACCGCTCACCGACATGTAGCACTGATGGCTAGCAGAGTAAAAGAAGTTTCTGAAGAAACAACAGATGAATGGGACATATTCTTCATTACAAAAGAGGAACAGGAAGAACTAAAAAGACCCAAGACTATCAAAGTATATTAAAAAGATAGGGATAAAGGGAAAGGCAAGATAGGAGGTCCTCCAAACCTTAAGATAACTGACAACTTACCCCCACCTCCTTCTGATACTCCACCAATAGAATCAGTTGACACACAACCCACTAAAGAGAGTATGGAGACTCCTCAAGAGGATACTAATCCTGAGTCTGAAATTTTGTATACCATGAATATTGATACACAAGAGGGTAAATATTGTGGTAGATAAAGAAACTACTAAGTCACCGACTGTAGATGTGGAAACTAATGTTAGCACAGAGACAGGGAAATCGACAGAGGACTCTACTGAGAAATAATCAGAGAAACAAGGAATGAATAGTGCAGAGGAAAATACACAGAACCAGAAGTATATTCATAGATTACATCTGAGAAACTGATAGTTGAGAGCTTAGAGAAACCATCTGAGGCATTGAAACAGAAACAGGTTGATGTTCAAGTTCAAACTGAGATAGTGCCACTGGCAAGAATTGACAAACCAAAACCTTTGCTAATAGAAATGCATACCCAAATAGATCCTCCTAAGAAAGAGGAAAGCAAGGTTATTACTACAACCGACAACATGGAAATTATAAAAATAGTTGGATAGACATCTGGTACTTCTATAGTAGAATTTCGGCCTACAAATGTAACATAGGTCTTATTGGAATCAATAAAGAAACTCACAGAATGTAATGCACAAGCCTATAAGGCTATTGATGATGCAATCCCCATTCTTAAGTTTTTAGCACCCAAGTGAATTGTGGATAAGAAAGATTCTTTAGGACAACTAGACACATTGTCTAAATACATCACCGGCAACACCTTGACAAGTGATCAAATAAATGAGGATACATTTAAGGAGAAAATGAATAAAGAGAAAGAGAAATTATTTGATATAACAATAAAAAAGTGCATGGGCCACATTGGCATACTTTTATCGGCACTAAACAAAACAATAAAGGAGTTAAAGGAACTCTATAGAGATACATGCAAGACAAATGTTCTAACAATAGATATAGACAAGGAAATAGGAAAGGTACAAAAGGAATTTGACAATATAGCTGATAACCTCATCGGTTCATCTAAACCATTATCAATTACTGAGGAGAAGATACACAATCTTGAAGAAAAACTTGAGAAATTTGGAAAAGAGAAAGACAAAATAAAAAGGAAGGCAAAAGACCTTAAATACAAACTTAGCCCTAAATTGGAGTACCTCATCTCTTTGAGTAAAGAGATCTCTAAGGCACTTGTTCAAGGACATAAGACACCAGAGGAACAAATGCAACACCTCACCGGTACTATTGAAAGAAAAGAGGCTGCACTAAAAGATAGTGAAAAGTTCACTGAGAGTCTAAATTTGGTACTAGCAGAAATCCTTCAGATTGTAACACACAGGTTACAAGGATCCAGGCAGGAAACACACTCCATTGATAGCAAATGACAACCTTTGTCATTGATGCCAAAGGGGGAGTAGTGGAGATGAGAAAAATGGACATCATCTGCTTAGGGGGAGCACTCATTTTTGGTAAGACAATTTTGGCAAACCATTTTTGGATTTTTGGATTTTTCTCATGAGTGTTGCCATCAATGCCAAAGGGGGAGATTGTTGGAAAATGCACACTCCAATGAGAAATTGTAGGTGATTGAAGGTATTGTCATTGATGGCAACCTTACAATCATATGATACTGGCAGACACAGGCATTGACACTGGCAGACTCTACACTGGCATACAGATCACTGACACCAAAGGAAGATTATTGGCACCCTGGCCGACAAGAATTTTGCACATATATATTTTGTATTTAATTGTAAAATAATTTGTAAGTTGGCTTGGTGAATTGTAAAATGACTCATATATGTATGAGATCATTGTAGATCATTTAGGGGAAGCGAAGTATGAAAAGATAACAACAGACCTAATATGTGAATTATTGGATAAGGGTTTATGTATGTAGAAAAGCTTAAACCGGTACTGAATCTAGCATAGCAGATGCTAATTTGAAGCAGTACAAGACATTGGATTTGTTTAATCCATTTTGTAAGTTAGTGAGATTTCTTTTGTAATTGAGCAGTGAGCTCTAGGCACTAGGCCTTCCTGCATGTGCAGGCTCCTATTGTAAGTAGCAATATTCTCTTATTGGCCAGTAAGTGAATATTGTGGGTCACAAATCCCACTGAGGTTTTTCCCACACTAGGTTTCCTTGTTAAAATATTGTGTTATGGTGTGTCTCTTATGTTGTGGTTGTTATTCTTCTTTGCTGCATTATTTTTGGTTTACTGGTACATAGTCTTGATATGCTTTTCATGTTATAAGTTAAGAAATTTTTATTACCAGTCAGATACTGATTCACCCCCCCCTCTTAGTATCTTTGGGAATCCTAACAATGACCCCTTAGGACACCCTATGGCCCCTTAATACAATATGATGTCCTAGTGGGTCATATGGTGTCCTAAGGGATCATATGGTGTTCTAACACATTTGTGGCCCCTTAGGACCTTATATGACCCCTAACGACACCATATGACTCCTTAGGACACCATATGATATCCTACTGGGTCATATGGTATCCTAAGGGGTCATATGGTGTTCTAACACATTTGTGGCCCCTTATGACCCCATATGACCCCTAATGACACCATATGACCCCTTAGGACACCATATTACCCCTTAGGACAATATGGTGTCCTAAGAAGTCATATGGTGTCCTAGCGGGTCATATGGTGTTCTAGCACATGTGTGGTCAATTAGGACCCTATATGACCCCTAACGACATGATATGACCCCTTAGGACACCATATAAATCCTTAGGATACAACATGACCTTTTAGGACACCATATAACCCCTTAGGACAATATATACGATATCTTAAGGGGTCATATGGTGTTCTAACACATGTGTGGCCCCTTAGAACCCCATATGACCCCTAACAACATGATATGACCCCTTAGGACACCATATGACCCCTTAGAACACCACATGATGTTTTAGGACACCATATGACCCCTTAGGACAATATAATGTTCTAAGGGGTCATATGGTGTTCTAATACATGTGTGACCCCTTAGGACCCCATATGACCCCTAATGACACCATATGACCCCTTAAGACACCACATGACTTGTAACGATGCCATAATACCCCTTTGGACACTATATGATCCCTTAGGATACCATATCACCCATTAGGACATCATGTAGTGTCCTAAGGGGTCATATAGTGTCCTAAAGGGTCATATGGTGTCGTTAGGGGTCATATGGGATCCTAAGGGACCACGCATGTGTTATAACACCATATGACCCCTTAGAACACCATATGACACCTTAGAATGTCATATGGTGTCCTTAGGGCTCATATGGTGTCTTAAGGGTTCATGTCATGTACTTGGATGTTAAAAGGGGTCATATGGTGTCCTGAGGGGCCATATGACATCGTTAGGTGTCATATGATGTCCTAAGGGGTCATATGGTGTCATTAGGTGTCATATGGGGTCTTAAGGGGTCATATGGTCTTGTAAGGGGTCAAATGGGGTCTTAAGGGGGCACACATGCGTCAAAAAACCATATGACCCCTTAGGACATCATATTGTCATAAGGGGTCATATGGTCTACTAAGTGGTCATGTCATGTACTCTGATGTTAAAAGGGGTCATATGGTATCCTAAGGGGTCATATAGTGTTTTAAGGGGTCATATGGTATCTTGAGGGGTCATATAGTGTCCTAATGTGTCATATGGTGTCTTAAGGGGCCACACATATGTTAGAACACTATATGACTCCTTAGGACATCACATTGTCCTAAGGGTTGATATGGTGTTTTAAGTGGTCATATGGTGTCCTAAGGGGTCATCTCATGTACTAGGATGTTAAAAGGGGTCATATGGTGTCTTGGGGAGTCATATAGTGTCATAAGGGGTCATATGGTGTGGTTAGGGGTCATATTAGGTCTTAAGGGGTCATATGGGGTCCTAATGTGCCACACATGTGTTACAACACCATATGACCCCTTAGGACATCATATTTTCCTAAGGGTCATATGGTGTCCTAAGGGTTCATATGGTGTCTTAAGGGGCCATGTCATGTACTAGGATGTTAAAATGGGTCATATGGTATCCTAAGGGGTCATATAGTTACCTGAGGGGTCATGTGGTGTACTTAGGGGTCATATAGTGTCCTAAGGGATCACATAGTGTCGTAAGAGGTCATATGGTGTCCTAAGGGGTCATATGGTGTCATTAGGGATCATATGGGGTCCTAAGGGGTTACACATGTGTTAGAACACCATATGACCCCTTGGGACACCATATGACTCATTAGGATATCATATGGTCGTAAGGGGTCATATGGTATCCTAAGGGGTCATATAGGGTCCTAAAGGGACACACATGTGTTAGAACATTGTATGACCCCTTAGGACACCATATGACCCCTTAGGGTGTCATATGGTGTCCTTAGGGCTCATATGGTGTCCTAAGGGGTCATGTCATACATATTAGGATTTTTAAAAAGATCATATGGTGTCCCGGGGTCATATGGGATCTTAAGGGGCCACACATGTCTTAGAACACCATATGACCCCTTAAGACACCATATGACCCCTTGTGAGATCATATTGTCCTAAGGGGTCATGTCGTACATACTAGGATGTTAAAAAGTCTCATATGGTGTCATGAGGGGTCATATGAGTTCCTATGGGGCCACACATGTGTTAGAACACCATATGACCCCTTAGGACACCATATAACCCTTTAGGAGGTCATATTGTCCTAAGGGGTCATAGGGTGTCCTAAGGGGTCATATGGTGTCCTAAGGACTCATGTTGTGTACCTGGATGCTAAAAGGGGTCATATGGTCTCTTGAGGGGTAAGTAGAGAGGTTGAGGAAAGGAGGGAGGGATGTATAAATAGATAGAGAGGAAGGGAGAGAGGAAGAGGGGAGATAGTGATAAGTTTAGAGTGGGGAAATATATAAAGAGAGGTGGAGAGGGAAGGAGATAGAGATAGGTGAGATATAGAAAAGTGGAGGGGAGAGTTGGAGTAAGGGAGAGAAGGAGAGGTATTCAAAGAGAGGGAGGGAAGGAGAGGTATTCTTTACTCCACCTCTCTATCAAGTACCCATCTATCTCCCCTATCCCTTTATGTATTTATCTCATCTCTCTAGGTATGGGTATCTATCTTCCCTCATGCTCTTTTTATATCCCATCTCCCTCTCTCTACCTATCTCCATTTCCACCTCTATCTACTTTTATCTCCCATAATTATCTACCTCCTTCCCTCCATTCTACTGTCTCTCTATCTGTCTGTCTGTTTATCTGTCTCTGTCTGTCTCTATCTCTCTATCTCTCTATCTCTCTGTCTTTGTCTCTCTATCTCTCTGTCTCTGTCTCTCTCTCTGTGTGTGTGTCTCTCTCTCTATGTCTTTGTCTCTGTCTCTTTGTCTCTCTGTCTCTCTATCTCTGTCTCTGTCTCTGTCTCTGTCTTTGTCTTTGTCTCTGTCTCTATCTCTCTCCCTCCTTCCATCTCTATACTCTCTAGATCTCTAGCTACTTATCTCTATCTACCCAACCTCTATTTAAATACCTCTCCTTCTTTCCCTCACTCCAAGCCTCCCCTCCACTTTTGTATATATCACCTATATCTATCTCTCTTTCCATCTCCACCTCTCTCTATCTATTTTACCCCTCAACTTATCACTATCTCCCCTCTTCCTCTCTCTATTTCTCTATATATCTCCCTCCCTATAAGACCTCTATTTATATCTTTTCTTCTATCTCCCAAACCTTCCCTTTCTACTTCTATCAATCTCACTCTCTCCCCACTCTCTCTCTATTACCTTTTTCTCACCCTACATCTCTCTCCCTCCCCACCTATATCTCTACCTCTCTCTAGAGTGAGATAGAGAGGTAGAGAGGGGATAGAAGGGAGATAAAAGTAGAGAGGGAATCAAGGAGGGGTGGAGAGAGAGAGAGAGAGAGAGAGAGAGAGAGAGAGAGAGAGAGAGAGATGTTGGTAGGGAGGGAGAGAAAGGTATGTGTATTCCAAAAATGTGGTATCAACCTGCAAGAGGGGAAAAATCTCAAACACACATATGAAACATTATGTTAGAGGTTAGAAATCAAAATCAAAAACCAAGAAACTAGCTTTGAAAAACCAAACTCTAAGCCCATCTCATGTTCCTCTATCTCTAAAGATGCTCAAGATTCAAGGTGGCCCTCACTTGGAAGAGAACTTGATCTCTTGGATGACAACCTAGAGAAAGAGATTTATGAGAATGATTCTAAGATCTAAATGGAATGCAACTAAGATCTTAGTGAAATGCAAAACTAGATGATTAAGATGTTAGATGAGTTCCAAATTGAAAGTTAATATGATGCTAGATGAGTTAATTAAGCTATGTGAAAATTGAATGCTATAAAAGATATAAATTAAGCTAAAAGATGAACTAAAATGAATCTAAATGCTATGAGATGGATGCTTGATGCTAATGCTTGGATGATTGAAGATGAATTGGATGCTTGAAGATGGAAAAATGAGCTCCTTAACCTGCAAATTGACTATAATTTGGATGCACAAGATTGTTATCTTATTTGAAGAAGGAAATGGGCTCGATTTATAGGAAAAATAGAGAAATGGATGGTTGAGATTGAGTAATCTCAAAAAGGGCTACGATTGAAAGTTATCAATCCATGGGAGAGACTCAATCCAATCCCAAGTTGACAAATGTCACCTTGAGAGGGATTGAGAGGATTCTAAACAAGCCTTAGATGCTAAAAAAGCAATTAGGGATAACCTCAAGGAGTGACATCATTGGATAATGCCATTAACCAGGGAGGTATGCTATTACCCAAGAGGTAAACTCTTGTGCAACATGGGAAAATGGTTAAAGGGACAACCATCATGGCTAAGGGGGGTGTTCTTGTAAGAGGCATTAAATGACTTAAGACTTTAGAGGCTAAATTGCTCCAAGAGGAAAACCACTAGTGTTTTATGTAAGATCCGTACATGTTTGGAAGACTCAACAAGTTAACTTGTTGAGATAGATAAAGTCTTAAATGCATTTGGAAGACTTTCTTCCAATTTTGGAGAAGTGACTCCCACAAATCTAGGGAAAGGACATGATTAGAATATTTAGGCATGATTAAGGTGGATTAGAGGGTTTCTATAAGGAATTGGGATGCAAGTGGGAGATGTAGGAGAATGCAAAAGGGTGAGGGAAAATAGGATATTTAGTTAAATTAAAATGATTTAATTTAGCCAAAAGGGTTGCAACTTGCATTTGTAGGATTTTGCAAGTGGGGGAACTATTCACAAATAATTAATGATTTATTTATTTGCAAAGGGGATTTTCAATTAAATGTGAATTTAATCAAAAGGGGGAAAAGAGATTTTAATCAAATAAATAAGATTTATTTAATCAAATGGCTAAGGGTACTTAATCAAACCTTAGTTTAATTAATAAGTCAGGCTAGAAGAAGGATATTTAATCAAATCTTTAATTTGATTAAAAGGTCAATTAGAAGAATATGAATATTGATTAAATCTTAATTAATTAATTGGAAGAATTAGGGATAATTAAATGAATAAGATTCCCTTAATTCATTGTGCAACTTTTAGGTGTCTACATTATGTAGAGAGAGATAGATTGGTAGGTACATGTAGAGAAATATAGGTAGGTAGGGAGTGAGGGGATGTGCAGAGATAGATGATATAGAGAGTAAATAGTTAAGGATGTGAGGGAGAGGTAGAGATAGGTCTAGATTTCAGGAGAGAAAGGAGAGAGTGAGATAGAGAGGTAGAGAGGAGATAGAGGAGAGATAAAAGTAGAGAGGGAAGGAGGGAGGGGTGGAGAGGTAGAGTTGGAGAGAGAGAGATAGGTCTCAAGTGGGAGAGAGATGTATTTAGAGAAAGATAAGTTGGTAGGGAGGGTGAGAAAGATACGTAGCGAGAGAGCGAGAGAGAGAGAGAGAGAGAGAGAGAGAGAGAGAGAGAGAGAGAGAGAGAGAGAGAGAGAGAGAGTTATATATGTATAGAAATAGAGATAGGTAGGGAGTAAGGGGAGTTGTGTAGAGAGAGAGGAGACAAAGAGTAGAGAGTTAGGGATGTAGGAGAGAGATAGACAGATAGGTCTAGATTTTGGGATAAAGAGAGAAAAGAGTGAGATATAGAGGTAGAGAGGGGATACAAGAATAGTTCTATGGAGAAAGACGAGTCTAGAGTTCAAGGAAGATAAAGAGATATAGAAAATACTGACAGGAGCCTACTGATTACTGAAATTTGACTTAAGTTTGAAAAACTTATAAGATCTAAAATCTAGAATTTGCATTATAACTACTAGCTCGATTTGAAACCACTTTCAAACATCTTTCCAATATAGATATGGAGAGAGACAAGTCTAGAGATCAATAAAGATAAAGTGATTGAGATAAAGAGAGCTAGAAAATGTTGAACTATTGATTACTGAAATTTGATTGTCTAAAAATTTATAAGATCTTCTAAAATCTAGAATTTGCATTATAACTCCTAGAGATCTAAAACCACTCTCAAACATCCTGCTAATATAACATGAAATATAACTTAAAGTATATAACATCTAATTATAAGAAAGGAAAAATATAAAGGGAAATGTGACTTATACAAGTAAATCTTGCATTTCATGTATATATAGCTTATTTTTAATAAATTAAAAATAAAAAATAAAAAGAAAAATGGGATCCCATTTTGTTTTCGAAACGAGATCCCATTTCTTAGATTTAGGCTCTAGATCCTGATGTGAAATGGGATCTCATTTTAAATTTTGTCATCAAACTTTCCTCTTAGGCTCTCCTCTTTAGCAATCTTAACATGTTCATCACCGCTATAAATCTCTTCAAGTTTTTTCCATACTTCATATGCAGTTTCAAGATTAGTAACATCTACATATTCAACATCAGATAGGGAACTGATAATAGCCTCCAATGCTTCATTATTTTCTTGTTGTTCTTTAATTTGATCATCAGTCAGAGGTCCCGTAGGTGTAACATACTGAGTTTTTACATGATCCCAATACTAACTTCCCAAACTCTTAATGTAAATCTTCATTTTATCGCTCCATATCATATACTTATCTTTGTTGAGCTTCAGACCTTCCTTCTTCATCATGATCTACAAGATCTTTTCCTCAAGGTGTTAAGCTTTAGATTTAAGAGGACCTGAGATGCTCTGATACCAATTGATGGTATGATGAAAAAATAAGTATCTGATAGATACTGAGAGGGAGGGGGGGGGGGGTGAATCGGTAAACTAATAAACTGATATAGACTTCCCAATCTCAAACTCAAACTCACAAAGTAAACTTATCATTATAATATCACTGTCAAGATCAATACTCATAAGAATACTCAACATCAACGAGATAACTGTTATAGCAACTTAACAGTAAATAAATTTAATCTTGTAAACATGCAAATTCTTAATCATATATCAACACACTCCATCTCTCAATGCTTCCAGTTATCATGCCTTATTATAAGTTAATAAAATCAATAAATAAAATCATAACCAAAAAAACATTCACCACATGACACAAAGGTTTATACGTGGAAAACCCAAATAGGTAAAAACCATGGTGAGATGAGACTCACAAGATAGCTATCTGAAATCTTCTGAAGTTTGCCTGGTTAGGAGCCAAACCTATTAAATCTTTTACAATAAGTCTTGTTAAGAACCGATCCTATTAGGAATCACCCAGTTAAGAGATTTACAAAATGCCTTGATAAAAAGAAAATACCCTGTTAGGAATAACCTCAATAGAGGATTTGAGAATCCAAGCTAATGGACCACCTTGTTAGAGGATTTAAGAAGTAACCAAGCTTGTTAGAGCTTACCTGGTTAGGGGATTTCAATTCTGCTATAATTGTTAGAAGTCAATAGGTTTTTCTTGATCTGTTTGAATAGAACTAAATTTTCTTGATCAGATCCTTTTAAGCTTCAATCTACCTTGACTCAAACTGCAGATCCATTCTCTGGTTAGGCAACCATGAACTCAATTGATTTCTGCCAACACCTTGCCAACACTAAACAAAACAACTTCATCGACCTTAAATACAAATCAATTAGATCGGTAACAAACAAAAACCTAATTCTCTCATAGAGATTACAAACAAATCAGTTCAAGTGTGACCATTGGATTTACATAGCAATGTATACACATTCTTCAAGAAAATTCCAACCGCTCCATGATCACTGCTTCATCAGACTTGTAACTCATCACACACTTTGCATTAAATGCTATCCAGTTTTCTCATTCCCTAGACAATCAAACAAACACACCAAAAGAATCTAAACTTATCTTCTTACAATGATCACACGTGTCTCCATCATTACTGCTCATCAGCTAATAAACCAACATAATCATTTCAACAAACTTAATCGGTTAGGATTTAACAAAAACCAATTGGTAGGGTTTACTGGCTACATAACATAGAAAGGGTTTAACCTTATACACTGGTTACCGGTTCAACTCACATACTTATATATTAGTTTACAACATCTTCCTCAAAGCTCTTCCTACCAGTTACAAGACAATATCAATAACAACAATATTAGCAATATCATAAATACCATTACCAGTTCAATTGACATCAATGACAACATAACATATCATTAATACAATCTTCATGCAAATACCAACAGTGCTAGCTTCTTGTTTATAAGTATTTCACTCAACTGACTCTCAAGGAGAGTTTGCACTATTTTAGGAGGGTTAATGATGCCTTCTTTTCTCATTATATGTCATTATTTGATAAGAATCTTCAGAATAAAAGAGTATTAGATGAGACTTGGAAGGTGGTGAGTGAATATGGTTGCATTTTCTTACAGTTTCCCACATTTACATACATCAGGATTAGATGCTTTAATGGATAACCCTTCATGCTTCCAAGATATCCATTAGATAAGATTGTCCTTATGGAGATGAATCGCCAAATGATATCAATTCATGAGCATAATTGGGGCTCATAAGGTAGGTCTTAAGTTCTCCATTACTATAGGGAGATACTCCATCAACTCCATCTACAAGGCTCGTGCTATGGAGGAGGAAATGAGGAGAGTGACTATGATATTTTTCAAAGCTAGGAAGTATTTTGACTACAGGGGTATGAAAAAAAAGATTAAGAATAACAACACTCATGTTCACCGAATTGAAGATGTATGGATTGATTGTAGAATTGAAGAAGACATTCAAAGTCTTGATTATTGTTATTTGATAGTAGAACAAATTGAGAATCTTGATCTTGTTGAGGTTCCTGAGGATCTTGAAGAGGATGGAGACATTCTTGACTATATGTATGAGAAAAATAATGTTGTTGGATTACCTCTGCCTCTTATCCAATGGTTTCAAAAGGAGAATACTTCAATAAGGGCTAGGTTCCAAAAAATTCTTGATAATACTAGTGTTTGGTTAAATCTGCATGGTATTCAACCAAAGCCTTTCTAGACTGAATCACTTGAAGAAAATGTTGCAAGGCCTAAAGGAAATATTTCCAAGTTAAGGACTAAGAATAGATAGGATCCTATGATTCCTAAAGATCCAAAGTTCAAGTTCATTGTTGGAAAGGGTAAGAACCAAGGTGAGTCTTTAACTCAAGAAACTCAAGCTCATGATGAGATTGAATGAGGAGATGAAGATAATGAAGCCAAACAAGAAGAAGATGAACTAGAAAATGAGCATGAACAAGAGAAAGGAGAATTTGATGAGAATGGATTACCTAAAATCCCAAGTACTTCTTAGTCTCAAGAGACACAAGAAGTTATTCCTCCTGCATCATGTGATATCACATGTACTACTTCAGTCTCAGTTATCGAGAATATTCCTTTAAGTTCCACTATGTTATTTTCATCACAAGCTCCTAAAATTATTGTCATTCCCTCCACTTCCACAAGTGAATCTGGCCTTGATATGCCTCATGACAACCTAGATACTATTTTCTTTCCTAATCTGTCTGAAGTTACTTCTTCCATGTTGGAAGATTTTGATAAATTTATGTCGAAAAACCAAGTTCCCCCTAATGTTTCTATTGCTCCACATCCACTTTTCATTTTTACCTCAACTCCACCCATTGTTACTACAAGTATTTAGTCTCATGAATTGGCAACACAAGTGTTGACTACTGGAGTGGATGATGATGCACCTTTGCCACCCTGGCTAGTGTCTAACACTCCTAAGAGAAAGAAGCAAGTCATCTCTCTAGATGACTTTGATTTTAGTCAATTGATGTCTGTTAAGCCTAAGGTTGTAAAGAAGGCCAAGACTTTGTCTAGATTGAGAATAGATAAATCAAAGAATAAGTATGTTGAAATGGAAATTCCTCCTCTAGAAATCAATTTGGATAAAGTGTAGCCTACTAATTATGGCATGAAAAAAACCAACCTTGGTAAGAAAACACATGAAGGTATAGTGGAAGATGATCAAAATAATTTCCATCATATTGTGACAATATTTAGTGAAGAAAATATTAATAAAGATAATTTTAAGAAACAGGTTGATCAGTTCACATAGGTCTTGATCAAGATTACTAAATCATCTAAGGTAGTTGATCCTGTCACTTCTTCAGTGGATGAGAAAATCATTAAGAAAAGTGAGCAGTATAATTCTTGTGGGAGAATAGTTGGTGAATGGATGGACATGTTTCTAAGCCAAGGGACACATCTCCTTTGTTCTACGGTTACCTTAGTTAATAATCTTGAGGAAATCAAGATTGAAATTAGTAAAACTTTGAACTTTTTTTTAGATGACTTGGAAACACATGAGAAGGACTTCGACTCTTGGTTGAAGTTAGAAGATTTTCAATTGGATGTTCTAGTTGATAATGGAGTACTTCATTTGAGAGATATGTATTTTGGCATTACAGTTGTTGGAATTACAGTAGAAAGACAGATTGTTGGCATTTCATTAAGGATATTGAGAAGGTTGTTGAAGATTATTTCTATAACTGAAGAAGGATGATAACTGTCTTAATAATATTATTTTGTCATTGATGTCAAGAAATTGATTTTCTGATTCAGTATGATGTTGCCATATCTTAAGAAGTATGTTTTGATGAGTATTAAGAAGTCGGTACGTGACACCAAAAGAATATGATAATAAAGGGGAGAAATGAGTTATTCAATGGGCAACTATTACCGAGTTAGAAAATGATGAGATCATGTTATTTTGATTGTTTTGATATCCTAATATGTTGTTTAATACTATACTAAGTCACCGAGCAAAGGAACCTAGTCGGTAAACCCTAAGGTTATCGATGTTGTTAAATCAGAATGTCTATCGAGTGAAGTTCAGTGTTAACCGAGTAACAACCAAGTTATAACAGATCATATTGGATGAATACAAACATTATTTAATGAAGGACAATGATGAGCTAGAGTTGATTAAATGATTGGTATGCCGCACATGAAGTTTGTTAAGAATCTATGGCAATGGAAGATTGACAGGAAGATCTGTAGCTTAGATTGAACTGCAATAACCTTGTACAAGTTCCAAGAAAGGAATGCAAGTCCTGAGGCAAGGTAAAACATTTTTAGATCAAAGGATACATTGAACCTGGTCAAGTGTGAAGATCTGATAGCTAAGATTGATCATGGGAAATGTGATCAAGGAGATTAAGTGGTGAGAATTGTTTATAAATAAGAAATTGTTGATAAACAATATAGGTGGGCAATTGTAAGCACAGTGATGCTACAGTAATGTTTACCAAGCACAGAAGCTTGGAGATCTGATTGAAGAACAAATTGGGAAGCCCAACAAGCCCATCAAGGGACAAGATAAGTCTTATGAAAAGATTGTTTTGAGCAAATAAGAATCTACTTTAGCATTTAAGATGTGAAGTTGCAGATATAGTTTATTACATTTGTTTATTCTGTAAGTGACAGAAAATCTCTTAATCGAGTGGACTTAACAGTCTTATTTGTAAATCCTCTAACAAGGTGACATCCTAAATGAGTGTTTGAAATCCTTTGACAAGGTCACTTCTAACAAAGTGTAAGATCCTAACAGATCTAAGGGAAATCCCTTAATCGGGTCACATCTAGCAATGTGTTTGTAATCTTTAACAGGATTTGCTTTTAACCGAGCATACTCTAGAAGAGTATATTTCTTAGTGGGTCTGAAATCCCACAGTGGTTTTTCCCTATTTGGGTATCCACGTTAAATCTGGTGTTATTTGTGTTGTGATGTTATATGTTCATGACTTCAAATGTTTTACAGTTTTCTGTAGTATATGCTACTGAGGTTGAATTTGTTGGATATATTGAAGATTAAGTTTGTGTGATTCACCTCCCCTCTCATCCTATTATCTATTGACTTAGAGCTTTACTATTGGCATCAATACTTAACAATGTACATTGAACAAAGGGAAATATTGGAAAAATAGATGAATGTCTTGGAAGCACTAATCAAAGATTTGAGGAAAGCACAAAAATAATGTAATGGTAAAGGGAAGGACATCATTGAGAAGATATCAGCTCTCCCTTGTACTTTCCTCGAAGATCCAGAAACCCCTTCATGAGGATAACATCATCAAAGAATTCAGTTTGTTAATTAGTGAAGAGGTCGATAAAAAAGTTTCCTCATTATCTTCAGTGGATAATTTGGTAGATATCCAATTAAACTTAGATGATCTAGCCTCTCTTTTGAAAAAGCATAAGAAATGTTACCTGAACCTTAGAGATTCCATAACCCAGGTCTAGGCCATTACAAGTCACACTAAAGGACCTAATTAGGTATAGTTGAAATCAACTCTACAAAAGTTCAAGGAATTCATGAAGTAGGATCAAAATGGAGTGTCTGGTGACACTCAGTAATTTTCATAGTAGATGCATTTTTGAATAAGACTTTGACACCTTAAGTGTCATTTTGTATTTAGTTTTTCCTAGTTTTTTCAAAGCACCTCTCCTATATATATGAGGTTTCTTATTGTAATTCGGATCTATAATCTTTAATCAATATGCCAAAACTTTGCCGAAGTGAAGAGAAAAAGTGAAACTTTGTATTCCTCTTGTGATTTTACAAACTTGATGAAATAAGAAGAAAGCCTTGGCATCCAAACTTTGTGTTGTATTCATTTGTGGTTTATGGTGAGAGTGTTCTTATGTCATTTTCAAAATAAATTCTTATTTTTCTCAAGTAAAGGTGTGTGGAGAGAATATTGTTAAAGTGTAGAGGCAGTTGTTAATTTGTGAACTTTGTGTCATATTTTGACTCTTGTTACTAGAATTAGGAATTAGTGATTGTGATATCATTTTGAATACTTTGTCCTTCATATGGGTATTTTCAAGTTAAAGATAGTTGATATATATATATATATATATATATATATATCTGTGTGTGTGTGTGTGTGTGTGTGTGTGTGTAGAGAGAGAGAGAGAGAGAGAGAGAGAGAGAGAGAGAGAGGTTGCACTTTGAAGACTTTGAGCTTCATATTATCATTTCAAAAAAACATTATGAAAAGTGAAATTAGGAATTAGTTTAAAGACTTTGTTCTTTATTTTGATTTTCTTAATTAACACATTGGGTTACAAAAGTATTTATTAAAAGGTTGATAGGATAGTAGTGAGTTTTAAGACTTTGAGCTTAAGCACTCTTTCCTGTCCCAAAGAAGCAATGAAGGACTTTGCACCTTTATGGAAACTTTTCTTCTTTCTTATCCATATTGTATCATTATTGCATTCTAAGTTAATTTGTAACAGAGAAATTGTAAGAATTATTTCTGCTCTATATTGTAAATTCTTTCCTAAAAAGAGAGGAAAAGAATAACATCTATCTTGAAAAAAGAGGATGGGATGATGTACCACCCAAGTTAGATTAGGAATTGAAATTTGTAACTTATTTTATAAAGGTAGAGTAGTGAATCACTGGGGGAGCCTTCCCTTATAGATTAAGAAATATTCAATCTCATGTTGTTGTGGTTGAAACCATAATTTTGTAAACTCTTCAAGTTTGCACAATTTTTAGCCAAAACTCTCGATTGTTCAAGTGAATCTTATATACATCGAGCATCCTAAGTGGTTGTATCATGAGCACCCTTGGATCCTCCATCTGCAATAAATTTCATTCTATCATGTGATCAAAGTCTACTATATATTTCTTAAGATAAGATACATGAATCACATTGTGCAACTAGGCGAGAGTTGGAGGTAGAGAAATTTTGTATGCGAATGGGTTGACAACCTCTAAAACTTTAAAAAACTCCACATACCTTGGTCCTAGCTTGGAGGGTTTCCCAAATTTTATTGAACTCTTTTGTGGCTTGACCCTTAGGAGCACCTTCTCTCCTACCTTGAACTACCTTGGAATTTTCTTCGCATATACATAACTCTTCTATTAGTTGTTAGCTTTTGCCAACCTTTGTCTCATCAAATTGAATTGTTCCTCTATTTTTGAGAGAGCCTCAAGATAGAGGGTTATCCTATCTTCTAGCTTATCCTAGCTTATAGGAGTTTGACACCCCCTTCCATAGAATGCCTCAAATGGTGCCACTTTGATGGATATCTGATAAGAGTTATTGTATACGAATTCTACGAAGGATCTATAATCTTCACACTTGCGCTACGGATCCATATAGTACATCCTTAGAAGATCCTCTAAGACTTGGCTTACTCTTTTTGTTTGACCATCTATTTCTTAGTGATAAGTCAAACTAATATTCAATTGGATTCTTAGGGCTACAAACAAATTTTGCCAGAACCTTGATGTCATCTTGACATCACTGTCTGATATGATCTTTTTGGGCAACCCATGCAATTGAAAAATTTCTTGTATAAATTTGTGGGTTATAATAGGTATTGCATCTATCAAGTTATTTGGTATGAAGTGTGAACTTTGGTAAGCCTATCAACTACCACCAATATAACATTATGTCTATTCCTAGACATTGGAAAACCTTGAATAAAGTCCATGTTTATTATTTGCCATTTCCAATCAAGTACAACATTAGGTTGTACTAGTCTTGCTAGGTGTTTATGTTCTTCCTTCACCCTCTGGCATTCAAAGTAGAGTACCACAAATCTTTTGGCATCATTCATTATTCCTTTATAGAAATAAAGAGGTTTAACATCTCGCAAAAATTTGGTGACCCTTGGATATGCTGAATATGGTGTTGAATGCACCTCTTTCCATGCCAATATCCTCAATTGAGAATATTTTGGCACATACATACATCCTTAGTATCTTAAAAGGTCACTTGATTCAAAGTTGAATCCCTCATACCTAGGATCCTATGGATTAGCTAAGAGAGATTCCTTGAATTTCTTATAATATTTGTCTCCTAATTTTTGAACCATAGAGGATATGTGCTTTCTATGACTTAGGGAATCTGACACTCGATTTTGCTTCTCTTTAATATAGCTAATTTCAATGTCATAGTCTAAAATCAACTCCAACTATCTTCTCTGATGGGCATTCAGATTACTTGGGTAAATATATATCTTAACCATTGATGATCTAATTGAAGCTCAAAGTATAAGGCTCACCCTTTTGTGAACTTATTAAAATGGTTACAAGAGCTCTTTTTAGTAATTGTTGATCCCCAGAAGGACACATTGTCTTTTTGGAGCAGTAACGAAACTTCACAGGAGTGTGACAAACATCCTGTGAAACAACCTTTGATATTTTAGAAGTCAGCTCTTCAAGGTGGGAGGAAGAAAAGGGAGAGAAGAATCTTCACCAGGAGACTAAACTAAGAAGGGTGATATACCATAACAAAGATTAGATTAAGAGGATGACTTATGTGGTTTGGTTGAAAAAAATTATGATAATATTCATAGAGATTTTACCATCACTGATCAGAGATTCATGCCTCTATTGAGAAGACACAATGCACCATAGACTCTTCGTTGTTATTCAAGAGAATGAAATTCGTGAAGCTCACCAAGCATAGCGAATAATATTCGGATCCTAACTGTAGGAAGCACCTGCAAGGGTAAAAAAAAGGCATAAACTTCTAAGGGATGCTAGCTCCTTTGTACCTAAAATATGGTATAAGAAAACAACTCCTAACGAAAGGCCCAAAGAATGGGTCCTTGCTTCTTGATTAGAATGAATCCTATAAGGGTTCAACAAGAAGGTTTTAGCCTCTGAAACATGATTTTGTGAGGAGCAGGCTATAAAGAGTATAATTCATCTTTTGTTTTAGATGCCTTATGAAGAGAAGAAAGCCTTCATGGTCATAAGTACACCAAGTTAAACTGAAAACAAAAATACCCATATAAGTAAACTGGACCAGATTCAAAAGAAATTAGCATAGGAAACTTGGATTAACAAAAAGAAAAAGGCCGCATGGGCACAACTTCCATAATTCATTAAAAGCAAAAATGTCAAGGCTAGAGAATAAGTTCCAGAAAATAGATGACATTACATACAACTCTGGTGATAAAACCATGGAGTTCCTTAGAAAATGACTATGAATTTACAATTATATCACAGAAAAAATTAAGAGTTCTTGAACAGTCATCCCCCTCCCTGTATGAGTCGGCGACCTTATATAGGGAAACATAGGCTTCCCTTTTATGACCTATTGTGCCTTAGAATTAGGTATTGATTCCTTCGATTTTACATATTGCCGAAAAGTGTGTGAGAATTTGCCAAGATCTAGAGGCAATGGAAAACACAAATAAAAGAGAACAAAATGTGACAAGAATAAACTGTATTCCTATCAATGATGCAAAATGTGATCAACTGGATCATCAAGATTTGTTGTTGTTACATACAATGTAGGATAAGCCTTCTTATAAAGACAAGGCTAAGAGACCAGAGAGCACACAATGATGACATGTGGCTCAATGAGATGCAAGGGTAGGTAGGAGAAATAGTATAATATTCCACATGAGGTGGATCACCCACCGAAGGTGGAATTATCACTCCACAATAAGTGGATATGATAGAGTAATAATAAGATCACACCATAAAAGGTGGAAATTCTGCTACATACACACTCCCAATGTAGCACATCTCCCTAAGTGTCTCATATGCAAACTACAATGTTGTGCATGTACCTAAGTAAAATTAAGTAAAGTGTACTTATATCGAACATGAATAAATAATTACACCAAAAAAGTGTGCCTTTCTTTTTGGTGATTTACAAAAACGTGCCAATTGTGGGTAAAATAGTCGATTAGGCCGATCTTGTGAGGCTCTCTATTATCGCATGGGCTAACTAAAAATATGATTTCTAACAATTGTTGATCCTGTGTTTTGATTGTCAGAAAGCATGGAAACAAGCATATTCTGGGAATGTGCATTGGTGAATTCGATGACAGTGCAGTCACTGCAAGACACATGTCATGTGGGTAGACCTTCTTGAGGGAGATTTGTGTGCAGCGAGCTAAAAGCTCCGGCAAGCTGACATGTGGCATTCCATCGAGATGCACTGTTTAACTCGTGTGTATTTTTGCAAGAAGTCCACGAATGCTGATGTGGCCGATCTTTGAGAAAAGAAGTAGCAAGGTCACTTCGCGTAGATGGAGTCTATAGTAATGAATCATGTTGGTGAACTATATGGGTATATAATTATTATATCTATTTTCTTTTTCTTTTACCATGTTGAATATGATGTTTCTAATTGTATAAATGATTGCATTAAATTATTAGCTATAGAATTATAGTATATGATTAATGTTCAAATGGTGTTAAAAATTTAAATGGTTAAGTCTTAGACTTATTGGGTTTCTAAACTAGGCATTGATAGTTGATGTGGTTTATTATACTTTATTGAATGCACGATGAATTATTAATTGAACACAATACTTGGTGGATTTGATATAGATAGAAAGAAAGCATAAGGTGGGTAGATTTAGTAGATAGGAGAAGAGTTTGGATTTATTCTTGTTTAATGAATTCTATTAATGCATTGACTTGATTGTGATGAGGAAACAATGGAGCGGAGTAAGAGCTTGAGAAAAGCTTTAATAGTTCAAATAGGATTGCAAATTGATCACATGCATGTATGAGTGGATGTAGCACAAACTAATTTAACGGGTGAACTTGAGGTAAGGACAAGTGGTAAGTTACACATGATTATTTATTATTTTGAATAATAAGAAGATGATCGAAGATAAATTAGGTAAATACTGAGTAGTAGTTAAATTCAAATTGTATAGTGTTATTTTCTATGATAATGTGTTGAAATTCCATGTCATTAATTTCAATTCATAAATGTTGCAACCATTGTAATGCCAATGAAAGAGATGGAGAAACATTAAGACCCCACTTATTACTTCATTTATTTAAGTGGCAATTTTTTTATTATTATTTTGGTAAGAGTCTAAATATTTGGTTTCATTAGTTAATTGTTCTTTGGAAAGTGTGCTAAGATTGGTATTATTTTACTTATTTAATGTTTGAGTGTTTGGATAAGGTATTTTTAACTCTTGTAAGTATCTAGTTTCACATTTTAAGTTGGGTTTAAAAAAAATGATTTAAGTGACTATTTTGTATTA
This sequence comes from Cryptomeria japonica, assembly GCF_030272615.1. Taxonomy (NCBI): domain Eukaryota; kingdom Viridiplantae; phylum Streptophyta; class Pinopsida; order Cupressales; family Cupressaceae; genus Cryptomeria; species Cryptomeria japonica. The sequence goes on from NC_081415.1 coordinate 176,285,175, forward strand.
TTTTTTTAGTTTCAAGTACCCTAGGTATGTACCTATAGGTAAGGTGAGTTAGGTAGTCTATATTTAAGTTCATGGATGAGTTTTAAGGAAAATATTTTGTGGCATTTAATGTTGGTGACTAGAATTTAAAGTCTATATTATTTTGCATTGGCGATTTTTTTCTAGGGTACAAAAATTCCATAAATTTCTGGCAAATTATACCTTGTTGTATGGGGAAAATATATATTGTAGGAGGCGAATAATTTTTGTTAAAAGGAACAAATATATAATTGTATGGGTGAAAAATTTTACTCCGAAGGAAAAATTATTTAAATGTATTGGCAATTTTTATCCACCGCTTGAAAATTATTGAATTTGTTTTGGCGAATATTTTGTTATTTATGGAAAAATATATAATTTATTGGCGATTTCATGAATTCATTTCCATTAATAGACAAGGAACATCACATCACATCAGTACATCACATTGAGTCTGGACTTTGCACGATGTATCAATAAGCGTGGCCTCTTTGACACGTGAAGGGTGACACATACCTAAAATCCTTCAATGATTTTAAACCATTCGATGATCATAGATCAATGGATGAAGTTTTATTTCGGCCCAATTTTTTGAAGAGAACATAGCTCACCAGAAAGTGTGCAGAATGGAATTGGATTCAATAGACACGTATCAAATGTCACGAATCACAATCGATAATTTCAGTCATTTAATATATATCTATTTAGTTACTGCAATCCACTTTTTCCCCACAACTTCCAATGTGGTACTTGCCAACTTGGTATTGGTTTATAGTTGTTTCCAATTTCGCACACTCGTGCATTTATGGGAAAGATTTGCAGAGATACAAAATATTTAAAAAAAATTATAGAAATTAATATGGTTAGAGAAGTAACTATTACAATCAAGAGCTTCAATTATTTATATATGATCTATGTTTGTTTCATCTTCAATTAGCCTTTGCCATTTTCTAGATAAATCGTTGGAGCTCACGGTATTTAAATTCTTCCTCTGGTTTAGGTTTATAGGTTGTTTAATTTGTTAATATCATTTCTCAAGATGGACACTTCCATCCACTTGAGAAGCATTTCTGCAGAGGACTAGAGGGCCTTTCTGGGCTCTGTGAGAGACCCAACCCTCCAATTAGTCTATAAGGAGGTTGGGTCATTCACCAATGAGGCTGTGTGGATGGTGCTGAGCAGAGAGTTTCTGCAAAATGAAAATAGATACCATGTTAACATGGACATTACATCTCAGTTCTTGGTGTCTCTTCTAGACCTGGGAGGAGACAAGGTGGATATGTTGATGCTGTTGAGGAAGGTTTTTAAGGAAGACTTCCTTGGAGATGACATTACTGTTGTCATCCTTGCAAAAGTAGGGGTGGGGATCCCTTGGATGAGTGAATTATCCAATCTTCTCCTCCCTGACCAAACAGTGCCAGTGGTTAGGCAACCGTTTCTCCTAAACTTGAATGTAGAGCACTTGGCGCATCATAGGAAATGGACATAGATTGGGAGGGACTTCCTCTGAAAATGGTAGCTCCTAGATGACTTTCCAAACTACATGTGGCTTGAAGAATTCTCTCAACTTATGCTGTCTAAAGAATTCTACATGGAAGGAGGGCCAGATTCTTAGGGCAAAGTTGTAAACCATCCACTAACTGTGCGCTAGCCCCACTCCCTAGGCCCCTAGTAGTTTTTTTTTTCCTATGTCCTCAAAACCTAACAGGCTCAGTGGCTCACTCATTTTGGCTTTTAAGTTTTTGAGGGACTCAAGTCTCAGACATAAAAATTGTAAATTTCCAAAGCATAAATATTAATGATAATTTTTCAAATTCCAGTTTGTTTCAGTTTTCCTCTTAGAGTCTTATGGATATAAAAATGCTTTCTTTAATTCTATTTCATTTTTATTAATTAAAGTTTTTCAAATTCTTTTTGTGTATGAGCTACGTTATTTCAATAATTTGTTAAACAATGGAAATAAATTTAATACTATGATCTTTTTTATGTAATACTTCTTCCTCTACATTTAATATATATATATATATATATATATATATATAAATTTAGTTCATTATTAATTATTTGTACATTGATTATGGTTGATTATAATTTTATAAATGTATAGTTAAGATTTGAACTAAAACTCCAACTTACTTGTTGTTGAACTTCCAGTTTTTAACTAGTGCATGCGTGGGTTGGTATTGGGTACATGCTATGATTTATAGTTAAGATTTTGTCATAATGAAGAAATTTGAGACATTTATGAAGGGTATTTGGTAGATGGGATCGCTTTCATGGAAGAGAACAAAGGGCAAGCATGTCCCAACTTCACACAAAATTGATCTGAAGTAGGATTTAGGAATGATAGAAAAAATGGCATCTAAGAACTTAGTACCAACCTTAACGAGAACTGGAAGAGTAATAGAACCTATAGTAGGACAAGAGAAACCATCTAAGATCTTAACCACTAAATCAAATTTATCATATCAATATGTTACTTCATGCAATTGTAAAGTTTAAAGATATTCTTAACTTATTACATTCACCATACATGTTGGATCAATCATCAATGAGAACCCCTCGTGAGAGTATGCCTTTGATCTTTGCAGGTGATATATAGACTTATACTGGGCCATCACATGTTTCAAATTTCAATTTCCAATAGTCTCACTAGCATCAAAGGTAATGCATATTGCATAGGTCCTTAGGAGGTGCAGGTTTATCAATAAGATTCACCACATTATTTATCAATAAAATTATATTAAACTAAATTTATGTTGAACTGCTATATATATTTTTAGTCTTTATTTATTTATTAAATTAAAGTTGATATTACATTAAATTTATGTTGAACTTTTATATATATTTTTAAACTATTTTTTAAAATTATATATCGTGAACATATTTTTAAATAATTTTGTTAAACTTTAAATTAATATTTTAGATTTAATATTGAATATTTTCTTTTTTATATTAAACTTTTACCTTTCAAATTGTATATCAAAATTTATAATTTTATTTAGTTATTGGTTTTATTCTAGAAACTAAGTTTCATGCTTTATACTATTTTTGAATTTCATATTTTTACAAATAATATTTGTAGTCACACAAATTTGTCCAGCTTAATTAAATAAATATTCGCTATTTATTTGATTAAAAATCCACTAGCCATCAGTTAATTAAATTAATATTTGATTAATTTATCCCCAAACATTCTTCTATTAATTAAATAAATTATTCAATTTATTTTAATTAATTCATTAAACCAAATTCACAATCAATTAAATAAATAAAATCTATTTATTTAACTAAAATCCCCCTATTCCTCTTCTAAATAAATTAAATAAAACATTTATTTAAATCATTATCCCCCCCCACTTACATTTTCCTACAAAAGCAACTTGCACACATTTATTGAAATAAATGAATTTTTATTTTAATAAAATCCTATTTTTCCTCACCCACCAAATCCACTTGCAAAATCTAATCCCCTTCTAGATTCTTCTAACCCCTTCCTAATTAGCCTAATCCATCCCCTAATTATTGTCACATTCCTAAACAAAATGGAGTCACTTCTCAAAGACTTCAAAAAGTCTTTAAAAAACATTTAATGCTTTGTGTGTTCAACAAATTAACCCCCAAAGTCTTTCAAGACCACTAATGGCTCTTACATGACCATTTATGGCTCTTACATAACCATTTATGGTTATTTCAAACTTGTCCCCCCAAACATTTATTGTTTTGACCATATTTATCCTTTTCACATTTGCACAAGAGTTTATCCATTGGATAAAAGCTTTATTCTTTGAATAAAGAGTTTATTCATTCAACTAACCTTGACTTTAACTCCCAAGGTCATATCAAGCATTTAATGCTTATTCCCTCCCCTCTCAACCTATCTCACATTGACACTTGTCATCCTGGGATTGGGTTGAAAGCCCTCACATGGATTTGAAATCATTCAATCCTGATCCTTGTTGAGATTGCTCAATCTCAAACATCCATTGCTCTATTTTCCCTATAAATAGAGCCCATTTCTTCATAATCCAGATCCTGAAAACTTGTATGCATTTAACCTATAGGCATTTTAGAGAGCATTTAGTATAGAAAACTCTTATATTGTCATTTTGGTTAAAATAAATCATTTTTCGTATCAAATAGCTTAATATTAGCTTTTCATTTTCATTTGGAGCAAAATACTACAATCTCAATCCTCCATAAGCATCCATAGTGGAAAAAGATGTTGAGAGCTACACTATTTTGGAACTTGGAGAGGAGAGGAACAAGGGAGAAGGAGCTAAGAACATGCTAAGAGGCATTTGGAGATGCCTCATTATCTTTGTTTCATTAGTTAGATATATTAACATGATTTTAGTGTCTCTCTTGATATGCCTATTTAGATTAGTTTTTGATTGACTAACACTAACGATTTTCTTGTGTCTTGTGTTGTTTATCATTGACTAACCTTGTCCATTCAGCAGAGCATCATTTGGTGAACCTGACATGAATCGAAACACCAAAAATATCATTTTTTTTAACAAACTAACATGTTTGAATGTTGAAAGTGTCACGCAGGTTGCGCTTTGGCGCTATTGAACTCGTTCTAGCGCTATCGATACTTATGATTTTAGTGCTATTGTTCTTACAATAGAACTATTGTTCTTACAATAGCGCTATTGTCTCAAGTTTAGTGCTTTTGGAACTATTTTGACATTTTTAAAATTGTTTTGGCGCTATTAACCCTTTTTTAGTGCTTTTGCCTCTCTGTCTTTCCCTTTCTTTTAGCGCTTTTGTGTTAAATAGCACCTCTGTTCAAATACAGACTAGCGCTATTGTAACAGAATGTCATAAAAATCACCTTGTAACCAAAAAAGTGAAAATTTTAGGCTTGTGGAAGCCCCCCCTTGGACATAGATTTTACTAACCTATATTTGTTGTTTGTGCAGGTTTAAAACTCACCATTAAAAACCACAAACTTTCTTGGTCACAGCATTGGGATATGCAGTAGAATCAGTGGATCCTCGTAAGAAGATCACAATCAAAGCCTATGATGATGCAGAGCATTCATCCAAAGGAGCCGTGGTACTACCAATCCGAGTGGGCCTTGTGGTAAAGCACATCATTTGTCAGGTTCTAGACCTTCCTCTGCCATATAATCTATTGTTAGGAAGACCTTGGATACATGCCATGCAAGCCATTCCATCTACCTACCATCAATGTATCAAGTTCCCACATAATGGTGCAGAGATCACAATCCTGGGCGATGTAAATCCCTTTGCGTATTGCCATAATATCAGCCATCAAACAGAGATTACCATTCCTAATAATAGAGAAGCCATCTCATCCACCTCATATGTAAGTCCAACCTCTCTTTCTAGTTTGAACACCACTATACCAAAGCAAGAAAAGCTTAAGATGAAAGTAGCAGAGGAAGGTCCTGGGGAATACAACTTGAGTCAACTCTTTTGTGTGGGACAAATGCACACTTCTCCTCGAACACATGGTAAACCACAACAGTTACTCCAACAACCACTAATCACGCCAGCATGTGCTTTGATGCCTTTCATCCTTGGAAAGAGTCAAGAAGAAGAAACCCAAGATGAGGACTTAGCGGAATGGATCTATAAAGATCCCATCACCACTGATATATTGAAAGTTAAACTTCCTACAAATCAGTATGGCAAAGGTCTCCTCATTATGCAAAGAATGGGGTATGATGGTCAGAGTGCTTTAGGATATTGCAAACAAGGATGACATGAACCTCTGCTGTTGAAATTAAATCCCAAAGGTAATACAGGCCTAGGCTTTGAAAAAGAGATCTTTCCTAAACTCAAATTCAAAGGAAAACCCAACAAACCATTATGTCAACCTACTGCCAAAAGGACACCTTTCATTATCAAAACAGCATCCAGCACCATCTCAACTGCCCCATCAAGGCTCAAAACCCCAACACAACCATCACCAATGCCGTTCATCCCACCAATCAAACCAGTAATCCCATCCGCAACAGCCATCACATCAATAGTACCATTAGCAGCAGCAATTGTATCAGAACTCATGGCAACATCCATGGCACTAGCAGTACCAGCAAAAGCCACTGAGTCAACACTGTCGATACTCACTGTACCAGATTCCTTTATCCCCATCAACCTTCCTGCAACACCAATCACTATAAAGGTACATCAACCAATCACACTAGCAGTATTTACCTCAAAAGACATCCCAGTATGGTATAGTAATCGGATGCTGGAAAGTGACTCAAAGACTGACTCACATGAGTGAGAATTTGATTCTGTATAGCTTAACACTTCAGATGAGGAAGACACATCACTACCTCCACCATGCAAAGACATCCTTGTTTATGGAGAAGCACAGATAAAGACCACATGGGTTCTTGAACTCGAAACATCTTCCATAGACCCTACGTCTCATCCTATGCTTGATTCTGATAGGGAGAGTACCATTAACGACCTTCACCATAACGTCTTAACCCTCACTGATACATCTAATGCACTTAACCTAATCGATGAAGTAATGCCCATTATCCACCTTGAACTCATCAAATGGAACCAACCAAATCCCCCATGTCTTGACTTCTTCCAAAATGATGAGGCCATCATTGACTTTTTGGAATTAAGGGATAACCTACCAAGCAGGGATCACAAAGCTAGATTCGCCATTGAACTTAATAGCGCAACATACTTTGGGGCGGATGCCAAACCTTTCAGCTACAAAAATATAACAATAAAACATGGATCTTCTAGGGAAAACCACACTGTGGCACTGTTTGATCCAACAAAAGTAAAAAGAAAGAGCATATCCAATGGTGAAAACCTCTCTAAGGTGCCTGAGGATGAAGGGTTTGACATTCTCCCTGCTAGTGCACAACATGAACGATCAACGATTCTCATCAAGGAAACCAAAGAATACAATGTGGGAACTCCTGAAAATCCTCACCTCATATCTCTTCTCACTCCAGAGGAATAGCCTAAATTTATAGAGTTCTTTCAAAAGCGTTAGATCAACTTTGCATGGTCATATGCAGACATGCCTGGGCTTGATCCTAATTTAGTCATGCATCACCTCACCGTCACAGAAGGAGCCAAACCTATCAAGAAGAAGCTTCGTAAGATGCATCCTCAGATTGCAGTGCTAGTCAAAATAGAACTCAAGAAACTCCTAGATGTTGGTTTCATTAGGCCAATTGATTATGCAGAATGGATCTCCAACATTGTGCCTGTCGGCAAGCCAAAAGGGGGCATTCACATTTATACCGACTTTAGGGATCTAAATAAGGCATGTCCTAAGGATGACTTCCCCCTACCAAATATCAACATCATAGTGGATCTGACAGGAGGGCATGCCATGCTTTCACTCATGGATGGCTTTTCAGGATACAATCAGATAAAGATCGCACCAGAGGACCAACATAAGACAGCCTTCACATGTCCATGGGGCACATATTGCTGGAATGTAATGCCTTTAGGTCTAAAGAATGTAGGAGCGACCTATCAACAAGCAATGACCACCATCTTCCATGACATGATGCATACTATGATGGAAGATTATGTTGATGACTTGCTAGCAAAATCACTCACTAGAGAAGGGCATCTCCATGTCTTAGATAAAATCTTTGATAGACTGGAACAATACCATGTTCGACTCAACCCAAAGAAATGTGTCTTTGGAGTGACCTTCGGGAAGCGTCTAGGATACATTGTCTCAAGCAAAGGTATTGAGGTCGACCCAGCAAAGGTAAAAGCGATCATGGATATTCCACCACCAAAGATTATCAGTTAGCTAAGGACATTACAAGGGCGGCTTCAATCCATCCGAAGATTCATTTCATAATTGGCTGATAAGTGTCACCCATTCACACACCTGCTACACAAGAACATCCACTTTCAGTGGGATGCCAGATACCAGCAAGCATTTTAGACACTTAAAGACTATCTCATGAATCCACCATTGCTGATGCCACCAGATCCAAGTAGACCGTTGTTACTCTAGATCTCAGCAACAATTACAGCATTGGGTGTACTACTGGCACAACATAATTTAGAAGGAAAAGAGTGTGCTGTTTACTACATCTCTTGCACACTGGTGGGCTATGAACTCAATTACACACCTATTGAGCGAGCTTGCTTAGCAATAATCTTAGCAGCCACTAAACTGAGGCACTATCTATTAACACACAAGGTGCAACTCATTGTAAAGATTGATCCACTCAAATATTTACTTAGCAAACCAGCATTGACAGCTCGCTTGACCAAATGGGTGATTATTCTAAGTGAATTTGACATCGAGTATGTAGATCATAAAGCTATCAAAGGGCAGGTTATTGCAGATCGGTTGGCCGATGGACCACTCATAGGCGAACATCCTCTCATTTCCAATTTTCTAGATGAAGAGATATTCATTATTACAACAACATAACCATGGAAACTATAATTTGATGGTTCGTACACTAGACATGGCTCGGGGGCAGGCATCCTATTTATCACACCTCAAGGTGATAGCATCCCAAAGTCTTACAGGCTCACATATCCATGCACCAACAACATAGCAAAGTATGAGGCCTTGATCACAGGACTCAGGCTAGCCGTACAATGGAAATTACAAGAACTACAAGTATATGGTGACTCATAACTGGTCATTCGACAAGCAATAGATGAATATCAGACCAAGGATGATAAACTCATGCCATATAAGAAAATGGTGGACACTCTAAAGACATCATTTACTACTATCACTTTTGAGCAGATACCAAGAGATCATAATCGAGCTGCTGATGCTATGGCTACCATCGCATCTCTCTTAGATCTTCCACAAAACTCAACACGCTACGAGTTCTTGGTAGAACAGCTTTGGATTCCCACTTATGATATCCCCAAATCCGAAATGATATGTCACCTTGTCAATTCTAAATCCCCATGGTATGGTGAGTTCTACACCTATCTCCGCGATCACACCCTTCCTCCCAACCAATCGAATAACCAACGTAAAACCTTCATTCGCCAAACTGGTCGATATACCATTATTGCTTAAACCCTATACCGACGCGGTCTTGATGGTACTCTCCTTCGATGTCTGGAACAAGGTGAGATAACAAAGGCTTTGGAAGAAGTCCATGAAGGAATTTGTGGGACTCACTCAAGTGGTCCGTCACTAGCCAAGAAACTCTTGCGCAATGGATACTATTGGCCATCTATGGAAAAAGATTCCTACTACTTTGTCAGAAAATGCAAGAAATGTCAAGTTCATGGCAACCTGATACATGCATCAGCCTAGGAACTGCAACCAATCACGACACCATGGCCTTTTTGTCAATGGGGCCTTGACCTTGTGGGTAAAATCCATCCATCTTCATCCAACGGCCATAAATTCATTATTACCGCCACCGAATATTTTACAAAGTGGATTGAAGTTGTTCCACTTACCCAAGTCACCGGCAAGCAGATCACCTCATTCATCCTCAACTACATCATCTGCCGGTATGGTGTGCCAATGTCCATCATCACAGATAACGCTCTTCCTTTCAAAAATCAGGATGTCCGTGAACTTTGTGAAAAATTTCGTATCCAACACCACTTTTCCACTCCCTATTACCCACAAGGCAATGGTCAGGCCGAAGCATCCAATAAAAACATATTGAGAATCCTCAAGAAGACAGTCAATGATGTCGGCCGTGATTGGCATGTTCAACCGAATCCAGCACTATGGGCATATCGAACTAGCATTCGGACCCCTATAGGTGTAACTCCTTATTCATTAGTCTATGGTGCTGAAGCTATCTTACCTATTGAGGTGGAGATACCATCACTATGGGTTTCCTTGCATAATCTAATCGATGATGAAGCATACAAAGTCTCATGCCTCCAAGACTTAGAATTACTTGATGAGAAGCGACAAGCTGCATACAATCACCTCAAAGCCTATCAGCAACGCATGAGCAGAAGCTGCAATCACCGAGTTAGATCTCGTACATTTGAGGTAGGTGATCTTGTTCTATGAGAGAATCCTTGCAACCAACCAAACAAAGAACATCAGGCAAAGTTTGAATCAAACTGGTTGGGCCCATATGTTGTCACTGCTGTCTTTGGGTCTAGGGCATATTAGTTGGCTACATCAGAAGGAGAACCGCTCGCAGATCCAATCAATAGCATGCACCTCAAACGGTTTTATACCTAAGTTGAGCAAAGCATCAGGCCCCCCTGCATACCAGAAAATACCAAAAAACATTCAAAAAAATGTCCTGAAGAAATACAAAAGCATTCAAAAAAGTAAAGAAAAATCATGCATCTAAACGGTGAACAACCACTCCGGTGGCACCTTGGGTAAGTGCGATGGTGAAAACCTGGCAAACAGGTGCCACTCGTAAAGACAATGGCTCCAGTATCTTTTAGGCTTGTTGTGATCACTTCATACATACATCCATCCATCCATCAACCATGGCTTGTTATAAATCTACAAATCCAAGAAAGTACTGCATGCATCCTACATCCCGCTTTTTTATAGTCATGTCTAAAAACTTGGGGGAAATACCTTTTAAATCTAGATGATGGAAGTGGATTCTATGTTACTGGTGATTCATTGGCAAAAACATTCAAAATGACTCACAAAATCCAAAAACATTCAAAACTGTTCCACAAAATCCAAAAAACATCGAAAAACCATAAAAAAATCCAACAAACACATGGCAACACCTTGTACATACTCGTCGGAGCAGATACTGAGCAAACACTATGAAATACTCCACAAAATAACCACTTATCAATCGACCAAAACAATCAACATCAACAATCAAACTGTCTTCAACAAGGATGCATCCTTCCTTACCAAAACAAAGACAAAAGTGACGTTTTGTTTGACAAGAAAATTGTGTTAAGCTATCAAATACTTGGTTGATTTGTGAGTACAATCATTCGTTTATCTGTATCGGGATCTTTCAGCATTGTTTTGTATCATTTGCACATTATTTCTGATGAAGTTCTGGGGCATGTACTAATGGTGTCTACGTGGGAAGTTCACTAAGTTATGTGATCTTATGCCAAATGCAGTCATAGATCATTACAGCTTGCTGATTATAGCCTATACCTCGACCATATGGGCATGAACCATTACCAAGGATCCATATTCTTTATTCTTTATGTATATACTATTTGTTTGCAGGTACAATGCTCTTTCTTTGGTTCCTCCTACCTCATCCAAACTGGATAAAGGTTTTATCTCTTAGTACGATATGCACTTGTCTCAGGATATGATTAGCCTAAGATCAAGGAGGACGATCCAATTCATGCATGAATAGAGATAATCCTTGTCTATTCTGCAAGCAATACTCTGGTCGACTTGACCCTTATATCAAGTCATTTGTATTAACTTGCTATATAAAATCCATGTAAGGAATACTCAGGTCATCTTGAATCATTATGTTAAGATGCTTGTATTCTCTTCCAACATTTTAAAGCTCAATGATGAAAATAGAGCACTATGGATCGTCATTCCATCTCATTTGTTTATATCTTGCATTTCGTTGCATATCACTCATCCATTCATTCATTCATCTGTAGGCTTTTTATGCACAAGTGACCATTAAAGCTGGTCTTGGATACAATCATGACTGAGTACTCTGATACATCATCAATGCATCATGCAAAGTCTTAAAAACCTTGCATTCCTCATGGTCATATCATCATTGCATTTAGGTGCATCTTGCATTAAGTCCATTCATGTCATTTTTAACTTGATGTTGCATATAGTTCATTTTTGGACATTAGTTTTCATTAAATCATTTGCATCATTGCATCAATCATAAATATATTAGATTCATTCATGGGATCAAATTGTCTTTGATTGTTTTAAATCATTTACTATGCATTCATTTAGTATCAATTATCCATCATCATTTCATCATCCTTCATCATTTATTATTGCATCCATTCATTTATAGTTAAAAGGTGCATTCATTCATCCATTTATTAAAGTATCTTATTATGCTCATTTTAGGATTCATTTCACATTGCATTCATTATCCTCTTACAAGGTGCAGTTATTTAAACCATAAGTTATAGTATCATCACATTATCATTTTTACTTAACATTATATTTAAGCATTTAGAATCATAATATCCATTTGTTTCCAAACATTGGTTCATACCATTTTATATATATCCATTATACATAGGCATTTATTCTGACATTATCATATAAACATTTGTATTTTACATTTTGTTTATCCATATTACATTCATTTTACAAACATCTAGATGCATATTCATACATAAAATCATTCATTCAACCATTGCATTAAATCATCACATAAATTATCATTGCAATAGGAAACACTGAAATCCTGTTCATAAATCATCATAAGCATACATCATCATCATGGCATTACATACATAAAACATTACATCAAAAATCAAACAAATCATACATATATAAACCTGCATTCATATGTCAGTATCCCACATCATACATCATCATAAAAACATGCATAAAAGAAAAAATCTCATCAAAATGCATACATATACAAATATCCATCCAAGCAATCACTCATCATCCTGCATAAACATCCATACATATCAACTGCATATCAACAAAATATGGGATCTCCTCATATATATCATCTCATATATCAGAGTACAATGAAGTCTACAAAATCGACTACCAAGAGCCATCCAAGATACAGTCTAACAAATAAATAATGGTACAATACATATATGCATGCAAAAATGCTCTCTCAAATACCTTTCTAGCCAGATGCTATACCACCACCACCACCATTGCCACCTGCTCTCCCACTGGTGCCTGCACCACCTGATCCATCTCTCCGTGGAGGCCTCATCGAACCCCCACTCACTCCTGCATCCCCTGATCTCTCCCTTCATAGAGGACCCATCACACCCCCACTGCTCTGCACTCTCTGCGATCACTCTGATCTAGCCTGCCGCATCTGAGAATAGCTAAGAGCTCACTGACTAACTGGCACCACCTGCTCATATAAACCCTGCCAGTAGTCTATCTCTGCTTGTGCTCGTTGCATCTCCCTCATCACCTCCCCTGTAGGCCCCTGTGCTCCTACTCTGACCCAAACTCTCTCCTGCAGCTCTGCTAATCTCTCCATTGCACTATCCCTCTCCCGTAGCACCACCACCATCTCTTCCTCCCATGCAAATAGCTACACATCCCTAGCTACCACCTCCTCCTCCAAATCCTCTATCCGGGTCTAAAAATGAGCTATCATATGATCTCGCAGATCTCCAGTGGCTCCCTCCCCTGTATCCATAGCCACCTCACCTACACCACCCTCTCTAGTAGCTCCCTCCCCTCTGTCCATTGGGATCTCCCTCTCCATCCCCCTCCCACTCAGCTGAACTCCTCCTTGTACCAAAGGTCCCTATGATATCTGTAGAGGTAGTCCACCTCTCCCTCTCCGTTGACTCCACATTCCCAACCCACCACCTCCTCCTCCTCCTCCTCCTCCACCCCCTCCTCCATCTCCACCACCTGCCCTCGGTCCTCGACCTCTTTCTCTCCTCCATCTTTGTCCCCTCTCATCCTCAAAATCCAGGATCGGCTCTGCTGGATCAGATATCCGTAAGATCGGGTGCGCTGCCTAGTACTACGTGTACTCATCTGTAACACCTGCATCCATGACCCTCGGTCGTATGTCCCATGGTCTCGCCTACAGTGTATGGAACTCTACCAGTGCCTGATCATATGGTAGCACTAGCCCCCATGCGTACCTCTCCTGAATAACCTGATCATACTCTCCTGATCCACTTGGCAGTCCCTGTTGCTATCCAAACTGTCTCAGCACTCTCCTGAGCACTTGTCTCTCCATATGGTACGAGGTCCTCCCAATGAGGAATCGAGTCATAAACACGTAGGGCAGTGCCTCTGCATCATCATCCCATGGCTCACACTCCAGGTAAGGTCGCCATATCACTGCATCCAGATCATCCAAAGCCCACCGCCACCACTCTAACTTCCCCAGGTGGGGCTGACTCATCATGCCGCTATACATAAACATGTACGGCTGATCTACCACACAGAATCTCAGACTCACTGGTCGAGTCACTAGTAGGTGCTCCCAGGCCCAAATATGCAGCAGCATCATGCCCACTACTAAGGAACCCCTCTCCTAATAAACCACCTCATGGAGCTCCCGGTATAGGTGTGCTAGCATGCATGACCCCCACGCAAATCGAGTCCCCTCAGTAAACATCATCTCAATCACCTATCCCCACCCCATGGCCAAACCATGTGATCACCTGTCTGGACAAAGAAGTCCTCCCATGATACCTGATAAGACTGCTGGAAGAGGCTCATATAATGCCGCTATCTCCTCCTAGACAATGGAACCATCATCAATAAACATGTCCTCATCAAAAATCCTCTGCACTGCAAGAGTCCCCCAGGATCTATCATATGTGACCAGCTCCCCCCAAATCGGAATCCACAAGATGTGCCACACATCCTCTAGGGTCACTATCATCTCCCACTGTGCCAAATGGAAGGTGCACGTCTCGCTGTGCCACCGCTCTGCTAGTGCTGTGATCATTCCATAATTCATACGAATTATAGGTATGTGCATCACCTCATATAGTCCAATCATGACAATGCAATCAATCTCTGCCTCTGTCAATCGATCCCGCAACCCCTATGTCGCAGAATGGCGTTCGCGTAATTGCAACACGCCTAGCTCCTCCTGCACATGGACATTCATCAATTACCATCAGTTGTTTTGTTTTCAAACTTTCTTAAGTTTAAACCTAGACTATCATTAGATACTTTGATCAAGTATCTTCGGGTCTCAACAGGTAAGCAATCATGGCCACCTAGACTTCAACAGGCATTTATCTTACAAATGACCTAAGTCTCATCAGGCTGCTATGGTTCAAAACAACTCCCACTTCACATTGCCATCCATCCATCATTGGCATCGGGAGATTTTCTTCATCCATACTGGGGTATCTCTTTATCCTAAAGCAAAAGCGCTAGTTTCCAAACAATAGCGCTACAACCCTCACAAAAGCGCTCAATCAACTATCCAAAAATACTCAAACTATAAATGCACTAAAACAACTACACAGTAGCGCTAATCAAAATCAATAGTGCTCAAACAAGCCCTCAATAGCGCTTATTCATCAATAGTGCCAAAACTTGCATACAATAGCGCTACAACAAAACAAAAGCGCTCAAACAATGGGGCAATAGCGCCATTGCAGCATAGTAGCACTAGTTCATGGAGCAAAAGCGCCAAAACTGTAGTTCCAGTGCTCTTGCTCTGGCTCAACTTAGACTCAGCTAAAAATGTATCAAAAATGCATAAAAATTAAAATTTTGAATTTGCGTACCGTTGATTCGTAGTCGTCTAGGTGCTAAAACCGTCGGACTCGCTCAAATCTGTGCTCTACAATCGGTATCGACATCTTGATTGCTGCTTGCTCCTCCAAAAGGTCACTATCAGAGCTCTGGTTTTACACTGGTCGCGGTCACAAATGATCATGTTTTCACCACTTTCACCCCATTTATACCCTTCGTTGTCACCATAACTTCCCCTCGCTCACCGCCGTGGTCCCCGTGTACTTCCCGAGCCCCCCATTTCTCCATTTTTCCCCCGTTTTCTTCTATTTTTCACCTGTATGGCTAACTCCTTCTCTTCTACCACCCTACCAATTTTCATTCTTTTTCGAGACATCGCCCGATTTTTTGAAAGTTTTCGGCCCATTTCTCGAGGGGGCATACCACCCATTAAATTTACATTTTATGGGGCATTTTCTCACACCAGTTTTTCTTTCTTTGAAACGACGTGATAAACCGCACCGTCTCAAAGAGGGGCAAATGTAGTCACACAAATCTGTCCAGCTTAATTAAATAAATATTCACTATTTATTTGATTAAAAATCCACTATCCATCAGTTAATTAAATTAATATTTGATTAATTTATCCCCAAACATTCTTCTATTAATTAAATAAATTATTCAATTTATTTTAATTAATTCATTAAACCAAATTCACAATCAATTAAATAAATAAAATCTATTTATTTAATTAAAATCCCCCTATTCCTCTTTTAAATAAATTAAATAAAACATTTATTTAAATCATTGTCCCCCCCCCCCCCACTTACATTTTCCTACAAAAGCAACTTGCACACATTTATTGAAATAAATGAATTTTTATTTTAATAAAATCTTATTTTTTCTCACCCACCAAATCCACTTGCAAAATCTAATCCCCTTCTAGATTCTTCTAACCCCTGCCTAATTAGCCTAATCCATCCCCTAATTATTGTCACATTCCTAAGCAAAATGGAGTCACTTCTCAAAGACTTCAAAAAGTCTTTAAAAAACATTTAATACTTTGTGTGTTCAACAAATTAACCCCCAAAGTCTTCCAAGACCACTAATGGCTGTTACATGACCATTTATGGCTCTTACATAACCATTTATGGTTATTTCAAACTTGTCCCCCCAAACATTTATTGTTTTGACCATATTTATCCTTTTCACATTTGCACAAGAGTTTATCCATTGGATAAAAGCTTTATTCTTTGAATAAAGAGTTTATTCATTTAACTAACCTTGACTTTAACTTCCAAGGTCATATCAAGCATTTAATGCTTATTCCCTCCCCTCTCAACCTATCTCACACTGACACTTGTCATCCTGGGATTGGGTTGAAAGCCCTCACATGGATTTGAAATCATTCAATCCTGACCCTTGTTGAGATTGCTCAATCTCAACCATCCATTGCTCCATTTTCCCTATAAATAGAGCCCATTTCTTCATAATCCAGATCCTGAAAACTTGTATGCATTTAACCTATAGGCATTTTAGGGAGCATTTAGCATAGCAAACTCTTATATTGTCATTTTGGTAAAATAAATCATTTTTCGTATCAAATAGCTTAATATTAGCTTTTCATTTTACATTTGGAGCAAAATACTACAATCTCAATCCTCCACAAGCATCCATAGTGGAAAAAGCTGCTGAGAGCTACACTATTTTGGAACTTGGAGAGGATAGGAACAAGGGAGAAGGAGCTAAGAACATGCTAAGAGGCATTTGGAGATGCCTCATTATCTTTGTTTCATTAGTTAGATATATTAGCATGATTTTAGTGTCTCTCTTGATATGCCTGTTTAGATTAGTTTTTGATTGACTGACACTAATGATTTTCTTGTGTCTTGTGTTATTTATCATTGACTAACCTTGTCCATTCAGCAGAGCATCAATATTAACATTATATTTAATAGTTAACTCAAACTATTGCACATCTTTAAATGTTTCTTATTATGGGACCGACGACATCTGACAACAGGTACCATCATCCATTGGATGAGCAAAGAACAACGACTTTGGGTGGATTTTGGCTCAAATGTGGGAAGTGAACACATTTGTGAGAACTTCACTCAGAATTGAACATTTTAAATTTAATTAAATATAATTAAGTTTATAAATCTTTTTTTCAGGTGGAAGTTTAAAATGATTAAACAGACTTAGAAAATAGACCCGAAAAGTGATACGAGTACGGTGACATGCCTGAAAAATGGCAGAAGTCATGGGACCCACAACATCTGACAACAGGTACCATCATCCGTTGGATGAGCAAAGATAACGACTTAGGGTGGATTTCAGCTTGAACATGGGAAGTGAACACATTTGTGAGAACTTTGCCCGGAATTGAATATTTTAAATTTAATTAAATATAATTAAGTCTATAAAGCTCTTTTTTGGGTGGAAGTTTAAAATGATTAAACAAACTTAAAAAACAGACCTGAAAAGTGACACGAGTATGGTGACATGCCCGAAACCTGGCAGAAGTCATGGGACCCACGACAATTGACAACAGGTACCATCATCCGTTCGATGAGAAAAGATCAATGACTTAGGGTGGATTTTGGTCCGAATGTGGGAAGTGAACACATTTGTGAGAAATTCGCCCGGAATTGAAGGTTTTAAATTTAATTAAATATAATTAAGTCTATAAAGCTCTTTTTTGAGTGGAAGTTTAAAATGATTGAACATACTTAAAAAACAGACCCGTAAAGTCACATGAGTATGGTGACATGCCCCAAAAATAGAAGAAGTCATGGGACCCATGACATCTGATAACAGGTACCATCATTCGTTGGATGAACAAAGATCAACGACTTAGGTTGGATTTCGGCCCAAATGTGGGAAGTGAACACATTTGTGAGAACTTCGCCCGAAATTGAACATTTTACATTTAATGTCTTTAGAATTTATACTGAACTAATGAATGTTTTTTTCTTCGACATCAAATAGTTATTATTATTAATAATAATTAATAAAATTACATAATTCTAGATATTTTGCCCTTTAGGTATTACTTTTGTACTTTTCAGAGTTTTCAAAATAAGAGACTTGTAAATCATAATTGTATTTCATTTCATGTACAAACTAGTAAATAGAGGGAGATTCGGAAACAACTACTAGATTGAGGAATGCAAGTTGCAACAGAGAATGTCTGCGCCAATCTAGTGAAATTGAAATTCCGGGTAAAATCTAGAACACCTACATCCCACCTTTTTTGCTTTTTTTCAATCTCATGGTCCAAATTGAGGGTTAGCATTTCCAGGTTTTTATCTAGCATTATTTTGAATTATTAACAATAACAGCAATGGGGAAAATGGGAAGCAGTAGTTCAATAGGAAGCCAAGTGAAAAACAAAATGTATGAACTGGTTAAAACACCAAGTTTCACTGATGAATACCATGATATTTATGACCCTGCTATCCATGGTGAAAAGCATATCATAGATATTAGATATGCATTGTCTAGTAAGGCGGCAGATGCATCCGGGGAAAAATTTACTGTTTTCAACCCAATGTTAAAATAAAGAACAAATAAAATTGCATCGTGGGATGCTGGATTGGGAAGCATGGTGTTACTTGAAGTATTCCCTTGCCCTGATTTTGTCATGGTCTGCACTGAAAATTATGATGAAGATAAAAATGCAATTGTCAATAAAAATACAAAAGAGGAAATTCTATCCATAAACGAGGGAGAATTTGCTCGTTTGTTGAACCTAGGATTTGAAGCCCAAAACTCAAATGCCCAAATTGACCTTGGAAATCTAGTAGGGAATTATGAGAGTCTCGATCCAAGTTGCAGAGATTCATTTATCAAAGCTCTAATAAAGAGTGGTATTGGTATTCTATTGGATTAAAATCATAAGCCTCCTTATGATTCTAACATTTTTGTTCCATGGGTTGGAGATACTATTTCCTTGTTTTTGTTTTGCCTAGGATTGGAAAATGATAGGGAAGTGGGTGCAAGCCTTCTTGAAATGATTTATAATATCAATTGTGTAGGTCAGCCAGTAAGATATAATTTTATTAATCACATTGTTCAATCCATGCAAAAACAATTACTAATGATCAAAAAAGGTTCCTGCAAGACATTTAGGTTGTCATCCTACTTGTGCTATCTCCTTCTATCCAAGTATCGTGCAATATTCAAAACCAACAAGCTTCAAATTGTGAACTCTAAGATTGATGAGAAGACTCAAAACAGAACAGAGTGTCCAATATATGAATGGACACCAAAGATAAGGATGCATGGTAATAGAAAGAACTACAACCATTTTGTAGACTTCTTTTTGGCACCAATGTATAATGAAATTACAAGCACTCCAATGCCTAGATTGCCCGTGTCTTGTAGAGATTGCATTCAACTCGGAAGTCAAATAGAATTGGTTGACTGGTTCTTCATGAAAGAATTCACGGTATTAAGGTTTTACGGATCGGTAGTAAAACCATACAGACTTCCAATACATGTGATAGAGAGGGTATTTGCATTGGAGTATGTATGACAATTGGAGAGCACAGATAGGCACTTCAATGGTTAGAAAAAGAAGAGCATATTTCCTTCCTTGCCTTTCTCATGTGGAGGGTTCACATTTGAGAGAATAGCATTCAATGTGGCACATGATTTTTTGACAGTTTTTAACTTTGGTGAAGAGGGTCTCTGGCAGTATGATCCAATCTATGTAGTTCAAGCAAGGCTTAAGAAAGATGGGAACTCTTCACCTTTGTGTCAACATGAAAGTAAACCATTGCTAGAAAAGCTTAGAAATATGGCCTCCTGGGATGAGGTAAAAAAAGAGATGGAAAAAATTGCAGCTAACAATAACATTTCAATACAAGAAATTTCATCACAAATTATAGCATTGCACAGATAGAGGACAACAGAGGAGGGCCAGGGCATCCAAAATAGGAGGTCCTACAATTTCCACGAAAAAATTGTTAATCCATCTAACAAATCTATTCCCAAAACAATTCTGCAAGAATGTAAAGATAATTTTTGGACTCAAACCAAAATAAATGAATTTTGGACTATGAGGAAGAATCTCGGTGAACCAAAGACCAATGTAGAATTTGAGACCATCGACAAGGATGCAGAGTTTAGCAAATTGTGGAATATGGAGCATCCCAAAACAACATATGACATGAGTGAAGATGATGATGAGTATGAGGTTGAGCCCACTCCAACAACTAATACAGTCCCTAAAATATTAGGTGGAGTCAATGAGTCCATGAAAGAAAAATATAGCAAAGGGGCAAGCATTGTGGAAAATATGGGTTTTGAAGGTGGTGGTCTAGGTCCCAGAGGAAAGGGCATTTGGTATCCACTTCAGGTACAACTTCCATCAGATTCAAAATCAAAAGCTCCTGTTAAACCAGTCATTGGACTTGATTCTTTAGATTCATCATGGATAGGTACTACTCATTACCCTCAGGGTGCACCTACATTTGTTTCAGGTTCAAATCCACAACCACCACCACATCTTGGTATTCCCATTGGTGGTGAATCAAATGCCACTGCCACAGGTGGGGAATCTGGGGATAGTATTCCCATTATTATTCAGTCAAGTGACATTGTGATTGGTGGGGTTGGCATGGGTACTACTACTGATACTAGTTGTCTTGGTGTTGTGTTGGGTGAATATTTTGTCACCAGTGTACTAATGATGAAATATATAATTCACACAATGCTATGCTAAGAAATTAATCTCTCCTCTCATCAAGGGGAGGTTCCCTTTGAAATTTCTCCTCTAATTAATAAGAAATTAAATTTGTGGGTTGGTGTTGGGCATATAACTCTTTTTTTTCAGAGTTTATGTTTTCTCCCTTCACATAGTTACAATTTCTCTACCTCTTCAGATACTCAAAGAAAAGAACTATTTATCTAACAAACTACACCAAGAGTTGCTATTAAGCATCAGAAAGTCTCCTTTAAGGTAACTCTAATTCACACTGATTGTTACAAATTAAGCAATTAGAAACTCAACTTAAAGCCCAAAGTCTTCAAGTATAGATTTCTAATCCATTAAACTAATAATAATCGCAGCAATACAAAGCTTACCGCAAGTTACTTAATTTATCAACAAATTTCTAAAGTATGCTAAGAGCACAAAGTCTATTTGCAAAATTTGAGAGCTCTCTAACCACGTAGCAATATCTTAAAGATCAGAGAAGTAAAGATAATATATATTCAATGGACATAGTAACATTAAATAATATAAACAAATTTCTTGATACAACGCAAAGTTTGCAATCAACAAAACTGTTTTCTTTATTTATTTGATAGAATTTTCACCACAAAGCCCAAAGTCTTAATTGGGATAAAAATTCAGCAGAGTTTTTGCTAAGCATGAAAAAGATCAAATATTTACAAAAAAGGTCCTCCTTATATAGGAAAAGAAGTTGAGAAAAAGGTGGGCACAGTTGACTTATTCAGTTGCACAGTCCAATTTTACTACAACTACTACATAAAGAAAACGTGCAGCTGCATGAAAATTGATAGCATCTACTGGTGCAGCTGCATGAAGAAAGGGTGCCAAGAGGGGGCACTTCATTCTTGATTCTCTTCATTGGATTTATGGAAGCCTTCAAATTTAGCAAGGATGGCTTTGATCTCTACTTTGTTGGGCATCAAGATAGAACTTGTGATGATTTGGATGCGGGGCATTGCATCTTGAATCTTCACCCGTTTCTTCTTAACATCCGTCAGCATGGATGCAAGGAATTCAAAGCTAACCTGAATTTCTAACAGTTTATCAAATGTATCAAGCGAGAAATCTTGTCATGTGCATTGATCCATCAAGGAAAGGATTTCTTGCATGACAACTTCAGCACTGACAAAATTCTGATATATAAGTAGCAAGGGAGATCACCAACTTTGGTGAAGATAAGATCAACCTTGTCATCGCCTTCTTTCTTCTCCTAGTCCAGCTTTGCAATCATTAACTTCATTGTCTCTTGCTTATGAGACAATAAAGACAAGATCTGAATGTATTTCTCCCTTGTGGAAATTACCTTATTCTCAACCAGGACATCTATCCTGAAGTCCTCCATTTTTCTCCACAAGGTAGTATTTTTCACAATTTCCTCAATCTCCCGTGATAAAGAGGTTTTGAGTCTTTGCATCCAACTTTTGATTACTTCATAATAAGACAATAGTTCCACTATTGAGCTCAGAAGATGAGAGCCTTCTGATCTTAGTCTTGAAATCCACTCATCCATCACTCGGCCTTTAGATCCCACCTATTCAATCTTCTTGAGAGCCTTGGTATCTATTGAGGATCCTATAGGCTCTATCTCTTGAGATGATTGTGTGACTTTTAAAAGAACGTTGGGCAGTTTTTCACACTTCTGCTTCAAGATATTTTTCTCATCCCTCTCTTGATCCAATCTTCTTAATAAAGAATTAAGGGTTGTCTGAGAATTTAATTTCACACTCTCATGTGTTTCCACCCCGAGCTCTATGACCTGCCTGGTATAATCTTTAGATTGTATGTTGCCTTTGTTCTTGTTCAATGATGACACCATAACTTCAACATATTTTCTCTTTGAAGCAAGGTCTGCTACCACCCGAGATACTATCTTCGGCTTTTTCATTCCCTTAGGTTTAGGAGGAACTAAAAGTTAAAAGTCAAACTCATATAGAGATATCACTTGTTTATTCCTCTTTGGGGCCACTACTTCCATCCATGGGGGTAATTCTGGATTGGTTGATGGAGTAGTAGCTCCTTGTTGACTTGGAGTTGAAGCTTTGGAAATAGGTTGACTGGAACTTGGAGCAGTTGTGAGTGTTACTGAGGGTGCTGATATTGAGGCATCTAGTGGAACATTCGGTGCTGCTACCTCTTTAGTTACAGATGGAAGAGTTGAAGGCACCATGAATGTAACTTTAGCACTTACCAATGGAGGAATTATTGTGGTGGTGGTAGTAGTAATAGGTAAATCTATTGAAACTTGTTCTGCAAGTGCATCTTGCAAGGTCTCATTAAAATCCATCATGGTGGATTCAAAAGTAGATGAAGGGATATCATCTAAATTAGAGAAGTTGGTTATTGTGAAAAATTAACCAGCGATCTCTGATTGCATCATACCCATACTTAGGTCTCCATCTTCTTGAAAATCTTGATCATCTTTGTCAGAATCAGATTTGACATAGTGGATGACTACTTGTGAAGTGATTGAGGGATCTACTTCAACTGAATGTGGTACTTCTTCTACCTGTACTTCCTCTTGTTGAGGAATTTCACCTTCTTCGACCTCCTTTCCCTTTCCAGCTTCACTGACAGGCAGTTGTTTTAGCTCCTTCACCATTGCTTCCTATGATGCGGATGATGATTCGCCCTTCTTTGACCCTTTAACTGTAAATTTGATTTTGGGTTCTTTACCCTTCGATTGTACCATAGGAGCTGAGGATAGTGCTTGTGAGTCTGCCCTACTCTTTGTTCTTGTTTCAGCTATTGTTGTCCTGCCCAATGGGCCATCACTGTTGTTGTCATCTCCTGAACTAGTGGGAAGCTATTTCATCCTGAGATTCTTTTTTAGCAACCAAGCATTGGTGTTTGCTAAGATGGGAGAGATGCTTTGTTTATTAGATTTTCTTTCCTTCTTTGACCATTGCACGAGTGGAAGTGGGGAGTCAACAATATTCTTCTCAAAATAAACAGGATCCACTATGTCATCTATATCTTCTATGGTCATCGGGATCTTAGCTAGATCCAAATTTTCAATTTGTTCGAGAGTAAGGCAGCTGAAATCCATCCTTCTTATATCCTCCTCATTCTAACAATCTTCCCAAACATCCTCAAACCTATAAACATGAGTGTAAGTCCTATTGAGTTTTCTCTTAATACCTCAAAAATCAAAATCAGTTTGGGCCTTGAATCTTCTCATGGTATTCCACTACATTTCCTCCTCCATATTTTTGGCTTTGGGATTGGTTAGCACAGAATAACTGCCAATTGACTCTAGGAATTTCAGCTCAGTCTTATGTGCTTATGATTGTTTCTCATGCACACTAATCAGTTGTCTACACAACTCCATAAGGAAAATTTTGTCTAAAGGGAATCTTGAAAGAATGAAGGGCTCACCTGAGAAGCATCTAATTCAGATATAGATGAATGTGGGAAACTGTAGAAATACACACCCAAAATGAGACACCCTATTGTAAGCGGCCTCTGATATTCTTCTCTTTTGTAGGCCTTTATAAAAAATGCACTTCCATACAACAAAGAAGGCATCATTAACCCTTCTATAATGATTACCTTGATTCTTGATTGTCAGCTGGTCAAAGTACTCCCAAACAGGCACCACTCTTCTGTCACCCTTGGTAGACAAGCCTAGATATTGCCTCATTGAAGAAACTGCATAAACCAGGTAAGAGGTCATGTAAAAATTCAGTGTCACCTTGACCTCTTTCAATTGATCACAAAGAGCATCACTGATCTGCTCTCCCTAATCAATTCTTGCAGCTCCCTTTCTGATTATATCTATAGAATATGACATCCAACTTTAAAAATAATGAGAGTCCTTTAATCCTCTCACTCTAGATAACATGGTGAGCATGTCATTATATTCCTCATTAAAATCACTCCCATGGATGGACTTAGGCCATCGTGAGATGAGGGAACTTCTTGCAGCAGAGAGATAAACAATATTGATCAACTTTTTACATTTATCCTCATGTTTCTCATAGTACTCTTGAGCACTCTCTTGAGAAATATCAGCTACTTCTTCAACTGGTGAACCTTTGAAGATACTATTGAAGAATACATTGTCTAGGGTCATGATGACATTCTGATCATCATCTTTTACTTGCCTTGTGCTTGGGTCAAAGTGATCAGCTACTGCTAGTACAAATTCAGGATCATGAGCCGCAACTGGGAAAGATGCATACTTATGCAGCTCAGATTTGATCAAACTGGTTAGATGTGTAGGAGCCCTTTGAACCCGGTCAACAAATTCTTTCATATCAACATGCCCAATTTTGGTGTCCTTGATCTCCTTAATATTTGAGTTCGCTGAACTCTCTGGGTACAGATTCAAGTACCTGTTGTACTTGTATTTCATCTTTTTGATGATGCTTTACTTGGAGAAGGTTGTCTTGAGGAAGACTTGGGCTTGTTGTGAGAGGGCTTTGACATTCGTGCATGATGACTGCATTCAACACTAATGATTAGCTATTCATCATTATCAAAATCATTTTTTCTCAAATGGATTGAAAAACAAGACTCAAAACAAGCTTAGGAGTAAAATTGCCAAAAACAGTAGGTCGGGGAAAAAAGTCCAACCTGCTCTTTTGAGAACAAAAATTGCACATCGGACTTTAAAGTGCAAAGTGCAAATAAAAACACCTTGATCTACACATCAAACTTTAAAGTCTGATGTGCAATCTTGTGAAAGGGTTATCAACACATCAGACTTTAAAGTCCGATGTGCTTCCTAGAAAAGATTTAAAGGCAGATCAGACTTTAAAGTCCGACGTGCTTCCTAGAAAAGATTTAAAGGAAGATCGAACTTTAAAGTATGATGTGTTTACTAAGGGGAAAGACAACTGGTTGACATGTCAGGTTTTAAAACCCGACATGTTGACCTAATCCCCTCCACATATCAGATTTTAAAGTCTAATATGCAAAGGTTAAGATCCCGCATATCAGACTTTAAAATCCGATATGTGGAAGGACTAAACTTCAGCTGCACACTGAACTTTAAAGTCTAGTATGCAGCTTTAGAAAGGGGGCTTCAGAGGGCAATCAGGTTTTGAAGTCCGATTGTCCTCTGGAAGAAGGGAGGTAATCGGACTACAAAATCTGACTGCCCTCCAGAGAGAAGTCTGAAAAAGACAAACAAAAACAAAAACAAAAATGAAAACAAACAAGATGCAAACCCAAAAAAGAAACCCAGAAAGACAAAAAGAAACACAAACCCTACCTCTTCTGCTTCATTGATGATGGAAAAAGATCCGACAATGGAGCGAGGAAAATCCAAATCACGATGAGTAAAAGAAGAGGAGGGCACGTGGAGAAGAAGACAAACCACAATGAAAACCCAAAATGTAAAAATTAACTTTAAAAAGCTTTTTTAACAAACCCTAATAGCAATTAATGCGGCATTAATACAACATGAAGTTGCATGTTGGGCTTTAAAGTCTGATATGCAAGCTAGGGACACTTGCATGTCGGACTTTAAAGTCCGACATGCAAGCTAGGACAAACCACCTATAGTTCGGACTTTAAAATCTGAACTGCAAGCTAAAATAAACTACAAATACATACCAGACTTTAAAGTCCAAAGTGTATTTGTAACAAGGAACCCTGCAGTTCAAACTTTAAAGTCCGAAATGCAAGGAAAACTACAAACTTAAGAAACAAGGAAAACAATAAAAATGGAAAGCAAAGAAGGAAACAAACTAACCGACCAAGTCGATTATGCTCTCCTGGAGACCATAAGGTACAAAACAGACCAGTTTCATAGGGTTGCCTTACAATTTTGGCCAAGCTGAAATTGAGGACAACAGTTGGCTCTGACTAGGGAACAAGCTACACCACTTGAAGCTTGTAGAATCCAGAACTCTGAGTGCCTGTATCCATTGGGCTATAGAGTCAGGTGATGAAAAGACTGAAAAGAAAAGACTATACATATTTCACAAAAAAGTACAACTTCCTTTACATCGCTCTCTATTGAGTAAAGAGCTTCAAATATTCTCCGCTATGAGGTAGCGAGAACGGGGTACCATCTGCATATGCAAGTAAGTAGCTATGCTCACCACATACTTCATGAATAGTGAAGGGACCTCTCCATAAAGAATCAAACTTTCCATGCAAACCCTTTGGTTCCCTCCTCTTGTCCCATAACAAGACTTGATCACCAACTGAGAAGTCACAGGAAGTTGTTTTCCTATCAAACAATGCCTTCACTTAGCTTTGGTGTGCAACAATCCTATCTACCACTTTAGCCCTTGTTTCTTCCAACTGAGAAAGGAACATAATCTGCTTGTTTAGTGAATCTTGATATGTTTCATCCTCAATAGCCTTGGTGAGCTTTAATGCTGGAAGTTCCACAGTGATCAGAATCTCGACATTCAACCCATACAAAAGTTGAAAAGGTGACATGCCGATTGCTCTTTTTGGAGTTATACGATCTGCCCATAGTGCATCATAAAGAGCTTTATGCCAAGTCTGTTGTTTCTCATCAACAAGTTTTCTCATAATAGTAACTAGATTCTTGTTGCTTGACTCAGCGTGACCATTTCCTTGTGGATAATAGTCAGATGAGTGTGAAAGAGTAATACCATGGTCAAAGAAAAAGTTAATTATCTCATAAGATGAAAAACATGAAGCATTATCAGCTACTATCTTATGAGGGATGCCAAACCTTGAGACGATGTTTTCCTTTAGGAATTGACAAACCACCATCAAGGTAGATTGCTTGGTTGGGATTGCCTCCACCCACTTGGTGAAGTAATCCATCACTGTGAGGATACATATGTGACCCGCGCTTGATGTTGGATTCACAGGTCCAATGAAGTCCAACCCCCACTATTGGAAAGGCTCTTCAATTATTACTGGCTTTAGTGGGAGCGTAACTAATTTAGGCTTACCAGCAAATTGCTAACATTTCTCACACTTGCGAACCCAACTGTATGTATCTTTAAATAATGTTGGCCAGTAATACCTAGCATGCAAGATTTTGTGTGCAGTAACAGGGGCAGAAAAATGTCCTCCACAAGCAAGATCATGAAAAGATTGAAGTAATCTTACTTGTTGTTGTTTGTTCACGCAACGTAGGAAATTGTTGTCCAGACCTTTCTTGTACAAACCATTGTCCCATAGAACAAAATTCGTTGCCTTAAGCTTTAAGGTTCTCTTTTCTTTCCTTGATAGGTGTGCAGGACAATCTCCATATGTTAAGAGATAAACCAGGTTGGAATACCACTCATCAGTAGTGCTAACAAATAGAACATGAGGAAGACCTTGAGTAATACCTTCATTTTCAAGCACCACTTCATCTATTGATTTGTTGTCAGCTATTAACTGACAAATACCTTTTCCATGAACCAATTTAGTGGGCTTGATTTCCATATCATATTCTTGAATCTTGGCAACCCAGTTGCCCCTTTTGGTTCCAAACTCTTGTTGTGTTAGAATCATCTTGACAACAACATCAGGAACAAGAGCAATTACATGCGAATTCAGAATATAAAATTTGAAATGTTTAACCGCTTTTACCATGACAAAAGCATGCTTCTCCATTTCTGAGTATTTCAACTCATAAGCCTTCAACGGATAACTCATGAATGCAATAGGTGATTCCACACATTCATTATTTTTCTACATTAGTATAGCTAAACAAGTATGATCTGATGCATAGCTATACATAATGAACTCTTTGGCATAATTTGGGCATACTAAGACTGGAGCATTTGCCATGGCTTCTTTAATCTGATGGAAAGCTTTCTTTCCTTTAGGAGTCCATTTGGAGAGAGAATTACCTTTCATCATATTAACTATATGATGAGTTTGTTTGGCGAAGTCTGGAATGAATCTTCACAGGAAATTAACTTTTCCAAAGAAAGAATGAACAACAGTCTTACTTGTTGGTAAGGAAAGGTCATAGATAGCTTTTACCCTTTTTGCGTCAATTTTTATACCTTCATTTGAAACAATATGCCCAAGCAATTTACCTTTAGTGACCCCAAAAATAGATTTCTTGGGATTGAGGGAAATTCCATGCTGACGATATTTATCTAAGACTTGTTGTAGACGGGAAAAATAATCTTGACGTTCCTTAGAATAAACTGTCAAATCATCTAGATAGACCACAATGAACTTACCAAGAAAACTTCAGAAGGCCAAGTCCATTGTACATTGGAAAGTTTCTCCCACATTTATTAATCCAAAAGGCATCCTACGATATGCAAAGGTACCCCAAGGCATAGTAAATGTGGTCTTATGTTGATCTTGCTCTAGCACTTCTACCTGATTATAACCTGAAAATCCATCCAACATGGACATCATCTCCGCTCCAGTAATAGCTTGTAGGACATGGTCCATGATAGGTAGAGGATAATTATCCTTCAAGGATGCCTGATTCAAGTTTTGAAAATCTGCACAAATCCAAATTTTTCCATTCTTCTTACGTATAGGTACAATGTTGGCTATCCAAGAAGAATGGTGGATGGGGAAGATTATCTTTGCTTTCAACATCTTTTGTACTTCAGCAAAGATAGTATCAGAAATCTTTGGGTTGTATTGCCTTTGCTTCTGATGAAAAGGCATAATACCTAGTTTCAAAGGAATGTCATGGCGAAGCTCTTCGAGATGAAAAGACTTTAGATCTTCATAGGAGTATGCCAAGATGTCCAAATACTGCTGCAATAATGCAACAAATTTCTGTCTTTCTCCTTGTGAGCAACACTTTTCAATGTTGATCATTTTTGGATTGTCCTCAGTGCCAATGTTTATTTGTTCATATTCCATTGACCTTGTAGTCGATCTTTGTTGCTTCTTAACATAGCGATCATGCTTATCAAAAAGCTTTTCTAGCGAAACTAGACCCTTGGGGATCTTGTTTCCTTTCAATTGCAGAAATTTCTCTCTTGTTTCTACATCAACACTTTCAATTGCATCCTTTGAAGGGCAGTGGCTACCTTCAAAGTACAGATTATCAAAATTGACAAAAGTCTGCAAAAAATTTATTACATGATGATCATCATTAAACACTTGCCAATGATCAGAGTTGTCAGGAATGCTTGGCCGAAAAACTAACTCAACAACATAAGTTGATCTTGGAAAATCTTTGTGAGGAACTGAAGAAGTTGCTGATACTACTAATGAGTTAGGCCTATCATTGAATTTG
This sequence comes from Cryptomeria japonica, assembly GCF_030272615.1. Taxonomy (NCBI): domain Eukaryota; kingdom Viridiplantae; phylum Streptophyta; class Pinopsida; order Cupressales; family Cupressaceae; genus Cryptomeria; species Cryptomeria japonica. The sequence continues at coordinate 176,315,369 of NC_081415.1, forward strand.
TGGGAAACTACTGTTCATGGTGAAAATGGATACAATAATAACAAGATTGAAAGGCTAAATGAATCCAACCACAAAAACCCTAACATGCACCAGCACAAGAACGATCGAGATGGAGATAGGGATGCCCTGAGATGAGTGTTCTAGGATCTAGGACTGGAGATGAGGGTGGGACATGTGGCATGGGATATCATGACATGGACAAGATTAGCACTACCAACAGTGTTGATAGGAGTTATCAGTGGGTTCCTTTGTCTGGATAGGGCGACATGAGGGTTGGCTGCAGGGGACATAGGGGCCAAGAGAGATGATCTTGGGGCGGGTCCTTCTAGGGCTCAGACTCCGCTAAGGCTAGTCGACTCTGAGGAAGGGAATTCATCATAGCCGTAGAGGGCTCCCTATGTATCAGTATTGTACCATTTTATATGATGATGTAGACACTTGCGGGTGATTTTGTAGCCATATGATTTTTTGACATCATTGTATCATGACACTTTTGATTATATATATGAGATGATTCATTTTTGCGGCAGCTATATGCATGTGTACCTATGTGATGAGATGTTTCATGATGTATGTTTATGATATAGATGCAAATATGTACATGATGCAATGCAATATATTTTGTTCTTTTATGTTTTATATGTGTATGCATGATGCAAATGTGAATGTATGTAATGTAGATGAATATGATAATGCAAATGTAAATTGTGCTAACAGATGTTGTGTGTAGGATGTGATGCAGTTGTGATATCTATATGTATGAAATGCTTATATGTGGTAATGCAGGTGCAAACTACATGAAATGCAAAAGTTTTTTGTGTGTCATTATACTCAGTCATGTGATAGCGGGCTACATAGACTCAAGAAGGATGATGGAAGTCAATCAAGAAAGGCGGATGAAAGATAGAAGATATGAACGTGAAAGAGCTTCTTGTGCGTTATCATCATTGAGCTTTATTATGGCAAGTAGGTTATGACAATCGAGGCATATGTTCGACCCGAAAAGTCATTGTACCTATTTGCATGGAGATAAGACAGTCACAATCAAGGAATGCCCCAGTTCATACTAGACTCACAGTGTCCTCATATCCTTGGACAAGTCATAGTATTACTTAAAAGACAATCCACAGACAGCAAATGCAAATAGGTGACGATACCCCATCCTCGCCTTTCTAGTCAAAGACATCCTGGAGATAGAAACTCTAGTCAGAGACGTCCTGGAAAAGCTAAAAGACATGTCACCAAAAGATAGAATCAAAAGAAAACCAAGACTCGACACCAACATCCACTATAGTCCTCAAGTTTAGTGTCTCTTGTCACCTATATAAATCTTATTTGATTGTGGTCACAATGTTCACTTTCACAAAAAGGATAGATAGCACTGAACCATATGTTGTCTGAGTCTGTTGAAATATTTGATTTGTTTGAAGCCCATTATTACTGTTGTCTCATCTGAAACTGACTGAATCCATGAAACTGATACTTTATTGTGAAGAAGATGAAACTTTATTGCAGATCTGTGATGCAAATGTTGCTTTATTGCGGATTGTGCGCGAATAGGCTGAAAGAAGCTGGAAGAAACTGTACTCCTCGAAACATGTGATGTCTCAATTCCACACCCATCACTAGACGTAGGATTTGCCTTAGCCACAGATAGGATTTGATTTATTATGGATGGAAAGGGAGGTGAAAAGGGAGGTTTATGGGGAACCAATCTTGGGTAGATCAATAACAAGCCATGATGGGAATGAGTAAGTTTATTATGGATGAATAGGTTGTGAGTGTGTGCAAAGTGAAAGGATGAAAGTGAATCCTGAAGGAGGGAGGAGCAATGTCTCTACGCATGGCGCTGGTGACCCATTTTTCACCATGGTACTTTCCCAGGGCGCCACTGAAGTGGTTTTCACCGTTGGATGAAATTATTTCTCTTTACTTTTTTCGATTTTTTGATTTTTTTTGTGTCACAAGGCGCCTGTTTGCCAGGTTTTCACCAAGTAATGATTTTTTTGTTTTTATAATTTTTTTGTATTTTTGAATTTTTTTGATTTTTTTGTATTTTTGAATTAGGATATTCCAATGAGCTATGTGTAAAATCTGCGAAGATGCATGCTGTTGATAGGATCCTCCAAAGGTTCACCTTTGGTAGTTGAGAGCTGATATGCCCCAGATCCATATACCGCTGTGATGATGTAAGGACCAAGCCAATTTGGTTCAAACTTGCCCTTCTTTTCTCTGTCTTGCTGATTTTTGGGGTTTTCTCTGAGAACCAAGTCACCTACCTCAAATGTGCGAGGCTTGACTTTGTGATTGTAGCTGTGACTCATTCGTTGTTGGTAAGCCTTGAGATGATTAAAAGTAGTTTGTCTCCGTTCATCCAACAGTTCTAGTTCTTGTAAGTGAGAGACCCTGTAATCTTCATCAGTGATGATATTTTGCAAAGAAACCCGTAAAGAGGGTAACTCGACCTCGATAGGTAAGATGGCTTCAGCGCCATAGACAAGTGAGTAGGGTGTAGCTCCTGTAGGTGTACGGACACTTGTGCGGTAGGCCCAAAGTGCAAGATTGAGTTGGATATGCCAATTATGGCCAGCGTCATCGACTGTCTTCTTGAGAATTTTAAGGATTGTTTTATTAGACGCCTCAACTTGTCCATTACCTTGGGTGTAATATGGTGTGGAGAAATGATGGGAAATATGGAAACGATCACAGAGTTCACGAACATCCTGATTTTTGAAGGGACGCCCGTTATCAGTAATAATGGAAACAGGAATACCATATCAGCATATGATATAGTTAAGGATGAAGGTAGCAATTTGTTTTCCAGTGACTTGTGTGAGAGGCACGGCTTCAATCCATTTTGTGAAATACTCTGTGGCAGTGATAATGAATTTATGTCCATTAGAAGAAGGAGGGTGAATCTTGCCTATGAGATCAAGTCCCCACTGACAAAAGGGCCAAGGAGACGCGAGTGGTTGTAGTTCTTGTGCTGGTGCATGTATGAGGTCTCCATGAATTTGACATTGCTTACATTTCTTGACAAACTGATATGAGTCTTTTTCCATATTGGGCCAGTAATATCCAGTCCTAATGAGTTTCTTGGCCAAGGTAGGACCACTAGCATGCGGACCACATATCCCTTCATGCACTTCACGTAATGCAATCTAAGCTTCGTCGCTTTCTAAACATCTAAGAAGAGTGCCATCAAGACCTCACCAGTATAGGATATCAGCTAGAATGACATATCGAGAGGATTGGCGAATGAAAGTGCGACGTTGGTTATTTGATAGATCAGGAGGTAGGGTATTATCACGAAGGTATGTGAATATGAAACCATATAATTGGGATTCGGGACCAACAACGCATATCATTTCAGTAGGAGTGATCTCATATGAAGGAACCAAAAGGTTGTCCACCAAGAACTCATAGCAGGTCTCATTTTGAGGTAGATCAATCAATGAAGCAATTGTAGCCATGGCATCTGCAGCATGATTCTGCTCTCTTGGTATCTACTCAAAATCTATTTTTGTGAAGTGTTGTTTTATCTCATCCACCATTTGCTTGTAAGGCAGTAATTTTTCATCTTTTGTTTGGTAATCATCAGTTGCTTGACGGATGACAAGTTGGGAATCCCCAAAAGCATGAAGTTCCTAGATCTTCCACTGAACTGCAATTCATAATCCAGTTGTTAATGCCTCATATTCCGCTATATTGTTAATGCAAGGAAATGATAAGCGGTATGATTTTGCTATAGAATCACCTTGAAGAGTTATGAAGAGGATACCAGCTCCTGCCCCATGCTGTGTGTATGAGCCGTCAAAGTACAGTTGCCATGGCCTTGCCTGTGATATTGTTAAAATGGATTCATCTGGAAATTCTGAATTTAGAGGAATGTCATCAATCATGGGGGCATCTGCTAATTGATCTGCGATTGCCTGTCCTTTTATGGCTTTTCTGTCCACATACTCGATGTCGAATTCACTAAGGATCATTACCCATTTGGCTAGTCACCCAGTAAGTGTTGCTTTATTGAGGAGGTATTTTAATGGATCAATTCTTACAATCAACTTAGTCTTATGAGTGAGCATATAATGTCATAATTTTTGTGAAGCAAAGACCACATTGAGACATGCACGCTTGATTGTTGTGTAGTTTAGCTCATATCCCACCAATGTGTGACTGATATAGTATACGGCCTTTTCCTTGCCGTCATCAATTTGTTGTGCTAGGAGTGCCCCCAGTGCTGTTGGAGTAGCTGATATGTATAGTAGCAAAGGCTGATCTGGAACTGGTGGCATCAGAACTGGTGGATTCAAAAGATAATCTTTGAGCATCTGAAAAGCTTGTTGACAGTTATCATCCCATTTGAATTTGACATTTTTATGTAGCAGGTGCTGAAAAGGATTACACTTATCTGCAAGTTGTGCTATGAATCTTCGTATAGACTGGAGTCTCCCTTGTAAGGATCGAAGTTGACTAATATTTCTAGGTGGTGGCATGTCCAAGATAGCCTTGACTTTTGCTGGATCGGCTTCGATTCCTCTTTTGGACACAATGAATCCTAGGAGCTTCCCGGAGGTTACTCCAAAGACACATTTCTTGGGGTTTAATCTTACTTTGTATTTTTCCAACTGATCAAAGATGACTGAAAGTATGTCCGAATGTGTATTTCCGTCTACTGATTTACCCAAGAGATCATCAACATAATCTTCCACAGTTATGTGCATGAGATCATGAAAGATAGTGGTCATTGCTCTTTGATATGTAGCACCTGCATTTTTTAGCCCAAAGGGCATGACATTCCAACAGAAAGTTCCCCACGGACAAGTGAATGATGTTTTGTGTTGATCCTCAGGTGCAATCCTTATTTGATTATAACCAAAAAATCCATCCATTAATGATAACATTTCGTGACCTGCTGTGAGATCAACGATCAAGTCAATATTTGGTAATGGGAAGTCATCTTTTGGACAAGCTTTGTTAATGTCTCTAAAATCTGTACATATTCTGATGCTGCGATCCGGTTTACTGACAGGTACTAAATTGGAGATCCATTCAGGATAATCAATTGGGCGTATGAATCCGACATCCAATAATTTTTCCAGCTCTGCTTTGACTAGTAATGCCACTTGTGGATGCATTTTTCTTAATTTTTGTTTCACTGGCTTTGCCCCTGGTTTGACTGTCAAATGATGCATTACCAAATCCGGATCTAGTCCAGGCATATCAGCATATGACCATGCAAAGTTGATTTGTCGTTCTTTGAAGAAGCTTATGAATTTTGACCTTTCAGACTTTGTCAATGATTTAGCCAAGAATATGTTGTGCGGAACCTCTTCCGTACCAATGTTTGTTTAGATAGTATCCTCTACCAACATGGATGACTTTTCCTCATATGAGGCTGGGAGAATGTCGAGCCTTCCATCTTCGGGTGCCTCAGAGAGGTTTTCGCCCTCAGATACATCCTTTCTTTTTACTTTTTTGGGATCAAATAGTGCCACAGTGTGGTTTTCACCATAAGACCCTTGATTTGTTCTTATTTTCACATTTTTGCGACTGGAAGGTCCGACACCCTCACCAAAATATGCCATGTTGTTGAGTTCTATAGTGTATCCTGCTTTGTGGTCCCCAGGGGGAAGATCATCTTGAATGCCAAGGTAGTCAATAATAGCTTCGTCATTTTGGAATGTGTCAAACTGTGCTGGTCCCTCATAATCCCAGTCAATGAGTTGGTGGTGAACAAGGGGAAGGCCTTTAATGTTTTCTGAGTTTGCGGGGTTAAGAGTGAAGATGTGGTTATATTCAGGTATATCAAGGCAATCATCGAGGTCATCAATGGCACTCTCCTCATCAGTTTTGATCGCAAGCGAATCCAAATTGTCATCACAAGTAGCACATTTTGGGACAGGTGTTCTCATCCTATGTGATTTCGACCTAGAACCGTGAGATGAAGACTGTGCAGAATCCTTATGGTTTGTTTCTTGACCAACTCTGAACTTTTTATAAAATTCTTCTTCTTCTGTGGGTTCATCTGGGTCTTTGAATGTCTCGGTGAGCTCATAGTCACTAGAGGATTTGTCTGAACCCCATTCCCATTCGTTGGAATCTGTGGAATAGCAATCCTCTTGTTGAACTTTGGCAACTTTGATTTGTGATGCCTTTTCTGTCCTTTTTGTGTGAATTTTGGGAGTCAGAAAACCAAGTCCCTTCGAGTGTTCCCTTTTTACAGTCAATTCAGGTTGTAAGGGCTCCATAACGCCTTCTTTGCGTAACCTAAGAGGGATTTTTCCATCATACACGAATTTTTGTAGAATCTTGAAACCTTTGCCATATTTCTCATAGGGTATATTGATCTGATCTTGTGTGTCATCTTCAATGTCTTTGTAGAGCATTTTGTATAAACCTTCCTCTTCTAGTTCGCCCCATCTTTGAAAGGTAGTAGGATCCCATTTGAATACCATGATGGATATTTGCTTATTAGGATGTGGCCTTCCATATTCTTTTGGAAAGCTCATAACTTGTCGTAAATACATGGTCTGATTTAAAGTGTATTCTCCCATGCCTTTGTCCTGAAATTTGCCTTTAAGTTCACCTTGTTTTGATGTCGACGGTTTCAATGACTCAGGGTCAATGTATGCCGAAGAAGGAACAACCTCACGATTACTGGGAATGATGGTCTCAGTATGTGATCTCAAGTTATTGCAATATATGAACGGATTAGGATCACCGTTAACTGTTACCTCGACTCCGTTGTGAGGAAACTTAATGCATTGATGATATGTCGATGGGACTACCCTCATTTCATGAATCCAAGGACGTCCTAGCAATATATTATAAGTGAGATCCAAATCCAGGACTTGACACACCACATCCTTTGTGACTGGCCCAATTCTTAGAGGTAAGGTGACCGTACCCTTGGATGAGTGCTCTTCATTGTCATATGCCTTGATGGTGATTTGATTTGTTGAATTCACAGCTTTACCAGAATATCCCAATTGTTTAATAGTGCTTAATGTACAAATGTTTAGACCAGCTCCTCCATCTATCAAGACTCGCTTTATTCGATGTTTGTGTATGAAGGCTTCAACATGTAATGGTACATTATGTGGCTGACTTACGGAGGCGTCATCGGCTTCTGTGAATGTAAGGGATTGTGGAATGGAAAGGTATCCCACCATGGCTTGAAACTGGTCCACGTTCAGATCAGTAGGAACGGCGGTGTCTCTCAAGATTTTGTCAAGAATAGCTTTATGAGCGGGGGATATACGTAAGAGCTCAAGTATGGAGATGAGCGCGGGTGTCTTCCCTAACTGTTCTACAAGGTCATACTCAGGTTTGGTTGATGAAGAAGCAGTATTTTTAGTGGAGGCACCTAGCAATGTAATCTTACCTCGACGGGTTGTAACATGACATTCAGAGGTAGGTTCAAAAGAAGATCCAACACCTCTTAGGACAATTTTGGGTCTCTGAGGAGAATTCTCAGGATTTTTGTTCTTGATGGTAATAGTAGAGATATGATTGTCCATCGAGATATGATTGATAGTTGAATCATAGTTATAAGGTGCTCTAGTATAGTTGGCCTGATCATCTGTGATTTTAGCTTTTCCCTTGTCATGCTTTGGGAATGGTTCCTTAAACATCTCATGTTCTTGATTGGATGAGTGTCCCTCAATCTCAATGTCACCTCTATCAATGAGATCTTGCATAATGTTCTTCAGTCGATGGCAATTTCCTGTCTTATGACCCTTGCTCTTATGAAATTCACAATACTCATCATCATTCCACCAATTTGGTTTGACCTTTGGTTCATATGGAGGAAAATCTGGAACTGTGATCACTTTGTTTGCCACAATCTTTTTGAAGACTGATTCAAGTGGTTCTCCCAATGGGGTTTACTTCCTTCATGGTCTAGAAGTTGTTTGAGTATTCACTTGATTGTTTGTAGAACTCGATCCTGAAAAGATGAATTTGGGTCGCACTGTATTGGCATCAACAACACCATCATTGACTGTGTTCTTGTTTTTATTCCAAAATCTTGGCTTGTCTTTCCCTTTAAAGTCATCTTTGTTTTCCTTGAATATCTTAATGACTCCTTGTTCAATTAGGACCTTTTCTGTTGCTAAGCCTTTTTCAATGACATCCTTGAAGGTGGACAAACAAGCTTTCCTTAGATCATAGCCAATGTCTTTGTTAACATTTTTTGTGAACATCTCTACCATTTGTTTTTGTGGAATTTCACAAGAGCATCTACTAGCTAGATTTCTCCATCTTTGTAAAAATGATGCAAAAGACTCTCCTTCTTTTTGCTTAGTGTTGCACAAAGTAGTGACTGATATGTCTATCTCTATATTGTAGGAGAAATGTTGAATAAATGCCTCTGCTAAGTCACCCCATGACTTAATACCAGGTGGTAGTTGGGAGAACCATTCCATAGCTTGATCCCCTAAGCTTTGTGGGAACAATCTCATCAAATATGTCTCTTCTGCCGCTACCTCAATGCAAGTTGTGAAAAATTGTCTTATGTGTGCCTTGGGGTCCCCTTTTCCTCTATACTTGTCAAATTTAGGCGTCACAAAGTGTGCAGGAAATGGAGGCATTGGAATGCTCTTGTCAAATGGATAAGGACATATGTCTCTCATTGTGTATGTTGGCTTCGGTGTATTTATGTCCTCCATTTTCTTTTGTAAATCCCTGATTTGTTGTTCCAAATTGCTCTTAGGTGGAGATCGACTTCTTGAACCATATCCCATGTTTGAGGCACCAATTGGAGGAGGAGCATATTGCATACATGGATGATATTGATCATACACATGTTCATATGGAGGAGGTCTATATTGATGCGGCATATATGGAGCACTTGGTATAGATTCATGTTGAGGGACCCCATATCTATTTTGCGCATGTATACCATATTCTATAGGCATGTCATGTTCTATTGTGTTGCCCCCAAATTTGACATGGGGTTTCCTTGTGTCCAAATTTTGAGCATGCCTTTGAATATCCAATTGTTTTGGTTGATCCATAGCTTGAGCATATCTATCTGCATAAGAATTCCATAATGGTCTACAAAGGTAAGTATCATATGTTTGACCATGTGTATGTGGGACCTCTGGTTTTTGAAGCAAAGCTGATGGTGATTTAGGTACCATATGTGGTCCTCTATTTCCTTCACTATTAGGTCTCCTTTGATCCATGTTGGAGTGAGTTTGTTGCAAGGGTCGATTTTCCATAATTTGAGACATGTCAAAATCATGAGGTATCTTGGCTCCACTTTGTGCCATCATGTGTAAAAAGTATTGTCTATCCCTCCTCATTATTTCCTCAACCAATTGATTGAAATGGGAATTCATAATGGATTCTTCTACATCTGCTGAATGTATTGAAAAGTTGTCCACATTGTCATTGTGTGAAGCATTGTTGTTTGTAGTGTCTGCATTTTCCACATTTGGAATGTTTCTATAGACATCCATGTTAGGTAATGTAGTGTGCTCAGGATTGAAAAATAAATCGTTGTCATACTCATAAGAACTCATGTTTGCTGACTCTTGAGCCTCTTTAGTTTCTCTCCTAGATTTTTGAAGACAGGTTTCAACCATGAACTAGGTATTGACCAAGATGTGTGAGACTAGATGAAAATGGAAAAAGTATGGAAGACCAAGAGTTGGATGGAGTGTAAATGAATCTGAGGTGTACTTGCAATGTCCAAAGTGTAAGACCAAGTATGTATGTAGTAGAGTAGGTGTGACTTCCAAAGAGAGGATAGTTTCTCTTGATGAGGTAAGCTAACCTTGACTCTAAGTAAGACCAAATGAGACCCAAAGGTAAGAAACCTTGATGAGGGACCACTTAGCAAAGTGTTGTTGTATGTAGTGTGTTGACAAAGTATGATGAGGACAAGCAAGTGACCTTTTGACTCAAGTTTAGACAAGTATGAATGTAAAATGAGATGTGAAGCAATGATGGACCTTGTGAGACCCAAAGATAGGTTGAATGCTAGATGAAACCTGAAGAAACAACCTAAGAAGCTCAAATATTCTGAAACTGATTTCTTTTGTTTGCTAGACTGTGAAATTTTTCAATTCTGGACACAGACGCTTTTGTATACTTCACAAACGTGATTCCAAGACACATACGTGTCTCTGTTCGACACAGACGCTTCTAGACACACATACGCTATTATGCCCTTTACAGACGCATTTAGATGATTTAGACGCGATTAAAACAGACACAGATGCATTTCTGTAAACTTTGTGCAATTTTTTCCAATCTGTGAAGTCATTTTGTTGTGACCAAATCTGACTGTTTGACTGTTTTTCGTGACAAGAGGACACAATGTTGATGAGGACTCAATGTTTGCAAGTGTTTAGACTCCAAAATGACTCCAAGAAAAGTGTGTTGTTTGATGTAAAAATGTTTTGCATACACTTGAAGACACAAAAGACACAATGTTTTGTTGTTTGGTCTTGATTTTTTGAATGTTTAACATAAGTCAAGCACAATTCTTATGGCTGGCCAAGACAATAGTTGTTGATCCCACATAGGGTTTTACCCCCAAGGCTATGCTATTCAGAGCAGATACTTAGATGCTTGACCTCACTGGCTCCACCCTCGACACTCACTTCTCGGGTCAGCCAAGCATCAGTCCCCATGAAAACTCCCCATGGCGAACTTTGTATCTCTACTAAGAACTGTATGTGTGTGGGCCGCTACCAGAGGTCCGACCTCCTGCCCCAACAACTAGAAGGATTTGGGCTTCTAAAACAAAAAGGAGCTAGTAAGGGCATCCGCTCATGTGGCCATACATGCGGCACTTTCAGCTCTGTAAATATAGAAGTCTCTCAGCCGGTAGGGGTTACGCCCTACAAATGATCAAATAAATTTGATCAAACGGGTTTATGGGGAGACATAGTGTCGGTATGAACTAATTAGCACACGTTATTCATAGTTTTCACTATGAATACATTTGATTATAGTGGTTCGGAAGAGGTGGGTTTTCCTCACTACCACTTGGGTCGTTCTCTTCTCACTAGTAGTCCTAATGACCACACGGGAAGACAGGCCCTCTAAAGATTAAACAAAAAGAGCCTATTTCTCAAGACACAAAAGACAATGATTCAATTTTAGTGCACCAATGGAGGTGTTTGCTATTCTATGAAAACAAAGCACACAACAAAAATTCAAAACCCTAGCCAAGGACCTGCAACAAAAGTTGTTAGTAGTTTGGGTTGTTTGACATAATCACCCCTTCCTGCAAACACACAAGTTAGGTACATTTTAAAAACCCAAAAGACTTTGTGACATAGGGGCCTTCAACAAAATGTTTTGCTTCCAAGACAAGCTGCACCAATTTAGTTAGCTAGATCTGAAAGTGTTAGTCCAAAAATAAACTAGATCTGAAACCCTAAGTACAAAATCCGAAAAACTGAATGAATGAAAACTTCAAAATTTTGAAACAGTATATACACAGACGTTGTTACCCTCAACACAGATGCATCTGGATAACACAGACGCGGTTCTGTGATGCACAGACGCGGTTCTGTGATGCACAGACGTGCCTAAAAATCACAAACGCTCTTTCCAGACACAGACGCGGATAGAAATGACACAGACGTGTTTCTGAAACACAGACGCTTTTTCTGAAACCTGCAAAATAAAATTTGTCAAAAACACAGACGCTATTCCAGATTCCGCAGACGCGCCAGAAAATCAAAGATGCGATCTGAAAGTTCGCAGACGCGAAAAAACCTAAAATGCTATCGAAAATGTCCGATCTGCAACTTCAAAAATGCCAAAATCTGCAACAAGGAGGTTAAATGCAAAGGGACAAGAGTCCCACCGGGCGTGCCAAAATGTTCATGGTGAAAATGGATACAATAATAACAAGATTGAAAGGCTAAATGAATCCAACCACAAAAACCCTAGCCTAACAACAACAAAGATCCACCATAACATATGAAAATTACCTAAGACAATGTAAATAAAACAAAATCACAAAGATTATACCATCACATGTCCAATAGGGTTTTGATCTCCATTCTTCCTATCTCCATTGATCTTGCTTGATATATTTGCTCTCAGATTTTTATGTGCACAAGAGCTCAACAAAGAACGGAATGTGGTTGCAAGTCGGATCGTAGCGTAGTCCAAATGATCATTAGGGTTTGATAATAAAGAAGGCATCTCCTTAAATAGAAGACACAATATGAAATGGAGGGATAAGATTGAGAGGTGTAAAAAGGAGGTCGGCTAGGATTAGAGGGTAGGTAGAAGAAATAATAAAATAATGAAAGAGGTAGGTAGTGTAGGAATTAAGAGATGAATGACATGTGTCATGTGTAGAAAAAGCTAATGAATTAATTAAATAAATAAAGATTTATTTAATTAATGGAAGAAATGAGATAATTAAATAAATAAAATATTTATTTAATTTAGGAAAAGGATAATTTAAATAAATAAATGTATTTATTTAAATGAGAAATAAGGCTAGAAGAGGATAAATGAATTAATTAAATAAATAAAGATTTATTTAATTAATAGAAGAATTAGGCTTAGGTAATTAAATAAATAAAATATTTATTTAATTAGACTGGACAATTTTAGGTGTCTACAACTACAAATATATCAAAAGCATCAAACGTTTCTATTAGATCTCAGACAAAGATTACCGTAATGCTGCAGTCTTTTGCTGCTTGTTTGATATATATTCCTGACCTGACAGACTATTAACTCGGCATCTCCTTGAGCATGCAAGTTCTTGATTCCCTTCTTCTAAGCAACATTCATTCCCAAAAGGAGTGACTCATACTCAGTAGTGTTATTTGTGTTATCAAACTGCAATTTGAAGGAGAAAGGGAAAAAAATTATCCTCGGGGGAAACCAAAACAATACCGGCTCTTGATCTAGTAGAAGAACAGCTGCCATCAAACTCTAGTGTCCAAACATCATCTAGACTACCAATGCTAACAGTATCAAAATTGGGAATTTCTTGTTGTGAAGTTGAAGGTCTTTCTGATTCCATAACGCTACTTTCACAACTAGCTTCACAATCAACTGGGAAATTATTGAGTGAAATGTCACCTTCACTCTCAAGAGTCACCTTTAAACCATCATCAACATGCATGAAATAATTACCCATGCCTGATGACTTGAAAAGAATCTGGACCCGCTGATCGTCAGACTTGACAATGGTATATTTTGATTCTTTTTCTGGAAGTAACCTTTGGACAACTCCTTTAACAGGGATACGAGCCTCAGTCATATCCATGTTTAACTCACCCCCAACATCTCTACAAAAATTTCTTACCAACAATATCCCATAGGAAGTTGATACATCAGCTACCAGTACTGTCATTTTGATTTTCTTTTCTGGGAATGAAGCAAAAGCAAACTGTGCGTCCTTGATTTGACCAATCAAGGGAACTTGTTTATTATCCATGGAGAAACGCCTTCCAAATGTTTTGGTCAAAGTCAAACCAAGGGCATTGGCAACTTTTGATGGTATAACATTATCAGATGCCCTAGAATCGATTACATAGTTACTAAGCTTATAACCATTAATTAACAAAGAGATGTAAAATGGTTCTATCTTCTCAACAGGAGAAGGGGAAGTTGCTAGGTTGTTTTGAAGTGAGTTTGACTTTGGAAGATTACTAGGGGTAGAATCTTTTTCTTTATCAAATTTGACCAAACGGTCAAATTGATCTGGGTTAGATCTCAAAAATTCAACTTCAGACACTTGTATTTTGGTTTTCTTTGCATGATCTAAAATATCAAATGACTGAAAGGAATTCATCACCAAAGATGGATTTGGATTCTCATTTTGAGAATTTAAAATATTTGGTACACTAGTCTTTGGTGCATGTGTAGAAGAATTGACAAGTGCAAAAAAATTGACAGTAGTCGAAGAATCACTTACATTTTTATCCTTCACAGCATCCATTGAGATAGTGTTGTCCTTTACAGGATTTGGTATGGAGTCCCACGCTTCGCAATAGAAATCGGCAAACGTTGAGAGTCCTTTATTTGAGTGGAATCATCACCCTTTGCAATGACAGGTGGCTGAGCTGCCTATGCTTGTGAATGGGTGAATACTGCAAAGACGTCTCCATCATGTGTGTCTAGCATATCATCTTCTCGATATTGCATAAACCTGATATTAGAGTTGCCAGCTAACTCTACATCACCTTCTTGATGCAAATTAGCATCTTCTTCACCAAAAGGAGGAAGATCATTCTGTTCAGCTTCATAATATCTAGTAGCTGAACTTTGGGGTGGTGCTTCCAATGCAAGCCCCTCTGGAGTAGGAGGTAATTTATTCTGATTACGCATGGTGTAATTGGAAGCATTGTTTGGGTAATTCCTTCTTGGAACATCATGATAAGAAGTATTTCCTTGTGAGGAAATTTGCTTCTTAAGCGCCAGCAACTCATTTGCTAGCTTCTGTATCATAGGATCAACAAAATTAGTTGAAGAAAGAGATGCATCAATAGCCTGACTACTCCTAACCTTGTTAGGATCTCTCCTTATCTTACTCGCAAGGATAAGATCATCTTCAACCGATATAGCCATTTGTTGAGCTGCAACCAAGTCTGTAGGATTGTTCCTTTGCAAAAGAAAACTTACCTTTGGCAATTGGGCATTGATGAAAAAGCATTTCAAGTTTCCAGCATTGGGTCTTGAAGCAACTGGAATATGATTATGAAACTTGTCAAATTTTGCTACAAACTCATGCATGGGTTCCTGAGGCTCTTTCTTCAACTGAGTTAATTGTGCTAATAAAGCATGATCATCTTCAGTGGACTTGAATCTCACCTCAAACAACATTCTGAGAGTTGACCAATTTGTGATACAAGCATTGGTAAGATGATAGAACCAATCGGCAGTAGCTCCATGCAAAGTCTCAATGAATAATCTCACCGAAACATCTCCATGTTCAACACCTAGGACTCCACATGTGATGTAGAAGGCAACAATGTGTTCGTCCGGGTGCTGAGAACCATCCCCCAAAAAAATGGGTAAATTTTTTCGCATACCTTTGGGTAGTTCATGCAAAGGTGCGGTCAAGTTCAGAGGACCAAAAGAAGTGGCCCAAGGGCCAGCAGTGGCCATCCTTAATGGATTATAAGGTGGTATTACAAAATGATTTTCTAATAGAACAACTAAAACTTGCAAACTTGATGCCTCACTTGGTACGGGAGATCACTGTGCAGATTGAGGAAAACTTCATGTCCGCTGCAAAGGAGAAAGCGTCCGTGGAGGTGTCACAAAGGGAAAATTGAATTGCTGTAATAACTCAAATGTAGGATCAACAATTCCTGCTAACCACTACCCACGAGTGTAACGTTGATCAGCTAGATTAGAATATAGAGAGAAGCAACAATATGAAAATTACAATGAAAACATACTACAACCCAAAAGACAAACTAGTTGCACTTCCTTCCCCAACAGAGTCGCCAAAAAACTGTTGGGTGAATATTTTGTCACCAGTGTACTAATGACAAAATATATAATTCACACAATGCTATGCTGAGAAATTAATCTCTTCTCTCATCAAGGGGAGGTTCCCTATGAAATTTATCCTCTAATTAATAAGAAATTAAATTTGTGGGTTGGTGTTGGGCATATAACTCTCTTTTTTTAGAGTTTATGTATTCTCCCTTCACCTAGTTACAATTTCTCTACCTCTTTAGATACTCAAAGAAAAGAACTATTTATCTAACAAACTACACCAAGAGCTACTATTAAGCAGCACAAAGTCTCCTTTAAGGTAACACTAATTCACACTGATTGTTACAAATTGAACAATTAGACACTCAACTTAAAGCCCAAAGTCTTCAAGTATAGATTTCTAACCCATTAAACTACTAATAACTGCAACAATACAAAGTTTACCACAAGTTACTTAATTTATCAACAAATTTCTCAAGTATGCTAAGAGCACAAAGTCTATTTGCAAAATTTGAGAGCTCTCTAACCACGTAGCAATATCTTAAAGATCAAAGAAGTAAAGATAATATATATTCAATGGACATATGAACATTAAATAATATAAACAATTTTCTTGAAACAACACAAAGTTTGCAATCAACAAAACTATTTTCTTTATTTATTTGATAGAATTTTCACGACAAAGCCCAAAGTCTTAATTGGGATAAAAATTCAGCGGATTTTTTGCTAAGCATGAAAAAGATCAAATATTTACAAAAAAGGTCCTCCTTATATAGGAAGAGAAGTTGAGAAAAAGGTGGGCATAGTTGACTTATTCAACTGCACAGTCCCATTTTACTACAACTACTACATAAAGAAAACGTCCAGCTACATGAAAATTGATAGCATGTACTGGTGTAGTTGCATGAAGAAACGGTGCTAAGAGGGGGCACTTCATTCTTGATTCTCTTCTTCATTGGATTTCTCGAAGCCTTCGAATTTAGAAAGATGGCTTTGATCTTTGCTTTGTTGGGCATCAAGGTAGAACTTGTGACGATTTGGAAGTGGAACATTGCATCTTGAATCTTCACCTGTTTCTTCTTAACATCCTTCAGCATGGATGTGAGGACTTCAAAGCTAACCTGAATTTCTAATAGTTTATTAAATGTATCAAGCAAGAAATCTTGTCCTATGTATTGATCCATCAAGGAAAGGAATTCTTGCATGACAACTTCAGCAGTGATGAGATTCTAATATATAAGTAGTAAGGGAGATCACCAACTTTGGTGAAGATAAGATCAACCTCATCATCACCTTCTTTCTTCTCCCAGTTCAGCTCTGCAATCATTAACTTCATTGTCTCTTGCTTATGAGACAATAAAGACAAGATCTGAATGTATTTCTCCCTTGTGGGAATTACCTTATTCTCAACCAGGACATCTATCCTAGAGTCCTCCATTTTGCTCCACAAGGTAGTATTTTTCACAACTTCCTCAATCTCCTATGATAAAGAGGTTTTGAGTCTTTGCATCCAACTCTGGATTACTTCATAGTCAGACAATAGTTCCACTGTTGAGCTCAGAAGATGAGAGCCTTCTGATCTTAGTCTTGAAATCCACTCATCCATCACTCGACCTTTAGCTCCCACTTGTTCAATCTTCTTGAGAGCCTTGGTATCTATTGAGGATCCTATAGGCTATATCTCTTGAGATGATTGTGTGACTTCTAGAAGAATGTTGGTCAGCTGTTCACACTTCTACTTCAAGATATCTTTCTCATCCCTCTCCTGATCCAATCTTCTTAATAAAGAATTAAGGGTTGTCTGAGAATATAATTTCACACTCTCATGTGTTTCCACCTCGAGCTCTATGACCTGCATGGTATAATATTTAGATTGTATGTTGCCTTTGTCCTTGTCTGATGATGGCACCATAACTTCAACATATTTTCTCTTGGAAGTAGGGTCTACTACCACCCAAGATACTGTCTTTGACTTTTTCATTCCCTTAGGTTTTAGAGGAACTAAAAGTTCAAAGTCAAACTTATCTGGAGATATCACATGTTTCTTCCTCTTTGGGGCCACTACTTCCATCCATGGGGGCAATTCTGGATTGGCTGATGGAGTAGTAGCTCCTTGCTGACTTGGAGTTGAAGCTTCAGAAATAGGTTGACTGGAACTTGAAGCAGTTGTGAGTGTTACTGAGGGTGCTGATATTGAGACATCTAGTGGAACATTCGGTCTTGCTACATCTTTAGTTATAGATGGAAGAGTTGAGGGTGTTGTGAATGTAACTTCAACACTTACCAATGGAGGAATTGTTGTGGTGGTGGTAGTAGTAACAGGTAAATCTATTGAAACTTGTTCTACAAGGTCTCATTAAAATCCATCATGGTGGATTCAAAAGTGGATGAAGGGATATCATCTAAATTAGAGAGTTTGGTTATTGTGAAAAACTGACTAGCAGTCTTTGATTGCGTCATACCCATACTTAGGTCTCCATCTTCTTGAAAATATTGATTCTCTTCTTCATAATCAGATTCGACAGAGTGGATGACTACTTGTGAAGTGATCGAGGCATCTACTTCAACTAAATGTGGTACTTCTTCTACCTGTATTTCCTCTTGTTGAGGAATTTCACCTTCTTTGACCTCCTTTCCCTTTCCAGCTTCACTGGCAAGCGGTTGTTCTAGCTCCTTCACCACTGCTTCCTGTGATGCGGATGATGATTCACCGTTCTTTGAATTTTTAACTATAAATTTGATTTTGGGTCCTTTACCCTTCGATTTTACCACAGGAGTTGAGGATAGTGCTTGTGAGTTTGCCCTACTCTTTGTTCTTGTTTCGGCTATTGTTGTCCTGCCCAATGGGCCATCACTGTTGTCGTCATCTCCTAAACTAGTGGGAAGCTGGTTCATCCTGAGATTCTTTTTTAGCAACCAAGCATTGGTGTTTGCTAAGATAGGAGAGATCCTCTGTGTAATAGATTTACTTTCCTTCTTCGACCATTACATGAGTGGAAGTGGGGAGTCAACAATCTTCTTCTCAAAACAAACATGATTCACTATGTCATCTATATCTTCCATGGTCATTGGGATCTTAGCTAGATCCAGATTCTCAATGTGTTCGAGAGTAAGGCGGCTGAAATCCATCCTTCTTATATCCTCCTCATTTTGACAATCTACCCAAACATCGTCAAACCTATGAATATGAGTGTAAGTCCTTTTGAGTTTGCTCCTTATACCCCAAAAATCAAAATCGGGTCAGGCCTTGAATCTTCTCATGTTATTCCACTGCATTTCCTCCTCCATATTTTTGGCTTTGGGATTGGTTAGCATGGAATACTTGCCAATTGACTCTGGGAATTTCAGCCCAGTCTTATGTGCTTGTGATTGTTTCTCATGCACACTAATCAGTTGTCTGCACAGCTCCATAAGAATGATTTTGTCTGAAGGGAATCTTGGAAGAATGAAGGGCTCACCTGAGAAGTATCCAATTCAGATATAGGTGAATGTGGGAAACTATAGAAATACACACCCAAAATGAGACACCCTATTGTAAGCGGCCTCTGATATTCTTCTCTTCTGCAGGCCTTTATCAAAAATGCACTTCCATACAAAAAAGAAGGTGTTATTAACCCTTCCATAATGATTACCTTGATTCTTGATTGTGAGCTGGTTATAGTACTCCTAGATAGACACCACTCTTCTGTCACCCTTGGTAGACAAGCTTGGATATTGTCTCATTGAAGCAACTACGTAAACCAAGTAAGAGGTCATGTAAAACTTTAGTGTCACCTTGACCTATTTCAATTGAGCATAAAGAGCATCACTGATCTACTCTCCCCAATCAATTCTTGTAGCTCCCTTTCTGATTATATTTATATAATATGACATCCAGCTTTGAAAATAATGAGAGTCCTTTAATCCTCTCACTCTGGATAACATGGTGACCATGTCGTTATATTCCTCATAAAAATCACTCCCGTGGAAGGACTTAGGCCATCATGAGATGAGGGAGCTTCTTGCAGCAGAGAGATAAATAGTATTGATCACCTTTTTGCATTTATCCTCATGTTTCTCATAGTACTCTTGAGCACTCTCTTGAGAAATATCAGCTACTTCTTCAACTGGTGAACCTTTGAAGATACTATTGAAGAATACACTATCTAGGGTCATGATGACATTCTAATCATCATCTTTTACTTGCCTTGTGCTTGGGTCAAAGTGATCAGCTACTGCCAGTACAAATTCAGGATCATGAGCCGCAACTAGGAAAGATGCATACTTATGCAGCTCAAATTTGATCAAACTGGTTAGACATGCAGGAGCCCTTTGAACCCGGTCAACAAATTCTTGCATATCAACATGCCCAATTTTAGTGTCCCTGATCTCCTAAATATTTGAGTCCACTGAACTCTTTGGGTATAGATTCAAGTACCTGTCGTACTTGTATTTCATCTTTTTTGATGATGCTTTACTTGGAGAAGGTTGTCCTGAGGAAGAATCGGGCTTGTTGTGAGAGGGATTTGACATTCGTGCATGATGACTACATTCAACACTGATGATTAGCTATTCATCATTAACAAAATCAATTTTTCTCAAATGGATCAAAAAATGGGACTCAAAATAGGCTTAGGAGTAAAACTGCCAAAAATAGCAGGTCGGGGAAAAAAGTCTAACCTGCTCTTTTGAGAACAAAAATTGCACATCGGACTTTAAAGTCTGAAGAGAAAAGAAAAACACCTTTATCTGCACATCAGACTTTAAAGTCCAATGTGCAATCTTGTGAAAGGGTTATCAACACATCGGACTTTAAAGTCCGATATGCTTCCTAGAAAAGATTTAATGGCACATCGGACTTTAAAGTCCAATGTGCTTACTAAGGGGAAATACAACTGGTTGACATGTCAGGTTTTAAAACCTGACATGTTGACCTACTCCCCTCCGCATATTGGATTTTAAAGTCTGATATGCGAAGGTTAAGATCCCACATATCGGACTTTAAAATCCGATATGCAGAAGGACTAATCTTCAACTGCACACTGGATTTTACTTTAAAGTTCGGTATGCAGCTTTAGAAAGGGGGCTCCGGAGGGCAATCTAGTTTTGAAGTCCAATTGTCCTCCAGAACAATGGAGGCAATTAGACTAAAAATTCTAATTGCCCTTCGGAGAGAAGTCCAAAAAAGACAAACAAAAAGAAAAAGAAAAGCAAAAACAAACAAGATGCAAACCCAAAAAAGAAACCCAAAAAGACAAAAAGAAACACAAACCCTACCTCTTCCACTTCACTAATGATGGAAAAAGATCTGATAATGGAGCAAGGAAAATTTGAATCACGACAAGTAAAAGTAGAGGAGGGTGGGTGGAGAAGAAGACAAACAACAATGAAAACCCAAAACATAAAAATTAACTTTAAAAAGCTTTTTTAACAAACCCTAATAACAATTAACGTGGCATTAATAGAACATGAAGTTGCATGTCAGGCTTTAAAGTCTGATATGCAAGCCAAGGACACTTGCACATCAGAATTTAAAGTCCGACATGCAAGCCAGGACAAACCATCTACAGTTCGGACTTTAAAGTCCGAACTACAGGCTAAAACAAACTGCAAATACATACCAGACTTTAAAGTCTGAAGTGTATTTGTAACAAGGAACCCTGCAGTTCGGACTTCAAGGAAAACTACAAACTTAATAAACAAAAGGAAAATAATAAAAATGGAAAGCAAAGAACGAAACGAACTAACCGACCAAGTCGATTATGCTCTCCCATAGACCATAAGGTACGAAATGGACCAGTTTCGTAGGGTTGCCTCACGATTTTGGCCAAGCTGAAATTGAGGACAACATGTTGGACAAGGGCTACAACAAAATATGTCTCGCAAGAGGCCACTAGTGGTATATACTCATACTATTCAGAATCCTATATCAAGTGCCACTGAAACTACAAAACAATCATTTGCAGCTTTAGATCACACACCTAGAAAGAATATGAAAACTACACATGAAAGTGTCAGTGGGAGTGGGAGAGGATCAAGAATTGTTGTTGGTAATCCTAGTCAAGCATTAGTTAAAACCATAGGAATAAGTGGAACTGGAGCCTCTGGTATTCCTTTGTCACCTTTCAAACATTCAATTACTTCGGCAAGCCCAGATTTTTAATTTCATGATTACTATAAAAAATATGAACTCACAACAAAAGAAAAAAAAGAAAAAAAGAAAGCATTTCATAGGGTTGCCCTGACTAAAGTTTTAGACGAACAACCTGCAAGGAACAGGGTATTTCCAACATATGACCCACTGAAAGATATGATGGAGTTCATGGTTGTTATGCCCCGACTCACAACTAAAGATAAAAATCCACCACACAGTCAGATAGATCCCTTTGAATTTCAAGTTAGCACCCTCCAAATGGATTTTTCCAAAGTACATAATGTAAAAAAAATTAGTGTGTCAAAAAGGACTAACGTAGTGGTTTACACTTCACTGCTAAAGGTGGAGAGAGAAAAAAATAAACTAGAGAAACAAATAGAAAAGTTACAGATAGACCTGGCAAATGAAAAATCAAGGAGGAAAGCACCAAATAACAAGTGCAATGATTTACAGAAAAGGATAAAAAATTCAGGCTCGACAGTAGAAATCGCAGAGCAGGAGAAGATGGATGCATAATTGAAGGACCTGACAGAAAAACTAGTTAAAAGTAGTAAAAAAATTGATGAGGAAAGAGCTAGTTTTCAAAAATTATACAAAAGTTATGAGTTTGTTGCTGCAAAATAAGAAAAATACAAGACCTATTGGATTGTGGGAAGGAAAAAGAAAAATATTTGCAAAAGGAAGTAGAGGAAGAAAGAAAAAAATGTGCACAAATGAAAGAAGACCCGCACAATGGAAATGATAAAATAAAAACTTTGGAAGATAGATTGAAAGATAATATGAAAAATACAATGAAGTATATACAAGAAAACATTTGGCGGGAAATAATGCAAAGGAGTGACAAGTTGTGTGAATGGTTTGATCAATTGAATGAAAGTCTGAGAGTAATTTATATGAAAATCAAAGGGCACTTTGAGAAGAGCATACATGTTTATTCAAAAGAGGATATGGCAAAAAAGATTTTGCAAGTAGTCTACAGTATCAGTGTCAGCTACTTGGCATCCAAGGGAATTAAGAACCGCATTGATACCACGGTTAAGACATCATCTATCATTCAAAAATGCCAGAAACTAAGGGAAACATTAGAAGATATGGAAAATTGTGGAAAAAAGATATTGAAGCTCCAAGAAACAAAAAAAATAATTTGATTAAACTTGGTTTGCCTAAGACCGTTGACCCATCAAATAAATTCATTGGAAAATAAGCTTACAAAAAAAACATGGAGATAAAAATGAAGTCTGATTTAGACTTGCTTCCTAAGGACACCACTCCCCAAAGCTTTATGGAATTCATCCAACCATTTACAACTCTAAATTCGGTATTGGATGAAATAGTGATGTCAAGTCAATCTTCTAAATATGGAATGTTGACGAAGTTGTAGTTGACTTTCCATAGTTTACAAAATATTGACCTTCCATCAGACAAAGAGTGGAGCACCCTACAAAAGCTGGCACATAAATCTATGTATTGCACAATTTTCTTCTTTTACTCTTAATTTCAAGGTTTTATGTTTTTTCTATTTGGAATTTGGCATCACTTGAAATAACTCTGTTTTGTGAATAAGAAAAAACTAGCACTCGCTATTGCTATTTTGCTAATCCAGCCTATGAATCTATGATGCACAGTGCAAAACTTCAGCCAGTAAATTTGTATTCTCAAATTCTCCCTTGCTTTAACATTTATGCATTTCTCTATTTCCGATTACTAGGTTTTAGGCACTGCTATTATCTATATTTAATTTGTCATGGCGTGAATTAATATTTAATTTTGAACTCTATTTTTTGAACATGAGACATCAGACATGTAGCAGATGTTAAATTGCTAATACGGCCTATGATGGCCATATAAATCTGTGCTGAGTTTGTGATTTTGATGTTGAGTCTTCACATGTTGCAAACTTGAAATTCGACATGAAGCCGTTGTTGCTCCTTTGTTTCTATAAAAGGGAATTCAGGGTCATTTGCAAAGGGTTCTAAAACTTTGTATTCACTTTTGCATGGACATTGGAGAATCACATGAGCTGTTGTTGCTCTCTTGTTTCTATAAAAGGGAATTCAGGGTCATTTGCAAAGGGTTCTAAAACTTTGTATTCACTTTTACAATTTGCATGGAGAATCACACGTTTGGTGTATTACTATTGAATGAATTGTATCATATGGTTCTGAAATGTATCACACAGATTTGAGACTCAAGCATGTCTAAATAAACAATAAACATATCTGTATCAATAAACACATTATGGTCTTTTATTATGCTATTTTAAATCTGGAAATAGAAAGTTGAAAAATACAATTACAAATCAATATTAAATTCTAATTGCAAAAAGTAATATGCTTTTGTAATATGAATGATGAGATACAGTAATAAGATTAATAAATACCAATCTCTTACAGTTGCCATTCATCCTCATCAAATTCAGAGCTTTCTTGATTCTTGTATGTGGTTTCTTCACTCCAAGTTTGCATACCTTCGTTGAACTGCATCTTAATGCTATCAGTAGGTCCAGTACATGATTCAATAGTCCCACTAGCACTTTGGTTTGAAGTGTTGCCCAAACCTCTTCTTTTACATTTGGACCTCCAGATTTGTAGTGCCCTATCATAAGAAAAGTGTGGACATCATACCTAGATGTATAGAGCCTCAAGCAATTTTCTAAATTTTTGTCTAGTTTGTTTCTTAGCTTTGATTTTAGGAACCCCAAAGCATGAAAACTCTCTCATCTTCCACCGAACCCAATATCATGGTAAGACATAAATCAATAAGCTTCAAATATTTTGGCATTGAATCACGCAATGCTGCGTTCTTAGCTATAATTTTCCAAAGCCTTGTTATTGATCCCTCTTCATGGGGGTTCTGCATTTTACCATATTGCTCTCTCATAGTGTATGCAAAATGAGATGATTTCTCTCAAAGACGAGTTTCATCTAATATTCCATTTATAGTTACTCCATTCAATTCTCTGGATATGCAAAATTGTTTTATCAAGATCAGTAGCTTACTTTGAAAATCAGATGCAATGTTGAGGCTCCAATAATGAGGAAACACAATAGACATGGCTTCGAGTAGGTTGTCAGGAGGGAATCTACTTCTAATTTGTGAGGAAAGATCATACGCAATTTTCTTCACAAAAGTAGTTACAGTTTAAACAATCTTGTCAAAATCTTCCCTTGTAACTCTTTCTAGTTGCTTCCCAGGGCACTTTCCTAGTTCCTCAGGGTCGACCATGGCATAGAAGTGCATTGGTATCTCAACTCTTGGTACATTGGCACATACCTCCCCATGTGCATAGATTTGTAAAAATTTATCAGGATTGTTTAAATCTATGAGTGTCTGCCATTTAACAATTTTTTCATCAGAGAGTGTTGGTTGATTTAGATAGAGATTGTCAAGGGTCATGCGTGTCATCTTACACAACATAGCATATTCTGCAATATAGAAAG
Source organism: Cryptomeria japonica (assembly GCF_030272615.1). NCBI lineage: Eukaryota > Viridiplantae > Streptophyta > Pinopsida > Cupressales > Cupressaceae > Cryptomeria > Cryptomeria japonica. The sequence goes on from NC_081415.1 coordinate 176,340,386, forward strand.
CTCTTTTTTGGGCAGCCTTCATAATATTCCTCATTTTCTCTAGCATGGGCAAAAGAGCTGCTAAAGTTAAGAGTGTCTCTAAATTACTTAACCTCCGAAGAAGATCAGGAAATTTTGGTTGATCTGATTCGTCACGAGTTGTGTGAAATAGTCCAATCAAGGATGGATATTATGAAAATACTCGATGTGCTGGACCATCTAAAGAGATCTGTCTAGTATCATTATTCTTGAGAAGTTTGATCCCATCAGTTATTCCATCAGCAAAGTGTTGAAATTCCATAAATCACTTGGGACTTCGACAAAAGTGTGAGTAGAGCTCTCTAATTAAAATTTCAATTTTTTTAACCGAAACAAACCTACTCACAATTCCAAAAGCTAGATTCATTCTATGAGCCATGCAGTGAATTGCAATAATTTACGGTGCAAATGAAGTTCCAATCTTTGTACAAAGACTATTCCTGTGACCTTGCATTACTGAAGCTCCATCTACTCCAACACAAACCAATTTTTTGGCTACTGTCATGTCATCCATACCTCCATATTCACTTAAACTTCTCTTTACTAGTTGAAATAAATTTTTTGTTGTCGCACTCTCCTTCATTTTAGCAACAGATAGTAGATGAGGTTGGCGGGTATGATTCTCTACAGTATAAACATGCATGCATACTCATGAAGTATTGTCTAATGTCGTAACTTTGTCTAAAGAAAATGCAATAAAGTTTGACTCTCTTATTTTTTCCTTTACATCTTCTTTTTAAACCTCAGCAAGACAACTTCCCCATTCCCATCCACTGTTTACTGACCAGTGTCTATTAGGATAGTTAGGAACTTTCAAAAAGTGTAATAAACCACTAATTGATGGGAAATATGTCATAGCACGCCCTCTGCTCAAAATATAAAAAACAACGCTTAATTGAACAACTTTTCCCAGTTGTTCTATTTGCATTGCTTTTCCAAAAATAGCTTCAATAGAACCTTTAACTTCAGTAGGCTTCATCTGTATTTTCTCATGAAAATAATACTCTTCAACATTCCTCACATGCTTACATTCCTCCTTTGTTTTCCATCTTATCATTGGTTTTTTAACTCCGTCTATCATTTGTTTTTCATAAACTTTACCCATATGCTTTTCTATGGTGTCAAATTTTAGCTGCAACCTAATTTCCTTGTTATGTGTCCAAGTGCAAATATTACACCTGCATTCTATTGAAGGCTCACCTTCAATTGGATTCTCCATTGGTTCAATGAATGGATACTTTGATGCCCAATTAATTTGAAAATTCCTCACTGACATATCCCACTCTCGATCCTTTTTTGATAGTGGTTCACCTTTTTTTGATATGGCTTTTCTTTTCCCCTTTCGTGCATCAATGGCATTATCACCCAAGTTGATTATATCATTCTGACTAACATGGGCATCTACCAAATAATCTTCTTCAAGATCATCCTGATCTGAGATATCTGGTTCGCCACCGTCTTCAACATGAGGTGTAGGTGGCAAATTTTGCACTTGTACTTGTGATGATGTACCTTCCTGATTTTCACCACAATCTTTTCCAATGCCAAAGTACGAAGACAATGTTCTTCTTTTTGTTGGCCTCTCATGGCCTTCCCCACATCCAAGTTTCCTACCCCTCGTCCTATTCAACATCTCCAATGAATTAAGGGCTGCCAAAAAAATATCAATTTGTTGAAGAAGCAATAATAGATTATAACGTATAATATATGTTTCATTGGCCCTATGACCTACAATCTAGATGTCTAAGGTCTGAATGTCCCCCTTGAGTCCTAACTACTTGGCACTAATGGGTCGCCACTGAATAAAAATGAACTAAACAATGCAAACAAATAGAGATAAATTTAGAATAATATTATAACACTTCAAAAATATGATCACTCACCTTTAGGTCACTAGCAGTCGCCAATGTAGTCAACAACAATGATTTTCCTTGGTTTGAAACTTTGCTATTGATCAGAATTCAGAGCCTAGAACCCACCAGATTGTGTTGAGATAGATCTGATCTTTGCATGTATTTATACCAATCATTATATGGTGAATTCCATGAGAATTTTATATGGTATACAAATATTTGGTGAATCTCGTGTAACTATAACACAACTTATGTAATTTTCAAGGCGATTATAGGTTGTCCAAATATGACATGTAATTTGTGAGGCAATTATAGGTCGTCGAAATAATTGGCAAATACAATATAGTTGGCGAAAGTTAGGGTGAATGGAGACACGCATCGGCAAAATGTTGGGTGAATTGGTTCCTCCTAGCTAACAAATCTTCACATGCTTATAGGCGAATTATGGTCATCTATTAAGGCAACCTTGGAGAGTGTAGGCGAAAAAATTAAATTTAGCGTGTGTCCACCATATATTGTATTGGTGAAATCGTCACATAGAAATATTTAATTGCATAAAACATATGGTGATGGGGTCGTGACTTTGACAGAAATTGATAATGTTCTAGTGACATGGCCACCCCCAGTCGGTACAAAATATTTGCCATTTCTCAGGTCGTCGACGTGAAAAATTCACCATTGGCAAATATTCGCTACTAAAGTAATCTTTGCATCCCATTTGAATTGTCCAAGTTTGTTTAATTTTGGTAGTTGAGGTTACTTAACATCCCATGACTCACCCATTTGGGGGAAAACATGGAAGCTTGTTGGAAGGAAGAATCTCCCAACATTCATGACTCACCAAAAGTCACACTAAAGGTTAGGGAGACTTGTTTTCTATAGTTGTCGAAGTATCTTTTTTTAGGGGGGAGGGGGGGGGGGGGGTTGAAAGGGAGATCTATGCAAAGGAAAGAAGAGGAAAAAAGGAGTCGAGCATTAATCACCAAGTGAAGAGGGGTTTATGTAGAGAGGTTAGTTTTTCTTTCTTTTTGATACGATTGAGTTCATGAATATTTTTAGTTTGGGAAGTTTCTTGTGAATTTTATTATTGCCATGAGTGTGGATTTTGAAATTTGTGGTATTATGTAGTCCTTAGTTTTGTTTTTGATTAAGTAAAAATAGGTTTTAAGGGACCCGAAACCCAATTACATTCAAAAGATATTCAAGAAGGAAACAAAACAAGACAGCTACAAAAGACCAGCAATAGAGAAAAGGACAGCAAGAGGCTAGCAAGAAATTGACCCCAAGCCCAGCAATACAAGAAAATTAAAAAATCTTCATAGTTTCCTTAGCATTCTGTACCAAGAGCATCATCACCTTGGCTGCTTCTCTCAGGTCATTTTTTTCCTATCCAATCTGACTCTCTTTCATTTTGGTGTCCTTCTCAACAGTGGTCTGCCTAGTTTTGCGCCTAGGGTTCTGGTGGGTTGGGCTGGAAGTTGGAGCATCTTCTATAATTACTAGGTTCTTATCCTGATTTTTATTTTCCAAATGATCCACCAACGTATTCATATTCTGGGAAGAAACTTTAAGGACCTGGAGGCTATGGTTCATAAGGATTTTCAATGCCTTCTCATTACGGGCAATCCAGGTGTTGACGTTGTCTTTGTCCTCCTCCACCTGCTCTTTCATAGTTCTAATAACATCCTCCAAATGTTTTAGGTCCCCTTTTATCAGATCTTTCTCTAGCCAGTCCTCCATCTCCATTTCCTCCTCCGCTTCACTATTTTCCGTATCCTCATTCTGTTTCCCAGAGTCAGACATCTTAATCAGCTTATTGATCTTATCTTCCAGCTCCCTTTGCTTACCCTGCATATTGGTGGAAATTGAAGAAATCAAGAGTACAGTTGCGGGCGGTGTCTAAGATGGTATCCACAGAGTCCTTGCTCTGTTCAGTGTCCTTAGCATTAGGGTTGTCATACTCCTTAGGATTCAAAGCCTCATTCTTGCTTTCCAAACCCTTAGGGTTAGGGTGAGGGTTCTCAGAATTAACCCCTTCCTCCCCTTCACCATAGTTCTCATCCTTGTTTGGCTCCATTTCAGTATCAGTGTCCTTATCCTTTTCCTCTTCTTCATCACAATGCACCTCCTTTTCTTCATGCTCTGTTTCAACTTTCCTTTTTTTATGGGTAGGGGTGCTGGGTTGATCCCCATTCGAGTCAGAGTTTTTGCATCTCTCAGATATATGAGCGTTAATGATCAAAGGATCATCCTTGATTGCCCTAGCCTTATCCTTAATATGTTCATATATTAGTAGAATGAGTCCCTAGTGATCTAAAGGATAGGAATTAGGCTTTTTAGCATAGTCGACAAGGCTCTCGTTTAGAGAGGATGCTAAATAGAAGGGCAAGAATATTTTAGCCCCATGACGAAAATGATTCAGGATAGCAAAATGATAGTTATAAATTTTTGTAAATCTGCCATCCACAATCAAATATTCCATTAAAGCCCTAAGAACTTTTTGCACGAAAGGCTTTACCTACTGGGGAGTGTAGTAGGAGATGTTGTCCTTCTTCTCAAGCTTTCCCTTCTCATCCTCCATCTTCAGGAAATTTTTGAAAGCCTCAGCTGCATACTTCCGATCCCTGTAGAATTTAGTCCCCTCCATCTTGAGCCTTGTGACCTCTACAATCAAGTTTTCATCGATTTGCCAAATCTCCCCAAACAGGGTAGCTCTGTTGTTACTCCAACTTTTAGCAAAACCATAAGACATAGAGTTTCTGCTTCCATGAAGCTTTTCCATATAATCAGTGAAGCTGTGTTTGTGGAGCCTTCTCTAGACCTTTCTTTCACTCTTCCAATTCTCACATCCTGGAGGCTCATTCCTATTTAGGTTACTGCCCATTCTAAGCTCCAAGTAAAGATACCCACTGCTGTAGTTCTCAATCAGCAGATAAAACTCTAAAAACTTCTTATTTCTAGATTTCCCCTGTAAAGACTCTTTAGTAGTTTTGAAGTTGCTGCTTATGTCCACACAAACCCAACTATTATTACTATAATCTTTCGCACACATATGATCTTGGATATGATGTCGAGAAACACTCATAATCTAATAGTTAATCCACCTCCAAAATCTATCTTTGGAACTCATTCCCCAGAAATTAATCATGAGATTAACTTGACCCATTGATGCGATCAAAGTATAATTACTCTTTAACCTCCCATTTGATGTGAGTTTCTCCAATGTATTTGACATCCTTCTCCAAATTGACCCCTTCATTGGCTAGGATATCCGCAACCTTATTGCCCTCTCTAAAGGTATGAGTTATACTAATGCTAACATAATTATTTAGAATATCTTTAGCATTTTTAATTAAATTGGTAATATTCCAGGAAACATAACTTGTACCTTTGAGGGCTTGTATGATGTTTGAAGAGTCCCCTTTGAGCCAAATTTTTTTGAATTTGAATTCTTGAGCTAGCTGGAGGCTCTTTAGCATTACCAGAGCTTCAACCACATGGTTATTTTGGACCCCAAAAGAAGAAGCAAAAGCAACAATGCAAATTCCTTGAGCATTTCTAATAACTCCTCCTCCACTAGCCTTTCCAGGGTTCCCTTTAGCCGCCCCATCAAAATTAACCTTTATCCAGTCATATTCAAGAAACTGCCATACAATGTTATCTCTCTTATTCTTATTTTCTGATCTATAGACCTTATGCATAAGGTTCCATTTGGTAAGGATGTCTCTTTCCATATCATTCATATCAGTAATAGACCATTGCTGATTATTCTTGTGAGGAATGTTGATGTTCTCCTTTATAGCCCTGCATATTTTTTCAAAGACCACCTGAGTATTACACTTAACTTCCCTAAATATCCTATTATTCCTTTCTTTCCAAATGCCCTAGTAGATCATGGGGAGGGTCAAAGACCAAAGGTTCTTGATGATTTGGCATTTGGTTGGAAAATTCCATTGCTAGATAATATCCTTGATGCTCTTGTTCATGACCCAATTAACTTTCCATTTTTCCCACATTTTGCACCAAATATCCCAGGTAAAGGAGTAGTGAAAAAAGAGATGATCAACTAATTCCCCCTCCTTCTGGCATAGCTCACATCAATTAGGGAATTTGAAACCTCTTTAGATTAAATTGTCAAGAGTAAGGGTGCTATTATGAGAAGCAAGCCAAAAGAAAATGTTGACTTTAGGGATCAGAATGTTGTTCCAAACTTTACTCCAAATGGGATTGCTGGTTTGAGAAAAGGTGTTTTTATAGGCGGAGGCAACCATAAATTCACCTTTAGGATCACTTTTCTAGAGGAAAACATCATCATAGCCTTTGTTAGGGGAAAAGGACAGCAACTCCTTCTGGAGAGAGGAAAATCCAGAATGGATGTCATCAAGCCTAACCCACTTGTCCTCCTTCCCGTAGTCACATACCATAAGCCCAAACCTCCTTTTACACTCCTCAATAATTTGACTATTGTTTTGATCATAAAGGGCTTCATTCTTCATCCAGGGGTCTTCCCAGAACCTTATTCTGTCACCTTTTCCAAGGACCCATCCAGCCCCAGCTTTTGCCACTTTTATGGATTTGGTAATACTATTCCAGATGAAGGATCCAACAGGGATATCTTCAGAGTTAAGGATCCCTTGGATAGTCTAATTCTGAATGTATTTGTCAAACCAAATTTGATTCCAATCTTTCTTAGTATCATAGGCTCTCCATAATTGTTTAGCAAGAAGAGCTTTGTTAAAGGTTTTTAGAGCTTTAATCCCCAGCCCTCCTTTGTTCTTTGGTCTACACACTTTGTCGCAGGAAACCAAGGGTATTCTCTTTTTTTCTTCCACTCCTGACCATAAAAATCTCTTCTAGATTCTTTCCATAGCTTCAACAAATTTAACCGGGATACCAAATAGGCTAAGTGCATAAACAGGGAGATTTTGAAGAGTAGCTTGAAGGAGCTGCATTTTCCCAGCTTGAGATAACATTGAGCCTTTCCATCCAGAAAGTCTTTTATTAATTTTATCAATAAGCATATTCTAGAGGGAATTTGGGGGAGCTAACCCCAAAGGAAGGCCCAGATAGGTGGAAGGGAGCATTTCCACTTTGCACCCAATAATGTTAGCAATTTTCTGTTGTCTTGTGACCGGAGTATTGAGGAAGTACATAGCCGATTTGTCCCAATTGACTTGCTGAACAGTAGCCAAAGCAAAGGAGTTAAGAGCTATTTTGAAGGCATCAGCCTCCTTGACCGAAGAATATCCCATGAGGATAGTGTCATCAACAAACTGTTGATGAGTGCAAAAAACATTAGCAGAGGAAGGTTGAAGACCTTTGATAGTTTTTCTTTGTTTCAACTTATGAATCAATATGCTCATACTTTCAGCCAATATGGTAAAAAGGATAGGAGATATGGGATCTCCTTGTCTGAGCCCTCTTCAAGTTTTAAAAAAGTTTGTAGGGGATCCATTAATCAGGATAGAAAACATAAGAGTAGTGATCAATTCTCTGATTATTTTGATTACCTTATCATCAAAACCAAAAGCCCCCATGATTTTGAAGAGAACATCCCACTCAACTCTATCATAAGCCTTTGCCAGATCCAACTTTATCAAGAAACCTTATTTTTTAGCAGCACTGAGGGAATGAATGTTCTCATGAACAAGAATAATTGAGTCTAGGATCTGCCTACTAGGAACAAAACCTTTCTGCTCCTTAGATATGATGAAAGGAAGCACCGCCAAAATTCTAGTGGTCAAAACTTTGGATATAATTTTGTAGAAAGAGTTGCATAGGCTAATTGGCCTAAAGTTTCCCATAGAGTCTGCCCCAACAACTTTGGGGATTAAGGCTATAAAAGTGGAATTAAGTTCCTTAAGGATTCTTCTAGATCCAAAGAATTCTTTGACCGCATTAACTGTGTCTTCCCCTACAATATGCCAGAACTCTTGGAAGAAAAAAATAGGGAAACTGTCAGGGCCCAGAGCTTTATCCCCTTGAAACGAAAAAACAACTTTTTTGATTTCTCCAGCAGACGGGATGGCATTAAGGGCCTTATTTTGAATAGGGTTAATGACCTTAGGAATAATATTAACCAAATTGAGTTGATGGGTCTAATTAATGTCCTTGTTACTAGAAAGGAGCTGCTTGAAGAATCTGACAGCTTCATCCCTGATTTCATCCTTATTAAGTAGAGTGTTGTTTTCGACAATCAGTCTTGTGATTCTATTTGCTACCTTATGTTTTAGAGAGGTCATGTGGAAAAATTTAGTGTTTCTGTCCCCTTCCTTCAACCATATAGCCCTATATCTCTGCCTCTAATAGTTTCCTTCCCTAGAAATAATGTTGTGGATATTGACTAGAACATCATCTTCCATGGCTTTGGAATACTTTTTGTAGCCTTCTTTTTGGATTGAATTTTGTATCTGGTCCAATTCCTCCTTTAATTTTTTCTTTGAATCAAAGATATCACCAAAGACCTTCTTGTTCCAGGTCTTAATGTTGGTTTTGATGTTTTAAAGCTTTTTGGCAACTTTATACATGGCAGTTCCATTAACATCAAGATTCCACCAATTAGCAATAGATTTTTCAAGATTAGGGTGGGAGGTCCACATCTTTTAGAAATGAAAAGGGAATCTCTGATTATTCTTAAAATTCTCAGCAACAAAAGAGATGGGATAATGATCTGACCCAATTCTATTAATAACAGAAAGGGAGCATCTATGAGAAAGAATCCAATCATTAGAAAGAAGGGATCTATCAAGTCTTACCTGGATGAGATCTTCACCATCCCTTCAGTTAGACCAAGTGTAGGAAGCACCGTTGAGATCCATATCAATGAGAGCATTGTCATTAATAAAGTCCATCAAGTCAGATATGATGTCTGGTTGAGCTTGACTACCTCCAAATTTTTCAATGTCTAGTAGAGGAGTATTGAAATCTCCCATCACAACCTAGCTGTACAGAGGGAATTCTTTTCTTTTATGCTGAATTTTATTCCAGAATTTACTTCTAGCAGATTTGGAGTTAGGGGCATAGATATTAGTGATAACAAATTCCTTACCATCAAAGATGCTTTTATCTTTTAGGGATAAAATATTTCCATCAACATAAATCATATCTCCAGAGGTTGTACTTTTATTCTAGAATATAGCAACCCCTCCTGAGGCTCCATTCGAGCTACTACCACAAGCCCCTCCATTTTTAAAAAACTTTAATTTCTCCACTTTCTCTTTACTCATTTTGGTTTCCTGAACTAGGATAATATCCAGATTTTGATCTCTAATGAGGTTCCTTAATATATCATGTTTATTGAGGCCATTTAGGCCTCTGATGTTCCAAGATATTACTTTCATTTGGAAGCCTAAGGGTAGGATTCCTTGATATTTCGCTGTCTTCCATCAGCTATATTTTGCTTACTCTCATGGTCCCTATGCCATTTCATAGTTTTACGTCTCGGTGGGGATCTTGAAGCCCCAAAATCAGCCTTAGATCTAGTTCTGGTTTTTACTCCATTAAGGCCTCCTGCCTTCTTGGTTTTAATTTTCTTTCCATTTCCTGTTGTGTTTTCTTCTTATTGTTCTGCTCTAGACTCATCTTGCATGTTGCTCCATAGGTCTTCTCTCTTCTGGGATGAAGTGGTCATATCGACTTCTATATTCTAGATTAAGGCATTTAAGTTTCTTGCGGTGACCCAAACTTGTTACCCCTTCCCAGTTTTATTTCATGTTCTTGAAACTCATCCTCTAAACAGGGTTCATCTTTTTTTGATATAGGTTCATGAAAATCCTCAGGATGAGAATCAGTGATATTCTCAATCTCACCATCTTCAAGTGTCTCTTCACTATTTTCATTCTACTTCCCCTGTGATTGTAGAGCCTCAAAGGTATTGCATGTTTTGATCTCAAACTCCCTGGTTTCATTCTTTTTATTCCCCTTCAGGGGGGGTCTTTAGGAGGTTTAGTGCTATCTGCTTTCAGGTGTTATGGTATATTTACCAAGTTTCCACTTTTTTCTTCTAACTTGTTGCAGTCTTTGCTATTATTTTTTTCTTTCCATACTGGTTTGTGAATATTTTTTTCTTTCATCACAGGTTTTTTAGGGTGGTTGGGGCAAGCCTTAGCCCAGTGACCTACTTTTTTGCAAGAGAAGCAAACAAATGGGAGAGATTCGAATTCAATGGCTTGCTCCCATAACCCAAGTTTGGAGTTTATGTCAATAGTACTTGGGAGGTCCATATTCAGTGATATGTTGACGCAGATGCGCGCATACACCAATATCTTGTGAGCTACTATCATTGGGTCTATCGCAACAAGCTCCCCAAAGGAGTTAGTGATTCCTGAGAAAACATCCTCCACCTAGATTTCCAATGGCAACCCAGGCAACCTAACCCACACTAGAGCAGATTTATAGAAAGAATCATTGAGTTCCATGTTAGGGGGCCATTTTCTAACAGAAAGAGAGGATTTACCAAACATCTAGGGGCCACCACTTAACACAGCTTCCAAATCTTCCCCACATGAGAAAGAGAAAACAAAAAAGCCTCTAGGAAGGGCAGAGACTTCAACCTATCCTTTCATTCTCCATTTTCTCTTAACAAAGGACCTAACATCCTCAATATTAGGTCGAGGTCCAACAAATTTCCCCACCAAAGAAAGAGTCATTAAAGAGATGCTATGATCAATAACTAAATCAGGAATCTCAATCGCAAGTTTACCTGTTCTATTATCTGATATATCCTTCACAAAGGGGAAAGATGATTTACTAGTCAGTTTACGAGATGCTTGTCTTGCAGAGAGACTATTCCTGGGTTTAGGTATTCGCCCCTCCTTGATATTTTCTGAGTCAATCTTCACCGCCTCGGGGCTTGAATCTTGAGAATCTTTTAAGTTTTTTAGGATCGGGAGGAGGGTCCCATATTCATGGGTCCCCATCCTACCTTCCATCCTCATCATCAGATGCTTGTCCTTGAGTTGCAGTGGAATCAGAACCAGAGGAACCAACATCGCTATTCCTTCCATTTCTTGATTTCAAAATTCCCACTGCAAACGTTGTTCCCTCCATTGTCATTTTTGCCAAATTTGTGCATCCAAAGGGAAAATTTGCAAACATTGTTCCCTCCATAGTCCTTAGTTTTGTTGAGGTGTTAAAATTTCTGAGTTTCTTGTAAATGTGTAAATGATGAAAAAAATATATATAAAAAAAAATTACAATAAAACATAATAGAAAAGATATACTTGTGCTATTATTGTAGCAATGTTGTTTTGTAAAATTAGATTTATTAAACATATTTAAGATATATTTAAACCCCCTTAGCCCATCGAATTTTAAGTTAAATAAAATGGTTACATTATGCACATTTCTACAATATGATAGTGGATATTACTACTTGCATATACACATGAATATGAGTATATTACAAATACATAATTTATTATCATACAAATCAAAATAACAAATAATTTATTTGTAACATAAATGTGGAAATAATTTCACATAAATAAAACGATAATAAAAAAAAATAGAGAGAGTAAGGTTTGATGTTGCTCGGCGGATTTGTAGGCTGCTCCTTGCAGAGAATTTTTAAAGGAAATAAGAAAGTTGTTATTTATCTTTAAAATGAACAAAAATATGCTCATATAAGATCTTGCAGCCCTAATCCCTCTTCTTCTCAACCTCCAAAATTATAGAAAAATAGAAATGAATGAAGAAATTCTATTTTTGTGTTTGCACAAAGATTTTTAGGGTTGTAGAGAAGCCCTAAATCTAATGGCTAGGATAGACTTGATCGGATGGATGAGTTAGTTTGCTCATATCTTTAGATTTTAAAACTTTTTGAAATTTAGGTGGTTTATTTCTAAGTTATTTTATTGATACGAATGTTATAATATTTGGTAAATAAATTAATTAATTGGAAATGTTAGTTTTTATTCTATCAATTCTTGTGGCTCATAACTGTTAGAGGTTTTATCTTTTAAATTAAATCATAATCTAACATGAAAAATGGTTAAATATTATTCATCAAATAAATTTTGTTTAATTGTCAATTATTATTATCGAATAAAACACTTTGGTAATTTAATAATAGAAAATTATCTTTGTAGATTGTTTTTTTCTTTATTTGAAAGATAATTAGCTAGCCATATTTCCTATTTATTATGTTTACTCATTAACTATTAGTTCTTAAATTATTAGAATAAAAGATATATTATTGTTTCTAATTGCAATTTATTTAAATATTTTGAAATTTTACTTTATGAAAAAACAAAATCATTTAAAATTAATTATTACTAGGAAAAATAATTGGTGTATGCCTCATTTAATATTATTTAGACATGTTATTTGACATCAAGAAGATTATTTGACTTATGATATAAAGAATTAATATTGGTGAATAAATAAATAAATAAGTACATTTGGAGGTAATAATCATCTTTATTTATTTTCTTTAAACTAATTATATTTCTAGCAATTATAAATGCAAAATAAGATGCTATGATAAACAATGTTTTTACATTCTCCTACTTTATTATTTTGGATTTGGTTAAACAAACCATTCTATTTACTGAAGTAATGTTTGGAAACAACCTTATATAATAGAACTATTTTAATATGGTCTCTTGTAATAATTTAGGACTATATTCTCATTAAATTGCTAAGTTAGTCTGACAAGGAGTGTAATTGTTTGAGAAAACAATTGTCAATACGTCATATTGCTCTAAGTATATAGATTACAAGGAAATATGGAAGAAGTGTTCATGGGATATTATAATGAAAAGGTTAACTCAACTATGTTATCAAATCTAAACAAATTTAATTGACAATGAACATCAAATCCATTTGACTTTAAATGAAAATGGTTTTCGATTAAGCTATCCTAGATTAGTCTAAGCAATAGAGAGGGTTTGTAAGAGTATAGTGGCTCAACTATGGTTGATGCCTTAATCAAAAGTGATCTAAAAATATTTAATTCTTTATCTACCATTAAGGAAATCTTAATGCATGAATAATTTTTTTTATAAAAAAATTGTTGGTTTTGTGTGTTATGTCCATGTTAAAATACGGGAATGACACAAACGGCTTCCCTAACAAATAGTGATGCCAAATTTGTAGAGCATGCACAATGGATGCAAGCTCAAGGTCATAAGGTCCATAGTTCTATTCACAACTCTTTAGTTTCTTGGATCCATATGCAATCACTTTCCCATCTTGCATGAGGAATCCTCTCAATTCTCCACTAGAAGCATCAATAACTACCATGAAGTGCCCTTTAGGATCTAGTACCTTCAAGATTGGTGCAATTGTCAATTTTTCTTTAAGGTATTTGAAAGCCTTTTGAAATTTCTCAGTTTATTCAAACCATTTTCCTTTCCTTTGAAGTGTGGTTATGGGGTGTGCTATTCATGAGAAGATCATTACCAATTTCCTATAGTAACCTATTGTAGCGTCCTAAAATTGCACCCTTGTATAATTTTGACTGCATTGGGTCCCTACCTTAGCATTTGTGCTCCTTGGCCTGCTCGAGACCTAATTCTGCTCATACCCCTTATGCATTGCATCATTTTTTACTTTTTCTATGCACATGGAATCTTATCCTAGCCCTAAATAGGGGTAGGACTAGGGAACCATGCTTTGGTTCTAATTAGGACCAAGGCACCACACTTTGGATGCCCTAATTGGGGCCTCATTAAAATCCTTTTCCCTATTTCAAATTTGAGTGGGATTTCCAGCTCCATGTCGACTCATGTCAAGAAATTAACAATTTATCTGACAAACAAGTATAAAAGGATGTTTTCCCCTCTCATTTGACAATAAGAGAGATTCATTGAAACACACTAGAGATCAAGCATTCAAGAATTCAATAAATTGAGCTCAATCAATCTCCCTTCAAGCCTTGGAGTAGTAACAAAGTCAAGATTCAAGCATTGAAGTGGAGATTTACATCATATTTATTCAAAGAATTCATAAAACCCTAATCCTATGTGGAGACAAACAAATCTTCACAAGGAGGTATATCATTTGATTTTTAGTGATTATTCAGTATCTCCCTCAAAAGAAGAACCTTCAATTACAACAATTCAATTATCTTTTATTTATGTTTTATGGTTAATTCGAAAATTGGGGTTTGACTTAGGCAAACCCCTATTCCCAACCTATTTCCCTTTCTTTCTATATGGAAGAAATTGGTACGAAGATGCAATCTTCGGAATGGGCATTATTCAAGTAGAGATGAATCAACCCTTTTTGGTCTGTGGAAAGTTAGGAGGACCAAAGCAACAGGTGCTTTGGTCCGAACATTTTTGGATCTATTTTGAGGATTAGGTTTGAATTTGCATATACTGCTTAGATCTAGGTGTGTGCGACATTTTGATCTTTGTAGCTCACTGTTCCACATTTTTACCTTCATTTTTAGCACCTTTACCTAATTTCAACTCACAAAAGAAGGCGATCAAATTCACATCCCCTTGAATCCAATTAGTATTCAATCCTTATCATTACTGATTTGGGATTGATTCTATTGGATTACCCCTCTTTTGAATGTAAATAGAAAATTAGTAGTTTTTATCATTCTATGGAGAAAACCCTAATTTTTCACCGATTACATTTTCGTGAACCCAACTCCTTACACCTTCAATTATGATTTATGTTCTTAAATCTGATTGTTTATGCAATTTAAAATTCAAATTTTCATTTGCAAGTTTGATTTCCAAGTAAATAAAAAATTGAGTGGTTAGTTTCAAAACCCTCATTTTTAAATTCAAAATTAAATTTGCTAATTTCTTAATAAGTATTAATTATTTCAGATCTGAGTGTCTTTCAATTTAAAAAAAAATTCATTTACATGTTTCAATTTCAATTTTAAATTTTAAAATTAAGTGGTTAATTTCAAAAACCCTAATTTGAAATTTAAAATTAACCTTGTAATTGCTTAATTTGGAGTAATTATTTCAGATCTGAGTGCTTTTCATATTTCCCAATTCAAAATTTCACTTACAAGTTTAAATTTCAAATTAAGTGGTTAATTTCAAAAACCATAATTTTTAAATTTAAATTTAAGCTTGTGGGTTGTCTAATTTTTGAATTAATTATTTCAAATTTACTTGTTGATGTTAATTCAAATTCAAAATTGCAATGTTAGATCCAATTTCAAATTAAATTTTAAAATTGAGTGGTTATTTTCACAAAACCCTAATTTTAAATTTAAATTTACAAGGTTGCATGCTCTTTATGAAGTTATCTTTTCAAAATCACAAATCAATGGGCTTAATTAATTGAACAATCATTTTTACAACAATTTTTCATTGTTTAATTATTATTATTTTTTTAACTTCAATTCCCAAATTTCAAAGTTCAAAAATTTAAATTTCAAATTTCCCTCCCTTAGTGCATGAGTTTTACCACTATTAGTCCAACCTATAATATCCCTGTGAGAAGAAGTTGTAGAATTAAGGTTTCCCAAGGTTTATCTACTGAGGAGATGGATCCTAACTTGGATAACTTATTCCATGAGGATGTTGGTGGTTCTTCCAATCCTACAAATGACCCTTTTTATCCTCAATCTTTCTTTAATACTCACGATGTGGATGAATCACTAACTTGGGTTTCCATTGATCAATTGGAGAAGATTGATAATCAATTTGAAAATATTCAATAATGGATGAGTCAACAATATGTGGAAAGTGAGGCCTTACCATTGATTGATGGATTAAAAAGAATGGTTCAAAGTGATAAACTTGGTGTTGATATTTTGCATGGTATTGCTCATATTGTTGATACTAATATTATGTCTATGAAGAGTTGTCCTGAAGTCCTTTGTTATACACAACCTCCTAGTCAAGAAAACCAATCCATTTCTATGATTACCTCTATGGCTAGTGTTCCCACTTTTACATCCAATATCATTGCTACTTCTACCAAAATGTCATATGAACAAATGTTAGTCAAGGGGGAAATTCCTCTAATCATAATTCCTTCATCCCTCCTCCTATAAGCCTTCCATTTGTTACCCAATCATATCCCATACCTACCTATTATAGTGTTCCACCTCCTTATTCTCAAGCTCCTCCTTCATTTGACAATATTACTCCTTATTCTCAACCTTTTCCTTCATACAACAATATTACTCCTCCATCCCAATCCAACATGTCCAATTTCAATCCATCAACCGAAGCAACAATCAATGATTTAACCCAAACCATGTCTTCCCTACAACAATAAATAGCTTCTATGAATAATTCTAAGTATAATGTGCCCACATTTGGTGTAGCGAGTTCATTATCCAATGACATTGTTCGTATTGTCCCTTCTAAACATGTGGAAGTTCCTCAATTGGAGCTCTATAATGGTAAAGGCGATCCCCTGATTCATGTTAAAATATTTCAATCTTTGTGTCTAGTGACTTTTCTCATGACCAAAGACTTTTGGCTAAATTGTTTACTAGAACACTTAGGGATAAGGCTTTGCAATGGTACTGTTCTTTTCCTCATTCGATTACTTCTTTTCAACAATTGGCTAATGGTTTCATTCAATAATTTCACAATAATATTGGTCCTAAAATTTCTTTGACTAATTTGATACATTGTAAGAAAGGTGTTAAAGAAAAAGTGACTAATTTCATTGGTAGATATAAACTTTTATATTTTTAAATTTCTTATCCTGTGCCTGATCAAGATATTCAAATAATTTTTATTTCTAATTTCCAAAAATAAATTAGGGATAAAATTCTCTTTTCTGAGATTACTTCCTTTATGAAGTTGTGTCCAGTACTTCACAGTTATCACCTTACCGTGAATCAATTGGAACAATCCTCTTCAATGGCTTTGAATGATAAAAGTGAAAGTCCTCAACAAAATTTTGAAAATTTAAAAATGAATAAGGGATTCATCAAGTTCAATGACAACAACAACACTCAAGTAGCAACTGCAACAACAGGTGTGTCTCCTTTATCCAAATGCTTTAGAAAAGAATTCACTCCTCTCATTGAATCTTTGCATAGTATTATGTCGCAATCGTTACAAAGGAATGTGTTGAAACTTCCCCCTAATAAACCAATTGATACAACTAAGCCTTTGTCTTGATTCCAAAGATTTTTGCCCATATCATTGCCAACTTGGTCATGAAACTGAATAGTGTTATTCCTTAAGGAGTAAGATCCAAGACTTGATTGATAATAATACCATATATGTGGCTCGTGTGAATGATAAAGGAAATAAATTAGTGGCCCCTCCTAACCAAAATATTCAATTTTTCCTTGATCCTTTACCTTCTCATTCCACTAATGTGATTGAGACTGGCTGTCTTGCCTTCTCCCCTACTGATCTTGGCCTTAAGTTTAATAATGTGGTGAATCTTATTGATAAAATTGAACCTCTTAAGGACTTATTCCTTACATTTGATCCTATTGAGACTATTGAAGCACCCAATGGCCCATTATATATCACTGTGAGAATAAAAGACATACCCTCTCGAGGGGTGCTTATTGATCCGACTTGCATGGTTAATGATATAACTGAAGAATTTATTTGTACTTTACAATTGCATCAAGTGATGTATGATGAGATTGATGTGATTGCTAGAGTTTTTGATGAGTTCTCTTGTCATGCTATTGGTTCTATCATACTTTTGATTGATGTTCATACTAAATGCTTAGATGTTGTCTTTGCTATCATTCCTACATCCGATTAGTTTCGTGTGAAGTTGGGAAATCCTTGGCTCTCTTCCATGAAAGCGATCACTTCTATTGTTCATAAGTGTTTGAAATTTCCTCATGATGATAAGATTATAATTGTTAACCATAGAATTTATCAACCGACAGTGAGGTGTGGAGATGTTTGTCTTGATTATTTTTGGTCCAAACAATTCCAACCTCTTCAACCTAGAAATGATGCTTTCTCTAAATCATATCAAAAATTGGAAAAATGAGATGATTTTATCCTTGAGTAAACCTATAAATCCAACACTTAGTCTTCCTCCAACTAATGATCATATAATTCTTCTTAAAGACAAGACTATTCTTCCTCCTAAGGATAGAAATATTCTTTCTCCTAAGGAATATTTTGTTCTTTCTCCCAAGGTTGAGTCTTCTCTTTCTCCCAAGGATAGAAAAACACTTCTCCCTTGTAATAGAGGAAATTTCCCACCTCAAGGATGATACATGCTTGAGGAAAAATTCTCCTTCTGATTACCTTTGCGAACTGGCACTAAGATGAGCTAGGGGATAAAATAATAAACTCGGATAATTACCCACGATTCAGGACTCATGAACGACTCTGTCAAGCCTCTGTCCCAAGGATGAGTGTGTGGGAGTAGAACACCAACACAATGCATTGTTATCCTGTACAAACAAAGTACAAAGAATGTATGGGAAGTTTCGAACATGAGAATGTTGCAATGAAACATAGAAAGCGAATAAGCTACTAAAAGTTGCAAGATGCGAAATGACTGAAATAAAATAAGAGGAATGGAGAATGATGAAAACACTCACAATCCGTCCATGACTGAAGCCTCCCACTAAATCATGAGTTTCTCACTTCTGTGAACCTACACACAAGCAAGAAGGGAAAATGTTGGGGTTGTGTTTTGGAGCCTACCTAAGTCAGACCCTCATTTTGGTGTTTCCACCTCCATGAAAAACCCAAGAAAGCTACGAGAAAGATAAATAATAAAGAGAATAACAATGTAATGTGAAATTGGAAATAAAGTTGATAAGTATGCAAGAGAGAGCATTAAGATAAATCTCTTATCATGAACGAAGATTGGAATTCTTGGAAGTGCTTGGAATGGTGTACTTGGAATGCTTGATAATGCTGCAACAATGGTGGAATGGTTTCAAGTTCTCTCCAAGAGCTCAACCTGTAAGAAAATGATTAACCCAATTGCCAAAAGATCCTCCCAAATGTTTCCCAAGTGAGAGATATAGATCCAGGAAGGAATTTGGACGTCAGTGGGCAAATGCAGAGGTGTTACAATTCCTTTCAGGTGTAGGCACAACACTCAAATGACCACCTACAAACTATTAGATTCCTAGGATGCTAGCTTATCACACGGATGTCTCTGTGTCATGCCTGTGTCCTTGAAGGTGACAGGTTGGCAGAGTTGATAATGCTTCGGCTAGAGCTGACATGGATGGTTTGAGTGGACAAAAGGACAAGATGGTGGATCCTGAGCTCTGATGACATGGAGGAAAAGTGTCATTTGTCTCATTAATTACAAGGGATAATATTTTTGATATTATATTTTTCCCCCACTTTATCAAGCATGCCTTTGCTGAGGTATGCGAAGCTAAAGTAGAGGAAGATACAGAGAAAGAATAGTCATGATAAAGAGGTAGATTTTCATTGATTAGATGAGGTTGCCCCCAATGAAATGATGTCAAGATTTGGTACATCTCAAATGCACTAGGTGCAAACTAGTGTGGTGGATGATAAGATAAAGAAATGGATAAGATAGCGTAACGGAAACAAACCTCGCTCTAGAGGAAAGCCCCTGGCTACAGAAAGATACGAGATAAGTAGCCGCCATTAGTATAAGATACGTCGGTATGGGTAGCAAGATGTGTTATGCTAGATGGTCATATGATAGGGTGTGATATACCAATAGGGATAAACATACGATAGGGTAGATAAAGATAAATCTTGTTGGCATGGGTAGCAACACGGTAGATAGCCATGCGATAGGGTAGATAAAGAGATTTGTTGCCATGGGTAGAAACACACTAGATAGCCATGCGATAGGGCAGATAAATTTGGCTAGTAGTAGATTGGCCCCTACAAAGGCACTCAATAATGGTTTAACCCCCATGCAGGCGATCTTGGGAAAGAGAAAGATCAAGTGGTTTGGCCCCCACCTAGGCAGATAAGGAAAACAATTGATAAAAGACACCAATGCAAAAGTTGAAAGGATAAATGCCAAAGCCAAAAAGATAAGTGCAGATATGATGATCCCCCCTTAGAATGATAGGCATGGAAGGCATGTCATTCTAAAGAGAAGAGAAATTGTGTCATGTCAACATAATGAGATGTTTCCATGGAATGTCACCAATAGATAGTGACACATAAATGTTCACAACATCAAAAGATGCAATGCAAGAGGATAGGGGGATCCAATAGTTTGGCATTAGAACCCATAGCATTGTCAAAAAGACATATAGTACCATTGCAAGATGGGTGTATCATCATAGTGCCAAATTTATTGGATCTGAAGAAGACCACATGAAGACAACAATAAATAAAAATTTGGATCAATATGGAAGAAAGCAAAGAATGCCCCCAATGCTTTACACCATTCCCAAATATCGAAAAACAAGATACAACAAATAGAAGAAGGATGTAGACAAATAGAGGAATGTGTACGCCAAAAAATCCCCTGTATCTGAGTACCTATGGAGTAACTTGGGTCCTGCAGGAGAGAACAATGGATAAAAATAGTCAACCTCCCATATCCAAGTACCTATGGAGTGACTTGGATCCTTTGGGAGGGAACAAATAGATAAAGCAAGCAAAACAAAACACAATCACACACACACGGAATCAGATGTAGATGAAAGATTAAAGTCCTAACGATTAGCCCTTATGAGGGGATCATACTGCAGGAGATCATCATCCTCAAGAAGAGCCTCATCCTCCTAATATAGGTCATAGGGAGAAGGGGGCAAGATCAAAGAGGTAATATTGCAAGGCCGCACCGAGTGCCTCATGAAGAGAAAGAGAAAGAGATGAAGCAACAACGATGTCTTCGTCTATAGGTTCAGAGGAGGTGAGGGTCAACAGTTGCATGAAGATAGTAGATAAGGTTGGGATATCCTCCAAGGAGCCAAACATGTAGGCCTCAGTAGAGGAAGTAGGTAAATTGCTTGGAGAAGATGAAACAAGAACAAGACTGTCGATCTCTAGAAGAGGGGCAGTGAAAAACTCTAGAGAAGGTGGAGCCTTCTCGATCATGCAAACAGAAATAGGAAAAGCAACATGCACTAACATAGGCAAAAGAAGGGATGAAGAACATACCTACGAAGACTTTCAGTTTCGGAACTTTGGAACGTGGCCCTGCTCAAACTTGCATTTACATGGGATGAGAGTGTCAGGCCTCCTATGAAACATAGTAGGCTAAAGGATCCCAGGAAAACTCACTTGCTGGAGTGGTGATGAAGCAGGTGGGGTAGAAAAAGCTACACTAGGCACCACCTGCGTATGTGACGTGTTAAGGGGCCGAGACAAGGGATGCATGTTCGACAAAGAAGTGATAAGGGGAGGATCCAAATAAGGAGCAATGAAAACTTGCACCCGCTTAGATGGAGGTTGATCAAAAGCCCCTAAAGCAGTAGGGAGCAAGATTGAAATAGGTGCAAAGATGGGTGCAACCGAGGGAATAGGCTCCAAAATAGTAGCACTGGGTGCCAGAGCCACACTAGCAAATTGTAAGGCAACGCCGCACTGTCAAGCTCAAGCCCATCAAAATCATTTACGCTGATGTGCACACTGATTCTGATGGAGGTGAGGACCACCAACCGAAGTCGAAAAGGATTCAGGAGCATCGTGTTCCATAGAAGAGGCCTCCAAAATTGTGTTAAGGATGGGAGAAGTACCAACCAATGAAACAAGAGGTACATCCTGAAGAGGCACCACATCCACAACTATGGGCACCCACCTTGTTGCGCTTGAGGAGTGGCTGGAGGAATAGAGGGTGCCGACACAAGCTATGATGAAGGGACATGAGAAGAGTGCTTCCTTTTCTCATAATGAGAGGGTCGAGGAATATCAACCATGATAGAGAGCTCCAAGGGAGGGTGGGCCGTAGACTTCGACAACATGGGTGCCTTTCCCTTGGCTGCACTGGGCATAGTCAAAGGAACAACATACACCACTAGAGGCTGCATGGTCCTAGGCAGACATGTAGGCCTATTTGAGGGAGAAATCTTAGCCTTGACCCCCGATGATGAGGAGACATGAGGCACTACCTACTCAAAGACCGGAATCGAGGGATGAGGGGTTGATGCAGGAGGTGGCAATGAATCACTAGATTGCATAGATTTAGGGGCCAACTCCCCTATTTTATATTGATAATAAGTGTGGTATACTAAATTACTAGGCCCCACTAGAGCAATCCAAACATGGTCCAACGAAAAAATCCCCATGGGCAATCAGGGGTCGGTATCTAGTGTTCTAGATGACATGTATCGTGCCCTCATGGAGAAAATTGAGACATTTGTGCATAACCAAGGGGACTGCTTCCATGGCAATTAGCCAAAGAATTTTGAGCTCAACTCAAAATAAATCCAATTTAGAAATGATGATGAACACGGAGCACACTGCCTTAAGCCCTACAAGGACCATCAAGGTGATACTAATCAAAGGGTGGATAGAGAACCCATCATGCATCCTCAAAGTTGTACAAAATTCATCATATGCCAGTCTATGCCAACCATTCACAAAGAGAATCTTCTTTATGATAACATTGACTCTGCTAGATGGGTCAACCATCACACCTATGAGGGTTTGACCGTTTAGCTTAGCAGGGATGTAAAGAGGAGCAGGCTCTCCACAATATGGGGCATCCAGAGGGGTAAATGACAAGAACGGATTAGATACCTTCCCCTTCTAGGCTAGAGGTGAGCTAATGGGGGTGATGGTGACCATGTTCACATATGGACCATCATCTGAAGAAGGATCTGATGCAAAGGGAAAGGATCAGTATAAATCTACAAGTCATTGGTTTTATAAAAAAATTTGTTTGATTTGTGCTTCTGTGCATCCACCTTGATTGCACCACTATCAATGTGGTCTTGGACAACATGTTGAAGATGATAACATTTCTTAGTATCGTGACCAGGCACATGATAATGAAAAAACTTCAAACCATCATACCAACGTGGATAGGGCTGACTATCAGACAATGATTTTATTTCTGGAAGGGTAATAAGGTTGTCTTTCAGCAACCATTGCATTATGCTCAAGTAGGAGTCATTTAGCTTAGTGAAGACTCTATTTTATTGTGGGGCTTGTGTAGAAGCCATTAGAGGAATAGTCACAACATTAGAGACAACCTTATTCTTCTGGGACCCATATGTGCTCATGCCTACAAAGGACCCACCGTGAGGGTTCAAAGAAGTATCTTGGTTAAGAGATAGTTTCTCCCTCAATGTCGGCTACAAATTGCTGATAAATATCCTCTGCAAATCACTATCTAGTAGGGCAAAGGGGATCTTGGTTGAGATAGCTTGATATCTCAAAATAAAATCAGTGATCTTTTCATTGGGCTTCCATTTACAATGAACAAGCTCAACGATAATGACCTTGCTACCCATGTTTTCCTGAAACCATTTAAGGAAAAGATCCATAAGTTGATCAAAGGTACAAATAGAGTGGTTAGGTAAGGAGCTATAACATTCTAATGTTGTCCCCTTGAGGGAACACAAGAACAATTTCAGCACCACGAAATCTAGACTTGTCACTACACATATTCATGAAGGAATCTATATGAATGTTCAAGTCCCCATCACCATTGAACCTATCAAACTTCAGGGACTCAGCAGTAGTTGGAAGGATAGTATTTAGGATGGTTATGTCAAGGGGACTCTTCCTGTAATACATAGGCACAGATGATTGACCAGAGGTAAAGGCTAAGTTTGTTAGCTACAACTGCAACTGTCCCATGTTCTGTAAGATTGTATTCAGGACAGGATTAGAAGCAAGAGGAGGTGGAGGTGGGCTAGATCCTCTACCACCTCCACTAGAACCTCTAGAAGGACTAGTGATACCAACAGATGTAGTGCTAGCGCTGATTATTGAAACCTGAGCTACGACAGAGGTTGAAATACAAGCCATGCTTGTGTAGCCCAAGGGAGTGAGTGAAGCACTAACACTAGGTATGGTGGATTCCATCATGTGCACACCTAGGCCTGGAATGCTAATACTAACCAGGGAACTAAAAGGATCACATTGATTGTCCACAAGGGGTGCATCTGCTAGGGGCACATGGCTTTTAACAATCATGGATAAAGCCCTCAACATCTCCAGGTCTCTCTTGTTGGAGATTAACATATCTCTCAAGGTATTCATGACATTCCCAACCTGAGGGAGGACATTCTTTCTGTTCAAGAAACCCTCAAAGTCTCTTAGATTTTGCTCCAACATATTGATCTTCTCAAAGTCTATAGTGATCACAGAATCATGATCAACCATAAGAGGGGAATACGGGGTTGAACTCCTAGGAGTGTTAGGTTGCAAATTAGAAGGAAAAGGCCCCCCTAGTTAGAATAGATTCCAGACGGTGAGTTGTCAAGAACTCATTGGGATCGGGTGGCTGCTCACCCTACATGATGCCAGGTAGAGGAGGATTGTAGTGATCGGGGGGAAAACTCCACCTGGATGACCTCTTGACTATGACTCTTGTTGCAATCTAAGTCATAAATCTCATAGACAAGCCACATGACATATAGGACCACACTACAAGGACACCAAATGATAAAGTTGGCTTAAAATGATAAACAAAAGATGCAAAAATTCAAACTAAATGTGAATGATTTTTTTTTTTGTTTTTCATTTTCATCTTCTCTTTTTTTTTTTATCCTTAGATTGTTTTTTAGATGTTTTAACTTTTGAAAATTTAAAAGACTAAATGCACCTAAATGAAGTGGAAAGCAAGTAATGAAAATATAATCCTGGCTCACATCAAGTTCGCCAAAATGTAATGAAGGAAATTTGCCACCTCAAGGATGATACATCCTTCAGGATAAATTGTCCTTCCGATTACCTCTACGAACTAGAACTTAGATGAGGCAGGGGATAAAATAATAAACCAGGGCAATTATCCATGATTTAGGACTCACAAACAACTATGTCAAGCCTTTGTCCCGAGGATGAGCCCACAGGGGTGGGACACTAGCACAACACACTGTCATCCCGTACAGATGAAGTACAAAGTACGTAGTGGAAGTTCCAAACACAAGAATAATGCAATGAAACATAAAAAGAGAATAAGCTAAGCTAAATGTTGTGAGAAGCAAAATGACTGAAATAAAACAAGAGGAAGGGAGAAGGATGAAAACACTCACAATCGGTCCATGATTGAAGCCTCCTGCTAAATGATGAGTCTCTCACTTTTGTGAACCTACACACAAGCGAGAAGGAAAAATGTTGGGGTTGTGTTTTGGAGCATGCCTAAGTCAGACCCTTGTTTTGGTGTCTTCACCTCAACAGACAACCCAAGAAAGCCACGAGAAAGATAAATGATAAAGAGAATAACAATGTAACATGAAATTGGAAATAAAGTTGATAAATATGCAAGAGAGAGGATTAATATAACTCCCCTATCATGAACAAAGATTGGAATACTTGGAAGTGCTTGGAATGGTGTACTTGGAATGCTTGGTAGTGTTGCAACAATGGTGGAATGGTTTCAAGTTCTCTCCAAGAGCTCAACCTGCAAGAAAAAAATTAACTAAATTACCAAAAGCTCCTTCCAAATGTTTCCCAAGTGAGAGATATAGAGCTAGGAAGGAATTCAAACGTTGGTGGGCGCATGTAGAGGTATTACAATTCCTTCTAAGCATATGCGTAACACTCAAATGGCCACCTGTGGACTGTCAGATTCGCAAGATGCTAGCACATTGTGTAGAGGTCTCTACATCACACCTATGTCTAGGAAGGTGATAGGTTGGTGGAGTTGGTAATGCTTTGGCCAGAGCTGACATGGATGGTTTGAGTGGACAAAAGGGAAAGATGGCAGATCTTGACCTCTGATGATATGGAGGAAAAGTGCCATTTGTCTCATTAATTACAAGGGATAATAATTTTGATATTTCACCCCTAAGGGTCAATATATTCCTCCTTTTAAGAATAAACATATTATTCATCCTAAGGATAAACCTATTCCTCCTCCTCATGATGAACTTGGTTTCCTTCCTACACGTTGCATTCCTCCTTTATAAGTTGTGGTTCTACCTCCTACATCTTAAAAAGTGAAGCACCCAACATGATCTCCTATTACTCAACCTAAGAGACCTTCTCCTATGCATCCTTCCTTAAAATGAGAAAAAAATCCTATACCTGATGAACCTAAACCTTCACAACCTTCAACTAAAACTAAACAAAACCATTGTGTGAGAGAACACTGGTGGAGACGTTGTGCTAGGGCTCGTGAACTTGCTTCTTAAACATTTTTTTCTCTAAAGAAACCAAATCTTGATATAATACCATTTGTTCAACCTTCTCCTAACTAAGAGGTTCAACCTAAATCTCCAAGACACAAAATTATTAAGACAAATGATTGTTCAAGTTCTATTCCTATTAGAGCTCCTATTTTTGTTAATTTTGATGAAGTAAGTGAAAATGTTGTTCATGATGAAAATGTTGATCCTAATAATTCAGATGATGAATATGAATATATTAATGTTGACAATGATTTATCTAAATAGTTTTCAAAAGCATTAATCCTAGCTCCAAGTGACAGACAAAGTGACTCATCATTAGAGCATGGTCCTTGTTTGGAGTTTGTGATAGCTCTATCTACTATGCTTGGTGTTTCTCCTCTTGCATGTCATCCACCTTCCTTAAATAGTGATGAGAAAGATGGGGAGGTGGATGGTTTGGCATACTGATCCTAGAGTTAAGTGAAACCACCTCTGTTTTATGTCTTGTGATCATTATCCTTTGATTTGTCCTTCTTGGGGGCATATTATTCTGATAAGGTGCTTGTATTTTTGGGTGTATCCCACCTTAAATAAATTGCTTCTGATGAGGCGTGCACAATTACTTTAACATGAGGGCATACACTTCACTTAATGATTCTCTCTCATGCATGTCTTGATACTTAAGTTACTTAGCGAACTTAGTTTTTTGCTTTGTAATTTTTGTATTTTTCTTTTCATGACTCATAGTAAGAGAACCTTACTAGTTTGTAGTCATGTTTCTCTCTTTCTCTTTCTCATGATGTCTCTTTTATCTTGTTATCAAGGTAGTAAGATGCTAAATTCCACTAGGGGTTTTGTGTATCTTGCCTTCATGGTGACTTGGTGAAAGTTTTTCAATGTGAACCTTTGTACTTTACCAAGAGTATGATTGACTTCATATTCCGACTAAAGAGGGGGCTAAATGTAGCATCCTGAAATTGCACCCTTGTATAGTTTCGATTGCATTGGGTCCCTACCTTAGCATTTGCACCTCTTGGCCATCTTGGGACCTTCACCTTATTTTTCTCATACCCCTTATGCATTGCATCATTTTTTTTCTTTTTCTATGCACATGAAATCTTATCCTAGCCCTAAATAGGGGTAGGACCAGGGTGCCAGGCTATGGTCCTAATTAGGACCAGCGTACTACACTTTGGTACCCCCTAATTAAGGCCTCAATAAAACCCTTTTCCCTATTTCAAATTTGAGTGAGATTTCCAGCTCGATGTCAGCTCATGTTAGGAAATTAACAATTTATTCTATGGGCAAGTATAAAAGGAATTTTCCCCCTCTCATTAGACAATAAGAGAGAATCAATGACACACACAAGAGATCAAGCATTCAAGAAACTAAGCAACAATCAGTATCCCTTCAAGCCTTGGAGAAGTAACAAAGTGAAGATTCAAGCATTGAAGTGGAGATTTACATCATATTTCATGAAAGACTTCATAAAACCCTAATCCTGTGTGGGGACAAACAAATCTTCACAAGGAGGTATATCATTTGATTTTCAATCATTATTCAGTATCTCCCTCAAAAGGAGAACCTTCAACTACAACAATTCAATTATATTTTATTTATATTTCATGGTTAGTTCCAAAACAGGTGTTTGAATTAGGCAAACCTTTATTCCCAACCTATTTCCCTTTCTTTCTATGTGCAGGAAACAGGTATGAAGCTGTGATCTTCAGAATAGGCACTATTTGCTGAGACGAATCAGCCCTCTTTGGTGTGTAGAAAGTTAGGAGGACAAGAGCAACGAGCGCTCTAGTCCTGACATTTTTGGAGTTTTTTTAAGGATCAGATCCAAATCTGCATTTACTGCTTAGATCTAGGTGTGTGCGACAATTTGATGTCTGTAGCTCACTTTTTTCCCATTTTTACCTTCATTTTTAGCACCTTTACCTAATTTCAGAATTTGAATTCACAAAAGAGGGGAATCAAATTCACATCCACTTGAATCCAATTAGTATTCAGTCCTTATCATTATTGATTTGAGATTGAATCTATTGGATTCCCCCTCTTTTGAATGTAAAGGGAAAATTAGTAGCTATTATCATTCTATGGTGAAAACCCTACTTTTTCACCCATTAAACCTATCAATCCCATAAATATTTTCACTTCCGACACGTTCTTTAGGGTTGGCCATTTTGATATTGCTTTGATTTCAACCAAATTCACTGATATACCCTTGATGGAGATAATATGCCCCAAATATTGTATCTCCTTTTCGAAGAACATACACTTAGATAAATTCCCACACAATTAGTGTTCTCATAGTTGTTACAAAACTATTTTAAAATGTTGAAAGTGTTCTTCATTCTAAGAATATTACAAATTTTATCTAAGACACTAGGAGAAACTTATCAAGACAATCATTTAACACACTATAAAATTCATGAATTTTGCTCGGGAATTAGTGAGCTTGAAAGGTGATACCATATACTCATAATGTCCATAATGAGTTTTTAAAGTTTTCTTATGAATATCCTCATCCTTTAGTCTCAATTGATTATATCTTGACCATAGGTCTATCTTTGAGAACACTGTAGGCCCACACATTTGATCAAATAGATCATCAATATGTGGTAAGGGATATTTATTTATAATTTTCACCTTATTCAACATACAATAATCTATACATAGACAAAGGGTCTCATCCTTCCTCTTAAAAAATATAACATGAGCTACCCATGGGGACACACTAGGTCAAATTAACTCTTTGCTTAGTAATTCCTAAAGTTGTGCCTTCAACTCCATAATTTCAGTGATTATCATTTGATATGATGCCTTGGACATTGGTTCAACTCAAGGTACCTCTTTAATTGAAATTTCTAATATTATTTTTGGTGGTAATATAGGTAGCTCCTCAAGAAAATCATTCTGGTAATCCTAAGGATAAGGATATTTATCAATTAAAGATTTTTTTGGGTTACTATCCTCTCTTGATCTTGATCCATTATGAAAGGATGAGTCAAAGGTCATCATATCATCGTGAAACCTAACCTCACCAAGTTCTTCTATCTTCTCCATTCTTACAACAAACACTTGACAATTTTTTTCACTTTTTTTGGATGTATTGTTGAGATTTATTGTAACTTGACCTCTTGTTGGGTACCTTGCAAACATGCCTTGTTACCTAGGTCATCTAGGAATACTACGGTTTTAGTAAAACAATCCAATTTGGCCCTATGTCTCCATAGCTAGTTCATTCCTAGGATTATATTGTAGGAACCTAAGGGTGCTACGTATAGATTAACCTTAGTAGTAAAACCAAGTAGTTCAACCCTAGTCTCAAACAAGCACTATTAGACCCAAGCTCTCAACTCATTGGCATATTCAATAGTCCAAGAGTGGCCATAAAACTAGTGCTCTTTGAAAATTTACTTAACACTTTTGGAGAAACAAAACTCTCTATGGCACCAATATCAATAAGAATTGTTATGAGGTTCA
This sequence comes from Cryptomeria japonica, assembly GCF_030272615.1. NCBI lineage: Eukaryota > Viridiplantae > Streptophyta > Pinopsida > Cupressales > Cupressaceae > Cryptomeria > Cryptomeria japonica. The sequence goes on from NC_081415.1 coordinate 176,369,858, forward strand.
CATGCAATGTACCTATAATCTCAATAAGAGTAAACTAATACTCCATTTGTTGTTTGTCTATGGCTATATGAATTGTTTTCTAGAACAATTGTTGTTGAGATGTTATAGGATTTCTTTGTTGTTTTCCTCCTTGGTTCTTAGTCAGACTTTGGTTTGTATAATGCTCACCACCACATGTGTAGCATCCTCTTGATGGTCCTCTTTTCATAGTTTCCTTATTAGATGCTTCCCCATATTTTTTGGAGTTTTTATAACCTTTTCTATCCCCTATGACATCCTTCCTATTACGTTTGTACTCCTTATTATTCTTTCCACCTAAGTCATATCTCTCGCTCTTCTTTTTGAAGGGTTGTGAAGACTGTGTCCATCTAACCTTTTTCCAATTTTTGTCCATAATGGAATCATATTTCTTGATCTTCTACTCTTGCCTTACTATCTTATCATAAGATTCCTCCATAGTAGTAGGTGTAAAAACATCCACTGATCTATCGATGTGGTTGTTAAGGCCCATAATAAATTTTCTTATTCGGTATCTCTCATGTGCTTGGAACTAGGATGCATACTTTAAGAGTTGGGTGAACTTCTCCTAATATTCGTTGACTAGGTGTTCATGTTTCGTAAGATCCTAAAAATTTGTCAATGTTCTATCAAAGAATACTTAGGACAACCATCTTTTCCTGAAAATTCCTACAAACAAATCCCATTTTATTTCAGCTAACCTCAGGCCAAGCTTCGTGGTGCAGGTGCACCATGGCAAACAAATTCAATACTGAAGACCTTTGAGACCAAGGAGGAGTGTCCAACATCAAACAAATTCAATAAAATCAATGATGAGATCCTAAAGCCAATAATGGATTTTGAAACTAAAAAAATGCAAAAAGTTGTCAAATTGTCCTGAAAGTTGTAAAATGTTGGATAATGGGTCAAAACACACAAAAATGGATTTAGGAGGGTTTAGAATCATCAAATATGCCAATAAGGATGAAAATATAATAATTGTAGGTTTTATTCAAAAAGTTGTAATGCATTTTCCAAAATGCAAATTCAAAATTTCAAAAAGGCAATGGTTAGGAAGAATTAGGAGGGAAAAGCAAGTTTTAATTGTTTTAGTGTTAATTAAAATTTGTAACCAACCATATGGTGGTTTAAAAAAATTGGAGAGGCTATTTAAAGCCATAGACATTCTTTATAAGGTAGATTGAAGGCCTGGTGTACGGACAACATCTCAAAGAGTAATAAAACTTAGATTTTGAAGCCATTTTATGATTTTTTATGAACTTGTGAGGGTTTTATTTGGTATAATTCATATGATACATTTGTAGTGCATTTATTTCAACATTTAATACCTCTGTGAATGCTTTGAAGTCACTACTAGATTATAAAATTGGTTTATTGCTGACTGTCCCATAATTTTGTCACTTTTTCCTTAACAGTTTTGACAAATTTTAATATTATGGTCATTCCATGAATGATATGACTTTGATTCTCATGGAGTGGCTATAAAATGACATGTACAATATTTACTAACAACTAAATGTGTAGATAACAAGGTTTAAGAGAGGTGATCACCATTGTTTGCTTGGAAAGCCTAGTGAAGAGGCTAGGTAGGGTGAGGTTTGGAGAGATCTACCCATTGGAGGGGTATATTTTATGATTTGTATAGTTGTATGTTGGCTATATAAAGGTGAAACAACAGCCAATCAATTCCAAAAGTGTGTGGAAGTGTGAGATTGGAGAAACCCTTGATTTTAGGACTTTTTGATAAAAATTTGGGGCATTTGGGGTTAGAGGCCTCACAAACTGAAATTTATTGCGGATTACTTCATTATTTATCATGTAATAAGACTTTTTTGAGGTTAGAAGTACCCAGTAGTAATATTTCTTGTAGTTGCTTTGTTAATCCACCATTCTAGTTGCTTGAAAACGAAGGACAGTCTAAAAACAGAAGATACGTTCCAAAACAACTTGCTAAATGCTCTAATTATGTTATAGAAAAGCCAAAAGGGTATCCAAATATCCATTTTATTTGTCTCATGTTTTGGAATTTTTTGGAGTTATCATCAAATTTCTCTCGCTGCTGCACTAGTTGGGATTCTAGGCCTAGAAGGAGCAAATTTGGAGTTTGACCATTTGGGTATTGAATAGAAGACTAAAACTAGTTGAATCCTTTTATATTAGACCTAAGAACATATTATAAGTCATCATTTTCCTTAGGTGAAGTCTTGATCCATATTTGGTCCATTTGAGCCATTTAAGGTGTTGGTAGGCTGAAGGAAATTTGCCATTTCTTACCTTGATATCATACAAAGTATTCATTACCTATTTGGGAATTGTTTCATACCACCATACCTCTGCTGAGTTTGCATCACTTAGACTTTTTATTTTCTCATCAGTTAGTTGCTTCTCCAATAAGTTGGTAGGGCCCCCATATTACCTTCATGTATTTGTATAATATTGAATCTCAAAGTTTTTTTTTCATTTCTATCAACCAAGACTTGGCAGTGTCTCCTAACACTGAGCCATCAAACTTGGGTGGCCTAACTTTCTTGATGTCATTGGTCATAAAACTGGTCATATGACCCCTCTTCTCAATATGGGTGTGAGTATTTGAGGGTTCCCCTTTGTGCTCACTATTAGTGGTGTGCTCACACCTACTATATATTTCTCTATAGTGGGACTCTTGCTCATCTTCCCTATTCTCATTTTGATCCCCAACCTACAACTCAGTGTCGAACTTGGTGGCTCTGACACCATATGTAATAGGCTAAATATCTGAAATAAATATAATGCATATACTTTGAAGCAACCTACTGAAAATAACTGTGACCACCAAGGTTCAAACCCTCATTGGGCCTTGTGATGGACCTAGGCTTGTGCCTTTGTTGATACATTGTGATCATAGGTTTGAGCCTCAACTTTTTTAATTGGGGATGAGGTCCCCCATTTGAGATCTCACTGGCTCATAGCTCCAAGTCAAATGTGTTTCAAAACACCCATGTTTTGAAATGTAACAACTAGCTATGCATTGCATGAATATTCAAAAACATGATTATCCTAATGAAGTAAAGCATGAAACTAGAAAATTAATACATATACATAATTCTAAACTAATTAACAATTGTATCAATTAAAATAAAGAGGATGAGTTAAAGAGTCTATAATGAACTATTTTTCCATATGATATCTTCATACAAGTCTGGGCTTGATCTTTCTGAGGAAGACCATCATTAAGGTGTTTTTCCTCCAATCATAGACTTGGTAGTCCCTAACAAACCTTCCTTATGGAAGTGGCCTTACCCTTCATGAGGGTGTAGACACTAGCCTAGTTTGATTGTCATCTAAGCTCTATTGTTTTGAATCCTACAATATTTTAGTCAGTCAATCACTATAGGTACCTCCTAACTAGCATGACCTCTAACTAGGAAGTGTATCCGGTTAAAGTGAATTGACTCATGCATGCAAAGCCTTGTGCCACTTTGGCCAAAGGTTTTGAATATTACTCATAGGTTTCAAAGATAGACTTGACCAACACACCTGCTACTACTATAGTCTAGGTTTTAGCTCCTTTAGGATACTTAGAACATGGTTAGGTTTATCCCTTATCTAGGTGAGACGTTATATCTTTAAGTTTTCATGGTCTCGACTCTTCCATTGATTAGGATTCCTCCCTAATCTCTTTGAACGAGACTATACTCTTGAAGGCTTAGGGTTGCTCAAGATTACTACCTCATTATAAGTCACAACAAATAAATTAAATATTTAATGTACTTGCAAGATGGTACCTTCTATCACATTACACATGTACATGTAATGCATCCCTTCCCCACACATGCATATATGCATGTGCCATTTCCTCACCATTTTTAAGACATTCTTAAACATAATCATGTTTCTATAATTCTTTATAATCTAGTTTCATGAGTTGAACTGGAAGATGCAACATTATAGTTACAAACAATGAAGTTTGTAGTACAAATTACGCTCTATAGCCAAACACCATTCATCTAATTACTAATAGAACCTCCAACGTGCAACCTCTTATCTAATTATGTTTATCTAGACCAATTTGCAATTCAACGTGTATATATGAATAGGTCGACCTTGTATACCTTGTATTTTTCCTCTAATAGATTCCAATGGTTTGGTTTGGTTGTAATTTTGCTAATGAACAAGCTTAAACCCTTCCATAGCTACTATCACTGTTTACAGACCCTACTGGTTTAACATAGCAGCTATTGTCAATCGTTTTAGATGTTTCGACAGAGTTATCAGTTGTATCAAACATTGCCTCGAAGAGTATTAAAAAGTATTCATTTTAGTTCTGGTAAGAATATACCAAGCTCTTCTTATTGATCTTCCATAAAAACCTTTTAGCAACAAACTAAACCATTTATTCTATTGAACTCTTTCTATCGAGATAAACTAAATTTAGTAACATAATTCCCACTTCAAAAACTTACCAGGGTTCTTTCTAATCTTTCCAACGGCTAAGTAGACAAATCATTAAACTGATAAGAATAATAGAGTTTGAATAAGTTCCTTACTACCGCCAATGCCTTAGTGGCTTAAATAATAATGTACATTTGCATAAACTCTAAACCAGATTTTTGTTCTTTTCATTAAAGTTACTGGAGAAACTAAACAAAGGACTAACCTGGAGATGGACGTCTAAGAATCACTTTATTTCTGCTTTGGTTTTCCATGAACTCGTTGTTCTTGCCACTATTTCTCTTCCAACTGCATTGTTTTTTCTTTATGTCGTTCCTTCTTTCAACTTCTATTGTATGAAATATGAGTATAGAATCTGTTTTTGTACATTCAACACGAACTCCAAATTACATTCTCCTGATGAAATAAGAGTTATTTTTGAAATGCCAATTAAATGAATTGCATTTGAATTCTATTTCTGGGATGAATAGAATCGTGGCTATACGTATGCTTAAGGATGAGCTTGATTTTAATGTCGATGAGTAAAATAAATGCACAATTTGTTAAGTTCTTAAAAAGCTTAGCTTATATTAGCCGCTTAATATGACTTCAATGATTAATAACTTATCTTAGATGAGGCATCCAAGGAACGTGATGCTTATAAAGATATGTATTAATATTAATATGAATTGTCTACATATACGTACGGTCGTGTCTTTATTATTATGTTTGCCCATATATATATATATATATATATATATATATATCTACATATATATTTCACTCATATTCATACAAATTTTTATATTTTTTAATCATATAGTAGCATTTAAAATTGAAAGACTTCGAATATTCATCAAAATTAATTCTCAACTTGCATTTAGTTCAATTTGAAAACTTACGCCAAGTATAAAAGCTACACAATAATGGAGAAAACCCTAACGGTTCAACTAACTATCAAGGTCTTGATGAACTTATAACCTAGACATGAACACTGCAACACTAGACAATGAAAACCCTAGACATATTACCTAACTCGTGTAGGCTCAATATGGTTCAGATGGCAATTTCAACTTCTCCTCATGTCTACGCCCTCTCCCTAATGATACTTTCCCTCCCTTCTTGAAGACGGTTAGGGTTTCTACAACTACTTGGTCAAACAAATGTAGTCAGCTAAAACTTATACACATCAAGCTTTATCAATAATATAATATAAACTTATACACATTTAGTTTTGGATTGGTTTTTTTTCTGATCTAAGTTCATGGAGCTTTCGATTTTAACAAAAGGTTTTGGGAGATTATTTGGTAGTTCATTTCTACCACTAGGACCTGAGTCATTATCAATGGTTCTCCTTTGGGTTTCTTTAGTAACTCTAGAGGCCTAAGAAAAGGGGATCCTATATTCCCTCTCCTCTTCATTACCATAATTGAGACCCTTGGAAGATACGTTCTTAGCCTCATGAATAGGGGTTTTTCGAAGGGGTTAAGATTGTTTTCTAGCCCTTCTAATTGCTCACATTAGCAGTTTGTGGATGATACCATCATCCTTGCAGATTCTTTTGTTGTTGAAGCTAGGAACCTCAATAAATCTCTATCCACTTATGAAGCAACTTCAAGACAAAAGGTTAGTCTAGATAAATTCTCTACTTCCTTTTCAATACTCCTAAGGTTAGATAGATAAATATAGCTAGTATCTTGGGATGTAGAGTTGATGTGCTTCCTTCTACTTACCTTGGATTGTCTTTGTGCCTTGAGGCCCTCAATTCCTTTTAGTTGAAACTCATTGATAAGTTTAACTCCAAGTTGGTTGGTTGGTAAGGTGCTATGTTAAAGCCAAGTTGGTAAAGTTCAATTGTTGAAGGCTTCACTTATAAATTTACCAGTGTATGCAATGAGCTTGTTTAAAATTCCCTCTAAATATATTAAGGGGAAAGGATTAAAAAATATTTTCTTTGGTCTGAAGTCGAAGATAGGAAAATAATATTGTTGGTGGCTTGGGAGAGTGTTTGTAGGCCTAGGAAGTTTGGGGGTCTAGGTTTGAGAAAGCTGAGGGATTTCAACTTTGCTTTGTTGGCTAAGAAGATCTAGAGGCTCTTTAACCCATTTGGTTAATGGAGAACTTGTATTTGGTGGACTAAGTATTTGTTGAATGTGAATTCTTTGGGAGAGTTCATCAACATGCAAAATTTACCTCTGGATTCTCTCCCTTGGAACAATGTGATTCATTCTAAATACATTATAGACATAGGGGTATGTTGGAGTGTAGAATTAGGTAGAAAGGTTTTCTTTTGGGAGGATGGATCAATTGTTCATAAAGCCCTTATAAGGTGCCAAAATTTTAGACCTTTCATGGAGGATTGTCTTAATAGTTTTGGGGTACATATGTTTTTTATTACATATCAAATGGTATTTGGAAGGATCTCTTAGGGATTAATAGGGATCTATCTCCTCTTCAATGCACCCTCCATTCTATGAGAATTTTGATTCAAGCTCCTCTTGACAACTTATTCTGGGTTACTTCCTCCTCTAGGGATTTCTCTGTTGCTTCGGTTGTCTCCTCCCTTTTGGGCTAAAGTTTGGAACTTTGTGTTGATTCCAAAAAATAGCATATTCTTTTGGATTTGGATTCAAAACAAAGCCCTTCTATTGGATGACTTGTGTAAAAGGGGTTTCCCTTTAGTCAATAGACACTTTTTGCATTGTAAGGATTCAAAATTGGTTGTCCATCTCATCCTTGGTTGTTCTTTTGTTTGGGAGGTGTGGAGTTTCTTCCTTCGTTAGTGGTAGGTGGAATGGGTTTTTCCCTCTTCTCTTTAGGACCTTTTGGCTTAGTGGGTTGCCCCTACATCTAATTCTACTTTGGCCCTCCTACGGTCCTTATTGTTTTCATATTTAGCTTGGGATATTTGGAAGGAAAGAAACAACAAAGTCAAGTTAGGGACTCTGATTTGCTTGCTAATGTTGTTCCTCTAAGATTTGCAGAGTTAATATGGAGAATTTGAATTTCAGGATTGCCAAATCTAATCCTTGGTGTAAAAATTATTTTTTGAGTATGATTCTATAGTGGCTGGTAACTAGGAAATCCAATATGACATTTCTTATTCTATCAATCCTTGCAAGATTTTTGGAGAGAATGTTGTTTTGCATTCACCTCCCTCTGGCTAGGTGAATTTTAACTTTGATAGGGCGGATAAAGGGAATCTTGGGTTGACAAGCTATGGGAGAGTGGTGAGAGATGAGGATGGTAGGTTATTATTGATGGTGGGAATCCCCTTGGGAAGTCAGACTAACCACCTTGCCAAAGCTATTGTTTCTTATCATGGTTTATGTCTTGCTAGATAGTTGAATTGTACCCATGTGTGGATTGAGGGTGACTCTATAATTTATCCAATGTTTAATGAGAGAGAAAAATCCTTCATGGTCCATTTTTTATTGGATCAAGGACTCCATAGATATCATAAGTTTCATTGAAAAAAGTCATATTTCCCATATCTATAGAGAAGGGAATGAGGTTGTTGACCTGGGTATGTGCAGGATCATGGTGTGCCAAACAGGCCCGTCAGTGGCAATGAAATTTTAGAAAATTAGAGTTATGCAACTTGACATGAAAATTTGAATAAGTTGTGAACATTATTTTTAAAATGTGTAAGAAGAGAATCTATAGAAAATTGAAAGTAGTTTCTAAGATACTAGTTGTTTTTTGAAAAAAAAATTCCTATTTGATGAAAATTTCAGGAAAAAGATAAGTAGGCTTATGTCTAACCACCCTAATCACAATCAAATCATAATATTTTTTATAATATTTATAATATAAGCATTAGACTCATGTCCGGATGTGACATATATTTTTTTAATAATTTTTTATAAAGTAAATAATTTTTTATAAATTTTTTACTACAGCTTTTCAGAAATTCAGAAACTCCTATGTCTGACCACCTTAACTTGGTCAAAACCTTATGAATTTTTTTTTTAAATTTTTTTTCCCTATAGTAGACAAAGCATAGGATGTTACGCATGTTTTGGATTCAAAAAATGTTATACCGTTTGAAAGTTATGAGTGTTTTTCAATCAGTCTATCACTTAGGACTTTTGTTAGAATTCAATTAGAAAATAAATAATAATTATTTATTAAAATCGAAATAAGACAAGCCTTATATTGTTGGAAATTTGAGAACGTTCTTCAAAAACCCTTTTTCATTTTATCAATTTTGTCTAAAAAAAAGTCGTCAGCCACCAGTGTAAAGTCTAGAAAATCAAGGAATATTAAAAAACACGTTTTTTCATTTGACTTTCCAGGCTTGTCACTTCCAAGACAAATCCAGAAACATTCCCGAGCCAAAATTTCAAATTTGAAATTTGTACAAAAAAAATCAGATATCTAGTACAATCGAATATCCGATTTTAATAAGTAAATTCAATAACTAAATTTGCACATAATTAATCTATTGTTTATTAGTATATAATATATTAATATACAATATATTAATTTATAAATAAATTAGTACATGATATTAGGGAGAGGGAGAGGGGGGAGTGGGGGACAGAGAGAGAGAGACATTAGGGGAGAGAGAGATGGGGGGAAGGGAGAGAGAGAGATAAAGAGATTAGGGAGAGAGAGAGAGAGAGAGAGAGAGAGAGAGAGAGAGAGAGAGAGAGAGAGAGAGAGAGAGAGAGAGAGAGAGAGAGAGAGAGAGAGAGAGATGGGGAGGGGAAAGGGAGAGAGAGATAGAGAGAGATGGAGAGATTAGGGGAGAGGGAGAGAGAGGGGGATATAGAGAGATTAGGGGAGAGAGAGAGAGAGAGAGAGAGAGAGAGAGAGAGAGAGAGATGGGGGAGGGGGGGAGGAGGAGAGAGAGAGGGAGGGGGAAGGTAGAGAGAGAGAGAGAGAGAGAGAGAGAGAGAGAGAGAGAGAGAGAGAGAGAGAGGGAAAGGGTCATATTGCACCCTAAGGGGTCATATTGTGTCCTATGACCCATTAGGACACCATATAACCCTTTAGGTGTCAAATTTTGTAAGCAATATTGGCACTACTTTTTATATTGTAATAATGGTTCATCTTGCCACCTTATGACACACTATGACCCCTTATGACATAGTATGGTGTCATTAGAGGTCATATGATGTCCTAAGGGGTCATGGGATACCATATGACCCCTAAGGACAACATATGACCCCTTATGACACCATATTGGGTCGTTATGGGTCCTATTGTGTCCTAAGGGGTCATATTGTGTCCTATGACCCCTTAGAAAACCATATGACCCCTTATGACACCAAATTGTGTTGTTATAGGTCATATTGTGTTGTAAGGGGTCATATTGTGTCATATGACCCCTTTAAGACACCACATGACCCCTTAGGACACAATATGACCCTTTACGACTCTATATGGTGTCGTTATGGGTCATATGACACCATATGGTGTCCTTAGGGGTCATATGGTGTCCTAAGGGGTCATGAACACCATATGACCCCTAAGGACAATATATGACCCCTTATGACACCATATTGGGTCTTTATGGGTCCTCCTATGGTGTCCTAAGGGGTCATATTATGTCCTACGACACCTTAGGACATCATATAACCCCTTAAGACACCAAATTGTGTCGTTATGGGTCATATTGTGTCATGTGACCCCTTTAAGACACCATATGACCCCCTTAAGACATAATATGACCCTTTATGACTCTATATGATGTTGGTATGGGTCATATGACCCCTTGTGACACCATATGGTGTTGTTAGGGGTCATATGGTGTCCTAAGGGGTCATGGGACACCATATGACCCCTAAGGACAACAAATGACCCCTTATGACACCATATTGGGTTGTTATGGGTCCTATGGTGTCCTAAGACATTGTATTGTTTCCTACGACCCCTTAGAATACCATATAACCCCTTAAGACACTAAATTGTGTCGTTATGGGTCATATTGTGTCCTAATGGGTCATATTGTGTCATATGACCCCTTTAAGACACCATATGACCCCTTAGGACACAATATGACCCTTTACGACTCTATACGGTGTCGTTAAGGGTCATATGATCCCTTACGATACCATATGATGTCATTAGGGGTCATATGGTGTCCTAAGGGGTCATGAGACACCATATGACCCCTAACGACAACATATGACCCCTTATGACACCATATTGGTTGTTATGGGTCCTATGGTGTCCTAAGGGGTCATATTATGTCTTAGGACCCCTTAGGACACCATATAACCACTTAAAACACCAAATTGTATCGTTATAGGTCATATTGTGTCCTAACGGGTCATATTGTATCATATGACCTATTTAAGACACCATATGACCCTTTACGACTATATATGGTGTCATTATGGGTTATATGACCACTTATGACACCATATGGTGTACTTAGGCATCATATGGTGTCCTAAGGGGTCATATTGTGTCCTACAACCCCTTAAGACACAAAATTGTGTCGTTATGGGTAATGTTGTGTCCTAAGGGGTCATATTGTGTCATATGACCCCTTTAACACACCATATGACCCCTTAGGACACAATATGACCCTTTACGACTCTATACGGTGTCGTTATCGGTCATATTACCCCTTATGATACCATATGGTGTCGTTAGGGCTCATATGGTTTCCTAAGGGGTCATGAGACACCACATGACCCCTAAGGACAACATATGACCCCTTATGACACCATATTGGGTCGTTATGAGTCCTATAGTGTTCTAAGGGGTCATATTATGTCCTATGACCCCTTAGGACACCATAAGACCCCTTACGACACCAAATTTTGTCGTTATGAGTCATATTGTATCCTAAGGGGTCATATTATGTCATATGACCCCTTTAAGACATCATATGACCCCTTAGGGCACAATATGACCCTTTACGGCTCTATACAATGTTATTATGGGTCATATGACCCCTTATGATACTATATGGTGTCATTAGGGGTCATATGGTGTCCTAAGGGGTCATGGGACACCATATGACCCCTAAGGACAACATATGACCGCTTATGCCACCATATTGGATCATTATGGGTTCTATGGTATCCTAAGGGGTCATATTGTGTCCTACGACCCCTTAGGACACCATATGACCCCTTATGACACAAAATTGTGTCATTGTGGGTCATATTGTGTCCTAGGGGGTCATATTGTGCCATATGATCCCTTTAAGACACCATATGACCCCCCAGGATATAATATGACCCTTTACGACTCTATATGGTGTCGTTAGGGGTCATATGACCCCTTATGACACCATATGGTGTCGTTAGGGGTCATGGGACACCATATGACCCCTAAAGACAACATATGACCCCTTATGACACCATATTGGGTTGTTATGGGTCCTATGGTGTCCTAAGGGGTCATATTGTGTCCTACAACCCCTTAGGACACTATATGACCCCTTAAGAAACCAAATTGTGTCATTATGGGTCATATTGTGTCCTAAGGGGTCATATTGTGTCATATGACCCCTTTAAGACACCGTATGACCCCTTAGGACACAATATGACCCTTTGCGACTCTATACGGTGTCGTTATGGGTCATATGAACCCTGATGACACCATATATGGTGTCGGTAGGGGTCATATGGTGTCTTAATGGGTCATGGGATACCATATGACCTCTAAGGACAACATATGACCCCTTATGACATAATATTGGGTCCTTATGGGTCCTATGGTATCCTAAGCGGTTATGACACAATATTGGGTCCTTATGGGTCTCTCTCCCCCTCTTCCCTAATCCCTCTCTCTCTCCCCCTTTCTCCTAATCTCTCTCTCTCTCTCTCTCCCCCTCTCTCCTAATCTCTCTCCCCCTCCCCTAATCTCCCCCCCCTCCCCCTCTCTCCCCTAATATCTCTCTCTCCCCTCTCCCCTAATCTTTCTCTCTCCCCCTACCCCCTCTCCCCTAATCTCTCTCTCTCTCTCTCTCTCTCTCTCTCTCTCTCTCTCTCCCCCCTAATCTTTCTCTCTCTCCCCCTTTCCCCTAATCTCTCTCTCCCTCCCCCAATCTCTCTATCTCCCCCCAATCTCTCTCTCTCTCTCTCTCTCTCTCTCTCTCTCTCTCTCTCTCTCTCTCTCTCTCTCTCTCTCTCTCTCTCTCTCTCTCTCTCCCTCTCCCTCTCCCCTAATCTCTCTCTCTCTCTCTAAAATATGAGTATTGAAATTGGATATTGGATATCAGATTTCGTTCACTGCTATTAATGTGGCAACAGTAAAACAAAAGGTGGCAATGGGAATAATTTTTGGGATCACAAATTTATACATTAAAATTGGATATTGATATAATCCGATATCCGATATCCAATTTTTGTAAATAAAAAAGAGCCTTGTGGGCCATTTTTTGGATTCCAATGGCCCACATTCTTCACATTTTTTTTTCTATCAACAATCACGAGTTTTTAGATAGGTTGAGACAAATTTGTGCTTTTGAGATATTCATCTTTGTGGAGGTATATGGGGAGTAGTAGACATCGGAAGTCTAAACACAAAAGAAAACTTTCAAATGACCAAATTGAAGTGTATAGAGAAAGATATAGAGAAGGTCATAGGAGGAGAAGACAAGTTATGTTAAATATTGCTAATGTTACTTCAAGTGAAGAGGAAATTGAATTTGAAAATGTTGAACAAGTTATTGAAAATGAAAATTTAGATTTTGAAAGTGAAAATTTTGAACATGTTGAAAATGTTGAAAGTGATAATGAAAATGCTCAACATGATGTGAGAATGGAAAGTGAAAATTTGGGAGTTGACAATGAGGATGTCTGATGCACATGAAGTGGGATGTTGTATTTGTATAATTTGTTTCTTGTAGCACATTCATTCCACATAAAGAGGTTGCTTATTTTGGTCTTCATTTATATGTTGGCATTGTTGTACGTAAGCTTTTCTCTTAGGACACGAGGATGTCTGATGCAGATGAAGTGAGATGTTGTATTTGTATATGGATGTGAATTGATGTAACTTTGTTATGACGATATATGAAGTCCATGAGAAAACTGATTTAGTTATATTGATGATATACAATGTATCTGTACATGAGTACATTGGTGTAGTTGTATTGATAATGATGAAAAATCATGTTTTCATATGCGTTCATGGATGTCACATGAAAGTGTAATGGTAATTATGTGTATAAAATACATGGAAATATTGATGATCATTATGTGTCTACAATCTAATGCTTGTTTATCTATATTTTTTCATTGAATGAGATTGACGAATTTTTCGTCAACTGAAAAAATGCGGCCCAAATAAAACCGTAGGGAAACATGAAAAACCAAGATAGCCTTTTGTAGGGACCCCTCTCATGGCCCCATAGGTTCAAACAGATTGTCCGTAGGTGCCACAGATTCCGAGTTAGGGCCCGTCAAAGTTTGACATTTTTTAGCACTTAGGGTGCTAAATGGATGACGTCGGTAAGGTATGACCTCGAGCTTTCAATCGAGTTGGGGATAAAAAATAGGAGCATGCATAGTGTAATAATTCCTAACTGGACATGTCAGAACTGATGGTTCGTTATCATGAGGAGTAGAATGAGAAATTGGCCATGTGAAAAAATGATGCCCTAATAAAACCGTAGGGAAACTTGAAAAACTGAGATAGGATTTTGTAGGGACCCCTCTCATGGCCCCCTAGGTTCAAATAGATCATTCATAGGTGCCATGGATTCCAAGTTAGGGCCCGTCAAAGTTTGACAATTTTTAGCACTTAGGGTGCTCATGGGACGACATCGATAGGGTATGACCCCGAGCGTTTGACCAAGTGGGGGGGGGGGAAGTAGGAGCATGTATAGGGTAATAATGCCTAAATGGACATGTTGGAACTGACGGTTTTTTATCACGATGAGCAAAACGAGAAATTGGCCACATGACAACATTTGATTGAATGAGACTGATGATTTTTTCGCCAACTGAAAAAATGTTGCCCTAATAAAACCATAGGGAAACTTGAAAAAACCAAATAGGGTTTTATAGGGACCCCTCTCGTGGCCCCATAGGTTCAAATGGATCATTTGCAGGTGCCACGGATTCTGATTTAGGGATCGTCAAAGTTTGACAATTTTTAGCAATTAAGGTGCTCAAGGGATGATGTCGGTAGGGCATGACCCCGAGAATTCGAAAGAGTGGGGGGGGGGAAATAGGAGCATGCGTAGGGTAATAATGCCTAATTGGACATGTAAGAACTGATGGTTAGTTATCACGACGTGCATAATAAGAAATTGGTCATGCGACAACATTCGATTGAATGAGACTGAAAGATTAGGGGAGAGGGGAGAGAGAGAAATTAGGGGATAGGGGAGAGAGAGAGAGGGGGAAGGGAGAGAGAGATAAAGAGATTATGGGACAGGGATATAAAAAGTGTGTCGACTTGAATTCCATCATCAGAATACTACCTGCAACATTTAGTTTCACAAAATACAAAAGAAATTGCTACAGGAAATCCAAACTCAACCAATGAAACTACACGAAATACATATGAAATAAAAACACTATTATTACCTTCATGATTTATGTCTCATTGTGTCCTAAGTCCACTGTTCCTGGTTGTAGATGGCGTGCTCTCAGACAAGCACTAATAGCTTCCAAGATGGCATATGAAGAATGGACTGATAATCGATAGTTAATTGATAATATGATATGCAATTCTAAATGATTTAAAGCTAAATGATTATGTTATTTGCTTCAAGATTAAAACTCACAGATGCATAAGTTTTCACAAATGATTAGCTTGAAAACTCACTTGAAGAATAACTCTTTCTCAACTCAAACTCCCAATTTTATAGACTTTGAGAGGATAAGATGATGTGGCCTAGATCAACGGTCATGATCAGATCTACAGATTTGGATGGTTGTGAGCAAAGGTGAAGGTTGAGAGAAAGGGGGAAGGAGAAGACAAGTGTCACTCATCTCACCTTGACTGGGTTGTTGACTGAGGGAATCTAGGGATGGTTGAAGAAGATTTAGGCATGAGAGGACAAGTGGACTCAAGTCCTTCCTAAGATGTAGGGATGTAGGAGGGAATATAGAAGAAAATTTAAGAAATATGTGTATGTACACAATATTTCATTAAATTTGGAGGTTGGAGATAAATGATGAATTAATATTTTAGAAATATTAATATCTTTAGCCACATGATTGATGAGTTGGCAAAGGGAAGATGAAGTGGAGATGGTAGGTGAATTGGATAAGAGATTAAATAATTTTAGACATTATTTAATATTTGAGACTATAGGATAGAAGAATAATCATTAGATATTAGATATTCAAATAATTGGAGGAAATAATTAAATATTGGATACTTAATCAACTGATTAGAAGAATAATTAAATATTAGATATTTAATTAATTAGAGGAATAGGATAGATGAATTAGTTAATAAAATATTTCAATTAAATTAATTAATAGAAAGACATGAAATGAATTAAATAAATTAATCTTTTCAAATTAGCTATTTAATAGAAGAATAAACATTAAATAAATATAAAATATTTATTTAACCGCTCATAGCCATTTTTATGTGTATACATTTTGCCTCTCTTTGAAATGATGTCAAGACAACATTGTTTCAAAGATTAAATCAAATCTCGATAGTGTGCCTGATAGAGATAAAAAATCATGATTATGTGCCCCCTCGGGAGATTGATCGTGAATTTGTTGAAAAATTTAGATAAGCGATTGATCTCATGATAACTGAAAAGGTTCGTCAATTAAATCTATTTATGAAAAATAAATATAATTGCCCCATTGAAAAAGATTAATTACCCTTCCGAATAGTAAATATAAAATTAACCAAAGTTAATTTTAATTTCATTTGCATCCTTGTCAGCTTTGTGAAGAATTTGTCTTGGTGAGGTGGCAAAATGGTGATTCCGTTGGAGAACCGTTGATTTGAGCGCGTTCGACGATATCAGCAACCTTCTGAGTATGGGTATCCGGTATGTATCTTATCCCGAACTTTTCGCAACTTGTCGTATGATTTTTCATATTTGTTTAGCACGTTTTTGTTTATTTTGAATTTTTTCTATTTTTGACAATTATGTTTAGCATTTTTTTTTCTTTGTTAGTGCTTTTGCATGTAAACTTAGCACATTTGATAAGTTTAGCGCATGTGCTCATTTTGTTAGTGCTTTTGCTTATTTTGTTAGCATTTTTTCTTGGAGCGCATTTGCTTTTAGTGTTTGCACGTTTGATGCTTAAGACAACGCTTTTGATTGTTTCACGCATATGCTCAAAGGTTTAGCGCTTTTGTTAAAAAGGTTCACGCATATATGTCATTTAGTGTCTGCGTTCAATAAAATAGCGCTTTTGTTTCTGATGAATGTGTTTGATGTTTTTCATAGTAAAAATTCACCTTGATGATTAGATTTAGGCATTTTGATGCACAATTATGATGAATAGGTACTTGATTGTTTGATTTGATAATGTTGATTGATAGGATAAATGATTGATTGATATGATTTGATTGGATAGATTAGCTTTAAGAAACCGATTTAGTTTTTGATGAAGAGCATAGCAGAGTTTGATTGAACTCAATGATTGATAGAAAACCAAGATTGATAGGTTTAGATTGATTTGATAGCCTGATTTGCTTCATGTGAAAATATTTACCAATTGTTGATGTGAGAGATTAACGATCTCTTTGATTTAATAGATAGATGATTGATGATTGAATTCTCTTGGTAAATAGGAGAAACCTTATGTTCTCCAGTGTTAGGAGAAATTCCTGATGATGTGGCACTTAGTGCCAAAGCTTACACAGGTAGAGGTGAGACATATAGATGCCTGCGGATTATGCCACTTGTTATACATGCCTGATATTACCCATAATAGGGGATTGTTGATAGCATTAGCCGAGAGATGGCATAGTGAGCATAACACTTTCCACCTGCCCACAGGTGAGATTAGTGTGACACTTGAGGATGTCTACAAGATTCTCCACATCCCAGTGACCGGTGAGCTAGTTTAGTATGATTTTTAGGATCGTGGAGGGACAAAGACATGCAGAGCCATATTTGGTGATAAGAGAATTTCGAGAGGAGAGATTTGATGGGAGGATATGATTATGTATTATGAGACTCTCCCTGTGATTCTTGTAGGTTTGATTGGGGGATTCATCTATCCAAACAAGAGATCTTGAGGTTTTGTTGTTGGGTGGGGCGAGATTCTTCAAAGCATGATGCAACGTCGAACTCGATATGTGTGGGGTGTTTATATGCTTGCTCATTTGTATCATGATCTTCATCAGGTTGTTTTTGATGAGAGTGCTAGTATGTCGACAAGATGCACACTTTTGTAGATCTCGTGCTGGGAGCACATTGCTATTACTTGGCCTATTCATCATAGAGTTCATGGTGAGAGGTAGCCATATGTTTATCTATATACAGGTATCCTTACTCAGCATAAGCTGGGTAAGATGGAGTATTGGCATTGGGTTCTTGATTCACTGGATAGTGTTATTTGGAGACCTTAAATCGATTGTGAGCCATGGATGGATGATGCACAAACATTAACATTTATTATGCAGAGTAGATATCTCATTGGCCAGACTCCATACATTATTGAGAGACAGTTGATTAGTCGCATTCTCAGACAGTTTGGTATCATTCAATCAATGCCTACTGGTGTCACGATATATGCACGACGGTACAGAGATAGGCAAGATTGGGGTACTTCTTTGTCATTGAGATAGCACATGCAGAGTTTCTGGATACTCCTAGGGTAGCTTATGATATGAGATTGCACATTCTAGATCCTAGGGTTAATGCAAATTATGCTCAGTACATACTAGCACACCCGTTTCCTCATATTACCGATCCAACAGATCCTCCTCCTAGCTTAGGAGATGAGGATGGCGATTTAGATGATTTGGTTATCAGGAGATGGAGATGGAGATGAGAGCTTAGAGATGCTCAGGAGGCTGGAGGGGATGGAGATGAGGGTGGAGATGGAGGTGATGGCGGTAGGAGGCCCAGACGAAGAGGAGGTCGATTGAGAGTCCGTGGAGGACCATTCAGACCAGTTGGTAGGATTGGGAGACCATTTCCTATGGGTGGGAGAGAGGTTGGACAGATTGGGAGGGATTTTGGTAGGGTAGGGATGAGATCACCGATAGGGTTTCCCTCTATAGGAGGAGGCAGGATGACTGGACTGGATGGGGGTTGCGGGAGAGGCATTGATTTTTGTCAGATTCAGCCAAACCCTAGGGTTATTGTAGCTCATGGTGGAGAGGATGAGGATCTAGAGGATCATGTTCCACTCATTAGATGACGAGTTCTAAGGGCTACTCGGATTGAGATTCCAGTAGGTTGGATTAGGCACTCTCTCAGCTGATACTGTTAGAGCACTAGTTCGGGCCAAGAAGGAGACATCCCATTGGCAACGACTATATGAGGATTTAGTCATAGAGAGCCAGAGAGAAGGTATTTATAATACCACTATGAGGATGGATACTAGTAGCGGTGGAGTCATGGGACCTCCTCAGAGGAGTGGTGATCGTGGGAGACAGGCATTTGGAAGATCTTCTCACCCATAGCCATAGAGACGGACGGAGTCAGGTGGTAGTGGTACAGGACAACCATGACTTGACTTTGTATTGATGAGGCACTTGTACTTTTGATCTAATATCATTGTATACTTGGACTTTTATTGTTTTATGATGATCTATATGCAGACATGGACTTTAGATGATGATGATCTTTATTATGTATGTTACTCTATATGATGATGATCTTTATTATGCATTGATTATATGGATTATGTTATGATCTTTTCTCTTCATTATGATTATGCTTTATATGATGATGCAATGATAAATGTTTTTTGATTTTTGATTTTGATGACCTTGGATGCAAGTGAAAATGATTACTAAATGATGCAAATGCAATGATCTATAGGGGAATGCAAAATAAATTATTATGTAATATGTTATTCAAATGTTTTTGATTTTTTACATGTAATACTTATAATTTGTCGATAGGCAATTCCCTGTGGGGTTGCACCCCCACTGGAATTGTCTCATGCCACGAAAACATAACTTTCCCTTTGCCACCGAAATTTCCGTCACTTTCCCGCTACCGCCGACTTTTTTCCCGAAAGGTTTTCTACGACAGCTCTTACAACGCATGGTTAGGATTTTTATTCCAGCTGTGGTTCTGAGGTGTATTGCTGGCAACGACCACCTGAACCCATCTACCGGATCAAGATAAGAGGGAAAAGCTCAATTTAAGGCTTTGTAAAATTGATTACTCTGTTCCAGGTGGAAAATCTCTTGGTGTTTTGTTTTGTTTTAAGATAGAAAATTGAATTTGTAATAACAAATATTACGGTTTCAATGTTCACAGGTTCTCTTTACTATTAAGTTAAGAATTCCCTCAAACTCCAGGATTCTATCAACATTTGAGGTAACATAATCGCTGTACTTTTTTTAACTTTATAAATTAAGAAGTTTTGTGTTGAATTGAAAGGTATCTAACCAGAATTAAAATCCTGAATAACATGTGATGTGGTTCCCAAAAGGAAACCATGCTTGTGCAATAAAAATTGTTTGCCATTTGTTATCTTTCTATATTATGTACCAGCATCAAGGAGAGTTCAAACTTCAATCAGACTTGGGGAAGCTGTACCAGCATTATATGCTGTTGTGTAGCATCTCTTTACTCCATTTTACCAACCGCCACAGTCCATTTCCCACAATGACCTACATCAATTTATACCAAGTATTGGGGGGTTTCATACGACATTTTGTGAGTGATCTTTTACAGCTAGAATCAGAATAAAATATTGTCTCATGCATTTTAATCTTTTTTAGCTCAACGGGCAAATAAAGGCAGATCTCTGAGGTTTCCCAAATAGACTGTATGATGTAGATTGATGCTAACATTGTCATCTTAATTCAGATCTGAGCGTTTGGAGTAACCTAGGATTTATATTAGCAATTGTAATTTGATGAGATTGATCATATGAAGAGTTGCATGAACAAATGAGAGTTTGCTAAAGTGTTTCCAGTCAATTGTTTTCAGTTTTTATTTGTTGTACCAATTAGGTTTGGTTTTTGAAATTCGGGAAAAAAATAACAAATCATAAAGTTGCACAAAATATTGCATGATTTTAATTGGGGACATTGCGAAGAAAGAGATTGTGGCTAAGTGAGTGTGTTCTATAACAAATTTTTAGGCCTCGAGATTACTTTACACACCGTATTGATAGGTAATTCTATTCGTACTACTATTCACCAATTTAGGGTTTATATTTTTTAGTTTGCACATGGCATCTGTCTTTAAACATATTGGTTAAATGTATTTGTATATTTGTAGTACATTATGACATTGGTTCATTTTTGCTGTATAAGCCAACTCCATTCACTGAACTTCCTTTTTATAATGATCAATTCCAAAAGGAAAAAAATGCCAGTTCTAGGAAAAATGACTTTTTTAAAGTTAAATTTATTGTCTAAATCCTATCTGTCTAGCTGTAATGCAAAGACTTAAGAAACTTCAGTCAACTAGACATTCTTTAACAATCCATTATTAATCAGATAAATTCCATATGCTATTCTAGAAGGGCTTTTCAAAGAATTTGAAAAGATTCTATAACTACTGTGATATATAACTAATCAAGAATAAGAATCATCCACATCATGGAGAGGATTTTTGTTTGACAATACCTTCTTCAAATCTTACAAAATAATGAATAATGCAAAGACTTCAGGGTTTACATAAATGTTTGTGATACAACAGATCAAACACAATATGCAATGGGGTTATTTTTCAGCTTGCCCCTACGTACTTTAAAGCTATAACGGGTTATCCCAATCTCTACAAACTGCAAGATAAATTCTCACTAAATAGTAAAGGCAGAAGCAAACCCATGAATAGGTGCCCATGTTTCACTTGTTAGATGCAGTTTTCTACACTTTGTAACCCAGAATTTTGATTGCATCTTGCGCAAGAGGAGGCTCCACATTGTGCAAACTAAAGAGCACTGATGAACTATGACGTCAACGATCATGTTAGAACAACAACCTATATAAATTGCTACTTCCAAGTGAAACATGCGATACCTGTTCTTGGTACAATGCTTAAACTGCTTCTGATTGTGTATTATGCTATATTGATGTTGTCAACTATGTTGCCCTTTCAAGCTACCACAAAACTTTAAATTTGTCCTACACTCTACATCCTCTCGGGGCTACCCTGTTATGGGCTATTGGAGTAGTAGGATAGAAACACGCACAAGCATAAATATATCTTTCTATTTATTTCACAACTAAGTCATAGTCATAGTCATAGTCATAGTCATAGTTAGAAAAACTCAAACATTAATTTGTATGCTGAATAAGGTTCAAGGATCACAGTTGATGACACTATTGCTGCTTCTACTCAGTGATGTATAATGTTTTTATTGAAGGCTTGATACATACACATCGATATTATGTGTGTTGACATTAATGAATCCAACCTTTTGTTGAACCGTCATATAGTGCAATGAAGTAGTTTGCTCTTGGTTTTGCAGGCAACATCCTAATCCTCTATCTCATGGATGTACTAACTGAAAATGCTATCTAGCTTATGTACAATGGGTCCGTCCTTGTGGCTCCATGTCTCCAAATATCTGCTATATCTAACTTTGGGGATGAACCTGAGCATTGCAATCGTCATAGAGTTGATCTTTCAGATGGCATTCACAAACAAAAGGCATCCTTGCCAAAAAAGTACAACAATGACATAGATTCCAAACGACTCATGATTGGCTCCATTCTACAGCTAACAAAATATATCTTCCTGAATTCACATGGCTCCTGGTGAGTCAATAATCTTACTATTTTTCCAACAAAGTTTATATAACCTTTACATTTACAAAACGCATTGTTTAAAATATTTTGTTTTCGATTGTTTAATTTTGTAGGTGGATTGTTATTCTGGACCTAGAGATTATATGTACAACACATGCTACAGTTGGAGAACTAATTTTCCTTTGTGTAAAATAGGAAGATGACGTAGTACAAACTACGGCTCCTCTATGTGATGCAAGTATAGAGCCAAGCACATCCACAAAATGTAAGGATTCTAGGCGAAAAAGAGCATTGTTTAGGGTCAGGACACCTCAAAACATGGGTAGCGCACCTATGACCATAACTCCTATAAAAAATTTGAATCCCTACCAACCAAACTGGTCCATCAAGGGTCGTGTCTTAGTGAAGAAGGACATCTATCAGTATCATACAACAAAAGCAAGTGGCTATGTTTTTATCTTTGACATTGTAGACAGAGAAGGTACTGAAACACGTGTTACATGTTTCAATGAAATAGCAAAAACCCATTATGATAACATCCAAGTTGGAGTGACATACACATTATCTGGGGGAGCAATCAAGCCAGCCAATAAAATTTACAACAAACTCAACAGTGGACTAGAAATAACCTTGGTAGATGATTCAAAGGTTACTACTTGCAATGATGACTCTTCTATACCCTAGCATAGATACGCCTTCACACCTCTTGATCAAGTGGCTACCATAAATAACAACTCAGCCATTGATATTATTGGAATTGTCATTAGTGTTGATCTGAGCTCAACAATACGTAAAAGAGATGGTACAGAGGTTCCTAGGTGCACCATTAAGTTAGTCGACATGAATCAAACAATCATCGATGTTACACTATGGGGTGCAATGGCAGAAAAGGAAGGTACTGAACTCCAACGAAGGCATTATTTACAAGAAACAATTACTCTTGCTATCAAGAATGGTCGTGTATGTGAATTCAATGGAAAGGTAATAGGTGCAACATTTAATACAAGCCTCTCCATAGACCCTCTTATAGAGGAATTGACCCAGCTAAAAGATTGGTACAACCAAAATGTTCACACTGGGCAAGGAATTTTGCATCAGCTTGCTGCACCAACTCCCATGCCTCAAAGAATGACGATTACTGAAATTCAGGCACATGCATCAAATTCAATACAACCCTTGTATTGCATTCTAAAGGCAATGATACAACCGATAAAATCTAAGTCATTTTTCTACCAAGCATGTCCCACCCAAGTAAATGGAAAACCATGTAAGAAACGATTAGACGAGACTGAGGAAGGAACCTGGTATTGCTTGAAATGTAACATGACCTTGTCTAAATGTAACTACAGATACATCCTCCAAACAAACCTGTAGGATCACACAGATACAATATGGGCAATTGTATTTGATGAAGGGACAACAAAACTCATGGGCATGCCTGCAGAAACATTATACATGCTTCAATCTGATGACAATGCTGAGCAAAGCACCGCAGAGGTCATAAAAAACGTAATGTATAATCAGTTCCTCTTGAACCTAACATACAGAAATGAAACATACAATAATGAAGAACGGCTGAAGGTTACCATCACCAATGCAGAGCAGCTAGATTTTACCTCAGAGAGCAGTATACTTCTGGAAAAAATAAAAGAAATGTGTACTGATACAAGCCTCTAGCATTAAGGCCAACACACAGTTGTAAATACAAACAGTTGTAAATACAGACAATGGGAATTAGTGTACAGTTGTAAATAGAGTGAAAATGTAATTTACTATGTGTATGCACATGTGTGTGCTTGTGTGTGTCTCATGATGTGTATGCATTGAAAATTAATAAATCATGAATGCCAATACCTATTTTGGGCTTGATATTGTATGGATTTTGTAAGGAGTTTGAGATTATATAGGAAAAATATGGGTTTAGCAGGGTGTACAATACATTCAACCTTGCTTGAGAATATTTTTGTGCAATACATGCTATATGCTAAGTTCAAACTTACATTGTGGAGGAATGTCAACTTGCATGAATGGCATGCTTTGATATGTCTTGTACTACAATTATTTTGGCATACCATGCAAAGAAAATTTGTTTATTTTATTGAAACTACAAAAGTAGAAATAAATTATGAGGGGGAAACTTATTGCCTTGTCTTGAGCCACAGGCAAAGATGCTTGCATTTTGTTTGATTTGACTACGTTCAGTACAATCACTACATATTTTAGTGCAATGTTGTTAGTGTTGGATTGTCTATATTTTTTGCTTTATTTAAATTTATTTGAGTCTATGAAAGCTTATGTGCATTCAAAAGAATTGAAAATAATCCCAAATTGAAATGCGTAACTTCCAAAACTCTTGCAAACATCTTACTGGTTCTTAATTTGAGTATTAAATTGAGGATCTCTCTCTGATTTTTATCGCTACTATTAACTTACTTCTTTTCGAGTAGATGTTCTATTTGAGTTTCTTATTATGTTATCAACAATAGCTATCCTATTCATATCATTGTTGCATGGTTAACTCTCAATATCTTGATCAACTTACAATGAGACTTGATATCCTTCAAAATTACAAAGGTTTATGATGGTAGTTGTCATTTGAACTTGCAGAGATGTTCATTGAGATTAAATTTGAATCATTCTATATTGGTTATTTTGGTGATTTACAACTATCATATATTCCGAGTTGTGTATTTAATCAATATTAATTTGTCTTGCTCTATTCAGTTCTCCCCCAAATTAAGTTTGAACTTTTCATTATTCTAGAAGTCTTGCTACCAGAATCAGTTTCCAATCATTTTGAAATATAGATTTACTGATTACACTAAAATGTTTGCTGCCAGAATGAATATATCATTACTTCTAGTATTTGTAATTGGTTCAAAAGACATGCATTTAGATGGTTTATGTGTCTTCTAGTAAAAAGACTTTCTTTATGTTTCTAATTGTCAAATGGACTTTATCTTATTATAATTTGAGTCTGTTCATAAATTTCAGTATGTTGAATTGCAATGACTTTCAACACTATTTCCATGTTCTTCAATACATGCTTCCTTCCTTTTGTATTCTGAGCTCAATTTCTTTGTTCGTTCCAATATGTAATGTTTCATGTATATTATATTGTAATGTTTCTATTTGGTTCAAAGCTTGCTTGTGAAGGTGTTTATGTTTTTACTGCTGAATACTGCAATCAGATGGCTGACTCCAGTGCTCAAGGGAACACCAATCACCCTAAACATGCTTTTCCCACTGAATACTGAAATCAGATAGTTGACTCAAGTGCTCAAGGAACCACCAATCACCCTAAACAAATGCAAGATCAAAAAGAACAAAATTGAAAAAGAAGCCGAACATATTATGCCAGTCATAAGGAATAAATAGCTATACGTAGGCATTTGAGAAGAAAAGAACAAAATGAAACTAACCCTGTGAATGGAAAATCTGCAAATGTGACAAATCCTCAAGCCCACCAAAAACTACAAGTACAAGAACAATATCAAACAAAGCAAACAATGGGGTTGAATACTAATGCTAGATTCATGACAGTAATGAAAAGCTTTTGTAGGAAAATAGATGTGCTTTCTAACTTGGAAGGATGTAACATATGCAAAGAGTCATACCCAGGTATGCTTTCACACTCATCATGCCAAACCCCTACCTGTAGGAGATGAATTAGTGAAAAGGGTGTACATCGGTTCTCACTACACAATAACATGGATCAAGGGGATCAACCTACCATGCTGAAGATATTGACACAAGTAGAAGAAATGCTCATTGCTAGAGTGAACCCGATATTACAAGTTACCCATACTATTGGAGGCCAATATAAATACAATAGCCATACAATTAGGTTCCCACAAGACATACAGAACATTGCAACTGTGCTCCCACGAAAATTGGAAGACATAGATGTCCTTATAGTTCGCAAACCCCAGGCTCAGGGAAACTACTATGACTATTATGTAAGTAGGGGTCGTGTTATGGATGCATTGCAATACAAAGTGAAATATGACCCATACTATAAAGATGTGTCAATAGATTATAACAATCTAAACCAAATCCTTGAGGAAAGAACAGACGTATCAAGCATGCTTCACACCATTGAAGCAAACGATGATGTAATGGTAACAAATAGTGAAGATGCTGATGAAGACCAAGATGAGGGTACGATAACCAATTCATCATCATTTATATTCCACCTACCGAACAAACATTGTGAACTACAGATAATTAAGAAAACACTAGAGCTTGAGGACACCACAAATAACATCATTGACTGGCCAGAAATAGGCTTAACCCCAATTGATGAATATAATACTAAGGGCCTACTAGATAAGGCATTTCCAACACTCTTCCCAAATGGAATTGGATTACAAATACAACCAAGAACTAGGGAAATAAAGATGCATGAATATGTACTACACTTGATGTGATTCCATGATCAAAGATTTGGACAACATCCAAGATTCTGATACTACATCTATAACCTTATGATGCGTCATCGGAGCCAATCGCTCGCTACAGTTTTCATGAAAAAAAATGCAGAAGAGAACTTACCAACCACTATTGAGAATTTACGTGCAAACTTGAAAGAACTCCCTGACTCACAACTAGCTGCAAAATTACTGCACTTTGGCTCTACCATGAGAGGAACCAGACCATATTGGAACAAGTGTTGTTTAGAATTAACAAACATGATAAACCAACTAGGATCTCCTACCCTCTTCTTCACACTAAGCATAGCCAATACAAAGTGGCCAGACCTCCAACAACTCCTCACAAATAATATGGAGCTTTCCATGCGTTCAAATAAGCACCATCTTGAAAATGTTATTAATAACCCGCATAAAACATCATTATACATACATCAAAGATTCACCATATTCCATGAAGAAGTTATTGAGAAACTCCTTGTTGTGATAAATTATTGGTACATATATGAATGGCAACACCGAGGAACCACACACGTTCATGGGTTTTTGTGGTTCGAAGATGCACCAGAGATGGACAAGCTAGATTGGGAAAATAATGAAGATGTTGATAAAGAAAATTTTTCTTTTGATAAGTACGTAAGCGCTTGGAACCCTCATGTAGCAACACATAGGAACAATGAGATATACCGATCTTCACATGATGATCCATGCATCCTAAACACAATAGACATATTAGCCACAAATCCATTGGATGATTATGAAGAGTTAGTGAACTGCGTGCAAAGACACACAAAATGCAGAGAGAGCACATGCTTACGAAAGAAGGGTAGAAAACTAGAATGCTGATATAAAGCTCCATGGAAAAAACAACATACCTCTATCTTATTTTGCAATGAAACGGGCACAAAGAAATATGAACCTGCAAGAAACGGTGATAGACTCAACATCCACAACCTCGAAATGATTTCAATATGGAGAGCTAATATCGATTGCCAACCTATCATATCATAGAACTTGTACTGAAATACATTGCCAAATATGCATCAAAAGCAGAGAGAACATCTGAAAGCTATACTGCTATCCTAACAAAAATATCCACAACTCAAAAAAGAGATGACCCAGTAATAGCTGCATATCGAAGATTCATGATAGAGATTGTAGTAGAATGTGACATTGGTGCGCAAGAAACTTGCTATATGCCACAAAAATTACCTCTTGTTGTTTGTAACAAACAATTTACAACTTTAAATGTTGGACGGAAAGTGCTACACCGATTAACTAAAACACAAAATGAGGCTATCATAGAAAACCGTTACTTACGCTCCTATATGGGCCGCCTGCCAGAGCTGAGACAATCACATTACTTGAATTTGCAAGATCTTACACCTACATTCCAAGTCGTAAATCATGCAATTGGAAAGAGAGAATAGTACAAGCCATTGTTAACATTTACCCAAAATTTCACAGTATACCCAACGAAGAGTCAGAACATTTTGAAACATTTTGCTAGAGTGAATTACTCCTATATAAACACTTTTGAAATATTACAACTGATATAGGAGTTACCAAGGACACAATAATCACCAATTGGCATCAAATGCATGTAAACAAATATGATGTATGGCATATCATCCGACACATTGAAGAAAATGCTAGCCCCCAAGAAGATGAAAACAACGAAGATGAAAGGAATATAACTATCACATCATAGATGAACGAGTGGGAACTACTTTCAAGAATGAGGCATACAGTCAACAACAATTTGGATGAACTTGAATTACTAGGCCAATGTGAATTTGACACCAACTATAATTGGGCTGAAACCAATATACCACATGAATTGCACGATACTGCATCACAATTTACAAATATAAAGAAAACAACCACCCAAGATGAATATGTACCAACAAGAAAGTATACACCCACCAATACCCTATCAACAAAATAAAAGAATGCTCTTTTAGTAGTCTCAAATCATAACACTAGTGTGTGCAACAAACCATTACACATGATCATACAAGGAACTGTGGGTACAAGAAAATCATACTTGATCAGTTGTATAAAAAATATGTTACACAAAAATTCACCACAACAAAAAAACCCAATACTCGTACTAGCTCCTACTGGAATTGCTGTATTTAACATTTATGCAGCAACTATTCATTCAACACTACGAATCCCCATCAAAGAAATGCAACCACTACATGGCCAAGCACTAACAATGTTCCAAGAAAAGTTGAAGGACATAAGATATATAGTCATTGATGAGATGATCTTTATAGGTCCGAAACTATTGTTGAAAATAGATAGCCAACTTCACGAAGCTTTCCCTCATCATAAACATTCATACTTTGGAGGTGTATCTATGATTTTCATTGGAGACCTCACCCAACTGCCACCTGTAATGGATAAAACAATATACATATCGCATTCAAATGCCATAACACTTTGGAACCAATTCACAACAATTATCACCCTAAAAATAATGTTTCGCCAACAAGGGGAATCTCTAAAGCAATCACAATTCTGCCAAACACTACTAAACATAAGTAGTGCACACCCGACCGAACAAGATTGGCAGAGCTTGATGACATTAACAAAAGACCAACTAGCGCCAACTATGAATAAGCAATTTGATATTGCAATCCACCTCTTTGCTACTAATGATATGGTAACCCTTCACAATAAATGAATGCTAAAGGAATTAAATCATCCAATTGCAATAAGTAGAGCTACAACAACTACAAGAAAAACAACTATTGACACTGACAACGAACAACTTGAAAAGCAAGTCCTACTATCACCAGGCCAGCGAATCATGCTCACAACTAACATATGGACACAAACAGGACTTGTCAACAGAGCTCTTGGTGAGATAATTGAAATAATTTATAGCTCTGATTCCAAGCCACCTAACATACAAATATATATCATGGTCAAATTTGATATCTATAGTGGTCCCCAGTGGCACCCAAACAACCCCAAACTTGTATCAATAACACCAGTATCACTAGGTAACCTTAGGAAACTACCAATAAAAATGGCATGGGCTATGACCTTACATAAAGCTCAAGTTTTAACACTACAGAAGGCAACCATCAATATCGGTGCAATAGAAAGACAAGGTCTAACATTTACTGCAGTCTCCAGAGTGAAATCCTTAGAAGACCTCCAGATTGACCAGGCATTCTCCTATGAGTGACATGAAAAAATTGAAAACAATCCATACACGATACTAAGGAAAAAGGAAGAATCTCAACTGCAACAACTGTCCAGATAAAAAAAAGGTATGCTTTGTGAATCATTTTCAGAGAATTATGCACTGCTTTAGCTGAGCCAAATAGCAAAACTCCTGTAGTAACAAGAATATTTGGGCATGTTGCTCAGGGTTTGTTTATCTTGTAGGTGTCATCGGTTTTGGTCAATAAAATCTTCATTAAAATATTTGCATTCATCAATGTACAACTTTTTGACAAGTTAGAATATATCTGCACATTAAATGTTGTTAGACTATTGTATGTTATTTTGTAATTTTGGACTTGTCATACCTTACTGAAAATTGAAAGTTTACAACACTGTAGTGTGTTGGTTCAACTTGAAATAAACACATGCATATCAGACGAGCAGTGGGATTTTTGGTAAGAAATAAGTGATAAATGTCTGTTTGGCTACTGTTTCTCTAGCTACCTCTATCAATGGAATTTTTAGGGCAAAGCTTCCAGAATCCCATATAGTTTGAGGACATTTTCAAAGTGGCTAATATTCCCTGTGTAAATTGGTATGTCACTCACCCTTGATTTCATGAATGTTCTCTACTTTGTGCTCGCTTCTCAGGCATCTGATAGTAATGGGGCTCGAGACTAAAGGTATTCATGAAAGACTGGACAATATTGAAAGTCAATAATCCACACTCGATGTAAAACCCCTGTGCACATAATCTCTACTCCATGCTTGGAGATTTTCTAATATGTAATTCTTAGTTGGATAGCTTCTCCTCCTATGTGTACTTTGCATCTATCTTTGTTCATTGGATTTAACTATTCCTTCTTTTCCAGCCCAAGGAATCTATATCCAATATTAAATTATTGAAAAATTTTCCATTAAAAAAATAAAATTCTTCTTTTGCAGTTTCCATTCAATCATTGAACTAAATGTTCAACTTGTATCTAAAGCTTGCCTTCAGCCTAAAATGACCAATTTTCTTTTGCAAGTAGTTTAGTTTTATTTAATAGAACTTATCTTTGGTAATCTCCATCTCAGAGATATTTGAATTTAGGTTTGAGAAATTGTAGTTATATTAATACTAGCAGATTGAACTTAATACTAAAATTGATTACATGGTTTACTTTAATCAGAAATTTGCTTATAAAAATTTTCTTATAAAATTATTAGGTATTAATTTGCTTGTAGATCAATGATGTGGATCATGAGGAAATTTGAAAACTTTTATTCGATCTATTTTTTCAGTAAGTGGGATTTGAATGCTATTGAAATTCGCAGTAACTAGCCACAATACTTTGTTATTTTTACCATCATTAGACTAAGAAAAGTGTTAATTGTTTATTTTTTATCAGTGTTCAAGGGCTATGTAAAGAATAGAACGTCTTTTCCTTTATTTTTCAAACCGGATACCCACAAAATTCCAACACCTGTACATAGAGAAACTTTAAAGGCCCTTCAACTCTAGTGCAGCTTTGTTTCAAAAATTAATTGGGGGCTGCTGTTAAAAATTATAATGGTATGCCCACTCTGTTCCTTCTCTAGAAACATGATTTGAAGGCCTAGATTTCTTTGATTTTATTGATGTAGAATTTATGATTTACTCGATGAAAACTAATGAATCGTATAGGAAAGTTAACGAGGTGAAGCACACTAGCTAGAGGAATATGTGGACTGGAGAAACAAACCTATGGATAAATCCAAACATGGCGAAATCATTGCTGCAACTTTTGTTCTCTGTAAGCATTTAGAAAAACGTTGAATTTGTGATCTATAATTTAGGTGTTTTTGAATTTGGTTGTGTGATTTTTTAGTAATAATATATCGGATTAGGATGTTAAGAGAGTTTAAGAAAATGTAAAATTATAAGTTTTGATCTTCTTCATTTTTTAAATAATATTTGCAGTCGTAGAGCTCTTAGTAAGTCCACTTCTCTATGTTCTTTCTCTTCAGGCTTCTCTTGAATTGTGCAGCTTATTTTCATTCTTAATCTACATCCATGAAATATTCAGACTTGTTTAGATTCTGATTTTATGTTCATGAAATATGCAGGGTTGGGTGTTATTAACAGTACAAGCACATTTTCCTTCACTAAAGCCTTCGACATGTGACATGGGAAATCCATCGAAAGCTGGGATTTGCAAGCAGGTGGAAGGTGGACAAGCTATAATTCTCTACATTGGTATGTATCTTGTGGCTCTTGATGTTGGAGGCATTAAGGGCTCTTTGCCTGTTCATGTGGTAGAACAAGATGAGAATGATGGAAAAGAGAGAAATCTGAGATCAAATTTCTTCAACTGGTTTTTGTTCAGCATGTGTGTTTGAAATTCATAGTAACTAGCCAGAATACTTTGTTATTTTTACCATCATTAAACTGAGAAAAGTGTTAATTGTTTATTTTTTATCAGTGTTCAAGGGCTATGTAAAGAATAGAACATCTTTTCCTTTATTTGTCAGACTAGATACCCAAAAAATTCCAACCCCTGTACATAGAGAAACTTTAAAGGCCCTTCAACTCCAGTGCACCTTTGTTTCAAAAATTAACTAGGGGCTACTATTAAAAATTATAATGGTGCCCACTCTGTTCCTTCTCTAGAAACATGATTTGAAGGGCTATATTTCTTTTATTTTATTGATGTACAATTTATGATTTACTCCATGAAAACTAATGGATCATATAGGAAACTGAACGAGGTGAAGCACACTAGCTAGAGGAATATGTGGACTAGAGAAACAAACCTGTGGATAAATCCAAACATGTTAGAATCCTTGTTGCAGCTTTTGTTCTCTGTAAGCATTTGGAAAAATGTTGAATTTGTGATCTATAATTTAGGAGCTTCTGAATTTGGTTGTGTGATTTTTTAGTATCAATATATCAGATCAGGATGTTAAGAAAGTTTAAGAAAATGTAAAATTATAAGTATTGATCTTCTTCATTTTTTTAATAATTTTTGTAGTTGTAGAGCTCTTAGTAAGTCCACTTCTCTATGTTCTTTCTCTTCAGGCTCTATGTTCTTCAGACTTGGTTGTTATTAACAGTACAAGCACATTTTCCTTCACTAAAGCCTTCGGAATGTGACATGGAAAATCTATCCAAAGCTGGGATTTGCAAGCAGGTGGAAGGTGGAAAAGCTATAATTCTCTACACTGGTCTGTATCTCGTGGCTCTTAGTGTTGGAGGCATAAAGGGCTCTTTGCTTGTTCATGGGCTAGAATAATTTGATGAGAATGATGGAAAAGAGAGAAATCTGAGATCAAATTTCTTCAACTAGTTTTTGTTTAGCATGTGTGTGGGTTCATTGCTAGCAATAACATTTGTAGTGTGGGTACAAGACAATAAGGGCTGGTTTTGGGGATTTGTCCTCTCTATCATAAGCATTGCACTTATATTAGCTTTCTTTATATGCAAAATTAACTCATTGTCTCAGATCAAATAACAGTTTGTTTGCATGATGACATTTCATAATGGACAATATTGGATTTATGTTTTAACACCTTGCACTTATTTGTCGATGGCTACAAATTTAGTCATCGGGTTTTAATTATTAGCCACTTTTGTGAATGTTCATACTCAATAATTTTTGTTCTTTGAAACCTTCTTTCTGATCTTAGTGGATTGAGGAAGCTTAGATCTCATCTATAATAATTATTAAAAAAGGGATAGTCTCAAAGAATCATTTGTAAAGCACACACAGGTCAAGAAAAAGGACCAAGAGATAACAACAATAGGTCTAATTGCAATCAACAATACAAATTGGACCTTCCTGAGGTCCAACCACTAGTGATTAATAATCTAAGTGCAAAGATGTAACTAAATGATCTTTAATAAACTTTTAATGATAATGAAAATAATAATGATGATACAGAACATGATTAATGAAATGCACTTAATTGAATGCAAACTTATGCAATGATTAAAATGCAACTAAATGAAATGGATGATGATTAAAATGATTCTAAAAATGAATGCACCTATAATGATCAAATGCAAATTGTTTTTGTTTGTCCAAGTATACTCAATCTTTATTCATGATCGTTGATCTGTGAATGAAATGAAATGCTTATAATGCAACTGATATTGAATGCTTATAATGCAATTTAATAATGAGCTAATCTAAAATGATCTAACTAAAATGATACTACCATTCTTCATATGCTTGTCTTGTAACAGTGCTTGATTTCATCATTGAGCATTAAAATGTTGTAAGAAAAAACAAGCAACTTGACATAATGATCCAAGATGACCTGAGTATTTCTTACATGGATTTTGATATAGCAAGTTAGTACAAGCAACTTGATATAATGAGTCAAGTTGACCTGAGTATTGCTTGTAGAACAGACAAGGACTATCTCCTTTCATGCATGACTCGGAATGTCCTCCTTGATCTTTTGCCGATCATATCCTTAGACAAGTACATACCTTAATAATAGATAAACCACAAATAGCAATCAAAGAAAATAATCATGCCCCATCATAGCTTCTCTAGTCATGGACATCCTTGAGTCGCATAGAGTACATGATTAGCAATAAAATCAAGATATAAACACTGAATCTCGAATGTCATTCACATGTTCTAATGGTCATTTATTGATATAATCATCTTGATGAATGATCTTTGATAATCCTTTATTACTTGTTTGTCAGTTCTTCATTTTCCGTTTCACGATTCAGTTGACATAAGATGCCTTGATTTTCGCTGCTTTGTTGCTCGGTATCTATTTCAAAATCCTAGATGTTTTTGGTTTTTCTAAGTTTTCCGAATGTTTTGGATTTTCAAAGATTCAAAAGATCACCTTAGCAAAAGGAATTGAGATTTTTCCCCCAACGTAAACAAAACTTTATTATGGATGTATGAATTGATCAAGATCCAAACCATGGAGGGATACAAATGTAGATTGATTGATTCTGATAAAATCTAAGACAACGACTATGACAAGTATGTCAAAGATTGATAACTATTGGTAAGATGCATATTTTCTACTAATGGTTCAGAGCAATGGATGCAAAAGATGGAATGGATAAGCTAGGAAGCGATAGATTGGATATGATGGAGTGGATAGGTGTGCAAAGCGATCTCATAGATGGAAGAACTCACTTTTTTTTAGATAGCGCATGTTTACTAGGTTTTCACCATCTAAATTTATTGCATTTTTTTCTTTTCATTTTTTTTCACTGTTTTATGCTTTTTAGGGATTTTCTGCTTTTCTAATTTTTACCGATTTCTTCAGGATTTTATATACTTTTTATTGATTTTTCCCAGGACTTCATATCTCAAGAATAAAACTGCTTGAGATGAATAGAATTGATAGGTTCATCAAACCAATCACCTTTAGGGGTGGATAACTTGTATGCTCCGCAGCCATATGATGCTACTATGACAAAAGGTCCTAGCCAATTTGGTTCAAATTTACCCTTCTTTTCTCAGTCTTGTTGATTTCTTGGATTCTCCCTTAGAACTATATCTCCAATCTGAAAAATGCATGGCTTGACTCTGTGATTATAACTTCTTTCCATTCTTTGTTGATATACTTTCAAATGATCTGTTGCATTTTGGTGACGATCCTGGATCAATTCAA
Source organism: Cryptomeria japonica (assembly GCF_030272615.1). Taxonomy (NCBI): domain Eukaryota; kingdom Viridiplantae; phylum Streptophyta; class Pinopsida; order Cupressales; family Cupressaceae; genus Cryptomeria; species Cryptomeria japonica. Next base: position 176,405,308 of record NC_081415.1, read on the forward strand.
GTTCTCAGAGTCTAGAGACTCGTTGTTCTTCCTTTAGTATAAGACCTTTCAAGGAAACCCGTAGAGAAAGTATCTCTACTTCTATGGGTAATATGGCTTATGATCCATAGAAAAAGCAATATGGAGTTTCCCTCGTTGGTGTGCGGATGCTGGTTCGGTATGCCCAAAGAGTAGGATTTAGCTGAATGTGCCAGTCTTTTCCAACTTCATTAACTATTTTCTTCAAGATTTTCAAGATAGTCTTGTTTGATGCCTCCGCTTGACCATTTCCTTGTGGATAATAAAGAGTAAGAAACCTATGTTGGATATGAAATTGCTCACATAGTTCCTTCACATCTTGATTCTTAAATGGTCATCCATTATCAGTGATAATGGTCATAGGAACTCCATAGCGACAGATTATATAATTCAATATGAATGATGATATTTTTTTTCCTGTCACTTTTGTTAGAGGTACTGCTTCAATCCATTTAGTGAAATATTCAGTAGCAATCAAAATGAACATATGTCCATTAGAGGATGAAGGATTTATCTTTCCTACCAAATCAAGGCCCCATTGAGAAAATGGCCATGATCTAGCCATAGGATACAATCCTTGTGCTGGTGCGTGAATGAGATTCCTATGGATCTGACATTGTTTGCATTTCTTGGCATATGTGAATGAATCTCTCTCCATTGTAGGCCAATAGTAACCCATACGAAGAAGTTTCTTAGCCAGTGTTAATTCACTTGAGTGTGTGCCACAAATACTTGCGTGAACTTCATTAAGAACTTTCTCACATTCTTCTTGTTCAAGACATCTCAATAAAGTACTATCTAGACCTCACCTATATAAGGTATCGGCAATAATAGTATAGCGAGATGACTGATGGATAAAATTTCTTCTTTGATTGTGGGATAGGTCATGAGGAAGGATATTCTCTTTTAAGTACTGATAGGTTTGGCAGTATTAGGATTGGTTGATTCTCGATATATGGCAAATCATGTAGGTATGTTGGGATTGAATGGTAGGGGTTAAGATATCTTCCACGAGGAATTCGTAATGCTGTTGATTCTCCTGATTCTGCAAGAGAGATGCTATTGTAGCCATTGCATCTATTTCTTTGTTCTCATTTCTTGGGATTTGAGTAAATGATACTTCTGCAAAGTGTTCTTTAAACTCTTCTACTAGCTGTTTGTAGAGCATGAGCTTGTCATCCTTAGTTTGATAATCATCATTTATTTGGTTGATGATAAGCTATGAATCACCATAGATAGGTAATTCCTTGATATTCCATTCAATAGCCATTTTGAGCCCAATAGTCAATGCTTCATATTCTGCAGTATTGTTTGTGCATGGAAATCGCAATCTATATGATTTTGGAATTGTGTGTCCCTGAGGTGTGATGAATAAAATTCCTATGCCTGATCCATATTGTGTATAAGAAACATCAAAATACAATTCCCAAAATTTTGTACTTATTGTCAGAATGTATCCATCAAGAAATTCAGTTCATAGCCAATAAGTGTTCTACTAATGTAATACACTGCTCTTTCTTTTCCTTCTTCATCATGTTGAGCTAGGAGAGCGCCTAATGATATGTTTGTCATTGAGATATAGAGCAACAATGGTTTCCCTTTGATTGGTGATACCAGTACTAGAGGATTCATGAGATATTCTTTGATTTGCATAAAAGCCTCTTCACATTTCTGATCCCATTTGAATGGAACATTCTTATGTAAAAGATGAGTGAATGGATGACATCTATTTACTAATTGAGAGACAAATCTTCTGATTGATTGCAATCTTCCTTGTAAAGATCGCAATTGACTTATGTTGGCTTTGACCTTTTCATGATCTACTTCAATTCCACAGGCTGATATAATGTACCCAATAAGTTTTCCAGAGGTTACTCCAAATGCACATTTCTTTGGATTTAATCTCAACTAATATCTTTCAAGCCTATCAAAAATCTTGCTTAAGATGTTCAAATGTCCTTGTCTTGTATGAGACTTTTCAAGTATATCATCTACATAATCTTTCATAAATTTATGCATCATATCATGGAAAATTGTCGTCATAGCCATTTTATAAGTCGCTCCTGCATTCTTAAGCCCAAATGGCATAACATTCTAGCAATAAGTACCCCATGCACAGGTGAATGTTGTCTTTTCTTGATCTTCAGGGGAGATTCTTATTTGATTGTATCCGGAGAAGCCATCCATTAATGAAAACATCTCATGCCCTGTTGATAAGTCCACAATTATATCAATGTTGGGTAGTGGGAAATCATCTTTGGGACATGCTTTGTTCAAATCTCTGAAATCACTGCAGACTCTTATGCTTTTATCTGGCTTTGACACTAGTACAATGCTTGAAATCTATTCTAGATAGGCAATAGGTCTTATGAAACCCACATCTAATAGTTTCTTTAGCTCAACTTTTACAAGAAGAGCGATGTGTGGATGCATCTTCCTTAGCTTTTTCTTAACTGGTTTTTCTTTTAAATCCATATTGAGATTATGTATTATAAGATCTGGATTAAGTCTTGGCATGTCTGCATA